>NC_090449.1:801337072-801640102 GCF_031143425.1 Pleurodeles waltl | reverse complement strand
TACCATGGGAGAGGGAGGATACAAAAACCTCCTGTCTACCATCCACTGCCAGCACTTCAGACCATTGAGTAAAGGCACATTATCATGTACTACTGCCTGGCTAGGCAAACCATAGTTGACTTATGTCATCAGTCGGAGCCAGATCTGATACCAGCTATTAGTTATCCAACCAGCATACCACCCATTGTACAAGTCATGTCAGTATTGCACTTCCTAGCCACAGGGCCCTTCCAACATGCAGTGGCCCTATCTGCTGGTATGTCCCAACCTGTGTTCAGTCTGGTGTCGAGGGATGTCCCCTCAGCAATGTTGAAACAACTTTACAGCTTTATGCGGTTTCCCCAAAGTGAGGATTTAGTCCATGTGAAGTCTGACTTTTATGGATTTGCCTGCCTCTCACATGTTGTAGAGGCCATTGATTGCACACATGTTGGCTTGGTGCTACCGCAGGCCAATGAACAAGTTTAACGTGACAGAAAGAACTTCCATTCCATCAACATACAAGTTGTCTGTTTGGTGAATCTCTACATTTCGCATGTCTGTGCCCATTATCCGGGTTCAGCCCATGATTCCTTCATAATGCAGACCAGAACCATACCACAGCTGGTTGGTAAGTCACATCTGTCCTGATTGTTCATGTGCAATGTCATGTGCTACAACCATTAACTGAGTGACTCATTATGTCACAAAAGTCCCATTCCTTGACAGGAGAAACCACATATCCAAACTATCCTTGGTTGTTGACGCCACTAAGGAAGACAACAAAGCCAGGAAAAGTCTTCTTCAATGAGGCCCCTGGAAGAACACAGTGGGTAGTGGAGCAGGCTTTTTGGCTCCTGAAGGCCAGATTTAGGTGTCTGGGCGGGACTGATGGAGCCCTCCTCTGCTCACCCGGAACAGTATATCAGATCACTGTGGCATGCTGCACGCTCCACAACATTGCCCTGCTGAGGAATGTCATGTAAATCCCAGAAGAGTAGAAACCTGCAGTGCCACCGTGTGCACAAGTAACTTGTGTCTTCATCATGTGGTTCACTTGGCCTTACATCTCTACATAGCAAAATATGGTAACTAAGCAAGCAGACAATGAATTGGTGATGAGCCCATTTATTACAATGCTGATGCAGAAAATAAAATTTGGTCAGAAAGAAACAAAAAAGTAAAGTTAAGGTGTAAGTTATATCGAATGAAATCATTGGAGTGTATGACACACCCTTGTGAGTCCAAAGTCTAGAGTACTCCTCCCATTGGAATTGGTAGGGGGTTGAGGATCAGTCAACTCCAGGTGCGTTACCACCAGGGTTTTCGTGGAAGGGTGACTGCCACGGAAATCCTGGCGGTCTGCAGCCTTGTAATCAAGCCAGCAGGCAGAGGCCTGTTACCGGGCTGGAGGTGTTCACCACCTGCCGTGTTGTGCGACTGCACCCGCAGGCCAGGAGGCGTTGTGGCGGTTTGGCTTCTGCCAAACCCCACAGCTTGTAATGCGGAAGTCTTTACCGCTGGGTCCGCGACGGTAAGACCGCCACAGCGAGGCTGGCGGTCTGATGACCGCCAACCTTTTAATGATGGCTTAAGTGTTAGCCTCCTTTAAAACAAATCTCCTGTAAGACAATCTTAGGTGTACCTTTATTTGCATGGATAACTGAGTAATGGTGTTAAATGAATGGTGCCTTGCATTCTAGCTCCTGGGTACTCAAGCCAAACTCCAAGTTAATGTTAATAATGATAAAAAAGATGTTAATGTGCACCATGATGTGTGTGCGCATAACAAAGAACTTGCATTATTATTGTCGATTCCACCCAATGTGACCTCCTCATCAACCCAGAGGCAGAAATAGGTGGTTAGGCAAGCACTGCTACCTAGGATTGAAGCTACTGACTGACAGATCACAGGTGGTGTGACATGTAGCCCGTAGACTAATGCGCAAACAGAAATAAATCCAGATCGATCCCTCCGATATACAGCAACACCACAATAGTGCTATGAGATTGGCCCCATAAAACACATTTGGCTAGAGGGGCACGGGTTCCCAAAACACCATAAAGTTTAGATGCCACATAAAGTTAGGAAAACTCAGCCAATCAGCACACAACACGCAGTGATCACACGCTCTTCATGCTAGACATCTGGACATGCTATCTACTGGCCCGCATTTTGTCCATGCAAGGTCAAGACCCAGCTTAGCACTTTATCAGCTGGTCAGATTTATGACTCTGTGACTAGGCCCTGATTCCTTTCTGCAAAGAATGTATAGAATTGGTTTATAACCCTTCAAGAATTGTATATAAGGGTGCTTCAAACTCTGTAACGTTGAGAGACAGTCATCAGACCCCAACTCTGTTCTGAGCTATCCCAGCCACTGCATTTAATTAAACCACCTTTTTCTGTTTTGCCAAACACCTCTTGTCTTTCATTTCTTTAAGGTAAATCTGCATTCGAGCAACATGAATCTAGGATTGACTAGTGCACTTTGGTAGATCGAAGATACTTTTGAATACAGTGCAATGCAGCTTATCCCAAACGGGTGGGAACTTCACTGGATAGGCCTGGTGGTCATAGGCAATCATCAACTAACACTTTACTCATATGATTCTTAAAATACCGTTTGAATGAACTACTCGTCATGCTTTTAACCAGTGCTTCAGAAGAAAGAGAGGATCTCTCTACACTGTGCATGGTCAATATATATAAACAGAAGTAATGATTGAAGATAACGACTATAGGTATTATTTTAGGTTTGCCTGATGGGTCGACTGACAAACCAATGTATTCAGCCCTGCCAATTAGCCCGCCATATAATGAGATCTGTGCCACCTTGGACTGGTGTTTTCACTGTAAGTGCTGCCACTGAAAAGTAAGGAGCAAGTTTGGTCACTAAGTAATCATTGAAATCTCTCCATGTTATGGCAGTCTGCTTGCATGGTAGTGAGGGGTTATTTCTTTTAGAAAAAAATAAATGTCTCACACATGCTGGGAATTTGTTTCCATTGCACATGGTATTTTCTGAACTTTTCATGTTCTTGATCAACACAATGAAAATGGTGCATTGGAAGTCCCTCTAACTAGAGTTGACCGTCAAACTCATTACTGCCAGGGCACCTGTGGCAAATGTGCGATCGGATAAATGTTTTTGATGCTGAGCTACCTCAGCCACCTCTAAAAGGGGGGTGAACCGTGGGTTTGACCTGGCTAAATATTACACCTCACCAAACGTATCCCATGTAAACTTGTTTTCTATGAGGAAAAGGGTTCAACCTCTATTTAACACCCTGCTGGCAAATAAACACAAATGTTTTCTTTGTTAGACCTTACCCACTCTTGTGGTGGCATGCTTCATCATTGGGTCTCATCCTGGTCACTAAAAACCAGGATGGGCTCAAACATATTCTAGGGAGCACTTTGAATATTTTTCTAGTCGGGGTCTGAAAAGGATAATAAAAATACCTCAAACCACCTAGGTATCCCTTTACTAGTCGTTGTTTGGGTATGGTTAAATGGTGTGTTGTGAGTAATTAAGGATATAATGGTCCTAGTACCCTAATTGATGTTCAACATATTTCATTCCATAAAAGAAAAGCCTCTTGGGTCCAGGGCTTTTATCAGGACACACAAAGCATGTTGCCCCTGTGGTGGTTTTAATTGTAAGTACCATGCAACACACTCATGCTTGCACAGCGGGATATAAAATGCCTAAAACATGATGCACTGGGACTTGATTCCCAACTCCTGAGGAGTCGCTTGGAGAGTGAGACTGAAAGTAGGTTGCCTGTTGACATGTTACCCATGGCACATGTGACTATAAGGGCATGTCACCTCCCTGCCCCTCCCTCGATGTGGCTATCAAGGATTCCCTTGTTTGTAAGCCTTTATTTTATGGGCTATAAAATGTTGACTATCTATTAGGGTAATGGGACCATTATATCCTTACCTCCTTCCAACAAAACTTTTAACCATACCAAAGAACTGCTAATAAAGGGCTACCTTGGTTGACTGAGGTATTTTTATTATCCTTTCAAGACCCTGACTAGAAAAATATTCAAAATTCCTCCTGGAGCATGGTTGAGCACATTCTGATTTTTATGGACCAGGATCAGGCCTGATGATGAAGCATGCCAATACTACAGTGGTGAGGGTTTAACAAAGAAAAAATATTGTTTTTCTTTGCCAGCAGAGTGCTAAATAGAGGTTGAACCTATTTTCTCACAGAAAACACTTTTGGCATGGCATAATTTTAGTGAGTTGTGAATGTGACTACGGAGACTGTATCCCCTTCCATTTTCATTCAAAAGACTCTCTTCCCTTCCAGATGGGGAATCTTTGGATACCTCAATTCGGGTTCATGTCATGTACAACATTAGCAAGTATATGGCTGAAATCTCGCTTCAGCCAAACACTAAAGTGATTTACTGTAATTCAGCAGAACTGACTGTGTCTCCATCTGTATCTTTACATTCACATGATGGTTGCTGTCTTCTATTTTTTGTGAGCGTTTTTTGTTGTTGTTTAACTCTCGTTACTATTTCTGTCCCTCACCCAGAGGTAATTTACAACTGTGCATTCTCCACCATCTTTTGGCAAACTCCATTGTGTAATTTCCTAGCCCTTTCCCCTAGCACAAATACAGGATCACAAGTTGCATCCTTTGGTACACAGTTATATTGGTATAGATCTATAACTGTGGTTACGCACAGGTATATCTCTACCAAAACATATCTAGCTTAATATTTATGCACACACTATTTGAAAGTTCTAAAGTCTATCTAATACGCCCTTGATTACATGCTCTCTGCTGAACATCATCTTGTTGTTTGCTGATACGCATCATCACGACCACCACCCACACAGCTAACTATGTATAACAGTTGGTATGTATTCATGCACTAATGCCTGTATGTTTGGTGGTCTGTGCACACGGGTGCAGGTTTTTGTGCGGGTCTGATTGAAAACGTGTTTCAGGGTGAGTCGATCTGCATGCAAGTGTAGAAGCACATTGGGGCGATGCATGTGCAAATGTTAGGTTCCTCTATGTGTATGAACTATGAAGAAGACAGACCTATTAGTTTCCCGAAATGGCTCTTCTCTGTTACTTTCTTTGGAGAAAGTTGTTTCAGCCTCTATCGCCCATCTTTCCCTTGACATCCTCTAATTATCGATGCCTGCTCTGGCTGGTATTGTATTCTCCCTTTTGCGTCATGCTGAATTCTGGTACTCTGCATTGCTATTAGGCGCCCCGTAGAGCACAACAAAAAAGTCCCAAAGAAGGCTGCTCCGTCCATTTTCCCGTCAAGACAACATCCTCTCGTTAGCAAGATAAAAGGTGTATTTATGCATGCAATTATGTTAATGAGAGAATGCATTCATCCAAAGAGTTAAATAACCCCCTTGTATGAGTTATAAGTGACTATGAATCCTAAAAAAAAGAAGAAATAAAGCTGCACGTTCAGTTGCTGAATAGGTTCCTTCTTTATCTAGTATTTCATATTTCGTGTTAATTTTCAGATCTGTCCTCTGCTTAGCCGTATGAATAAAAATGACATTGGAAGCCCAGTGAACGAAATTCTTGAGGTGCACAGGCACCTTAAATATGGCAGATTGTGTAAGAAGACCCTATCGTCAATTTGACGTAAGCGTTTGCCAAACCAAGGTCAACTTCTCTGAGTTTGTAGAAAGAGACCAGGAGTCAGCAGGAAAAGGAGACAGACGTATTGGAATTTAAAGTGTTTACGAAGCTGGGAGTGCTTCTATGAAAACCTAACCAATCCCTGCTAAACTGTCATCTTTTCGGAGGCCAATGAATTGCGACTGACGCTGCCCATTGCTTTAAAATGGCTGCTACTCTATGGTGCTGAGTACCTGCACGTCTTTAACTTCCAAAGACAGAGTAGCAGCACTTGATACTCTGGGATAGTGGTTATCTGCACTTCAACAGTTTTATTTCTTAAACTGACATTTGCCTAAATAAGTGCACTGGTGGGTTGGTAGTCTGGTCCAGGGACTCTGGTCTAGGGAGTCTGATTTGAGGGAGAGGGGCAGCAGTGTCATGGTTGGATTTCAGTGGCACTCATAGCACAAACGACCCAAGTTGGACTTAGTGCCTCTGAACGTTTGATAAATCCATCCTCCTCTTCTGGGGAAAGCAAAGTGCCTCTTTACAGTAACTAAAACATGATGGTCACATGCAGAGAAACCTTTAACATTTAAAATTGTGCACCTTCCCCTTGTGTCCTGAGAGCAGTCCTTTCCCCTTGTCCTAATTAGACAGCTCTTCTATTTGTTATTGAGGGTGGTGAAGAGGCTAGTAGGAGAAAAGTACAGGACCCCTCTACTTGAACGTCTGTTTCATAGGAGTAAGTAGAGAACATGCTGGAAGTCCTCCATACGTATGTTAGTGTTTCCCAGCTGTTCCACTTCAGCAAAATAAACCTGATATTCTCCTCTATTTTCCAAATGTGCATGTATTTTGCGAAGGGGTTTTATCTTACAAATGCTTTCGGTCACTTTGTATTCTTGGGGAACGGAGCAAAGGAACAGGTATAATATTTATTGCGCATATGTTCCTTCACATAGCACCCGATTCAGGAGTGTTTATTGTTACCATATTCAAATGTACTCATTTTGACAGTGCAATCCGTGGATGTGGCAAACTTTGGAAGCTTATAGGAAAGTTTCTTTAGCTCTGTGTACCTCTAAATGTAAGTATGTGGAATGTATACTAACTAGAATGTCCTTTTTAGTAATGTACTACTACCCCCATCTGCATATCACAAACTGTTGGTACTGTGGTTGGTTTTAAAGAGACCCCGAGCAAATAATACTGTTCTAACTTTCTAAGGTTAGACATAAAAGTGTTTTCCGTAAAGTAGCCCGCTGCGCGTTGAAGTTAGATACACTCAATTTCAAATACCTAAAGAAAAGTAACTTGAGGTGAACTACACACACACAGTGAGACAACTTCTGCAGCCCCATCTGCGCTGAAATTCTACTAAAGACTCCGTTCCAAAATTAAACAGTCTCAATATTACACCCACATGCCATGTTCACCCACTACCCTACACATACCATTTGTGCTCAGCGATATACCTTGCAAATTGCAGGTCATTGCTTTTTAGGTCGAGCGATAGCGTTCGGCCTGCTGTATACTAAAGTATACAATAGAGTGAGTTCCAGCTTTCTGATTTGTTAGTTGCAGTGTCCTTCAAAAATCCTTGCTTGCTAGTGGTCAGTTCTGCATCTTTGTCCTGCCTTTTTTTCACTTTGGGAGCAGCACAAAGTACTGTGTAATTAAGCTACGTCCTGTTTATCTCTTCTGTAAGGGACTTTTTTTTGGCATTTGCCTGTTTCACCTCAACAGTGTGGGTGCTTGTTCAGTCCCTCCTCCCCAACAACTCCCTCTGCAAACATAATAAAAACAGAGGGGGGCTTTTCCAGGGCCAGCTGGCTCTTGCTCTCTTCCTGCGCGCCTGAAGTAAGGCGCACGCTCAATAAAAGGAGAGCTGCGAGGTTCACACGGCAGTTTCTGGAAATGCACTTCAATACCGTGTCCTGTGTCTTTTTCTGTGCTGTGTTCCAGTCCCACTTATCAGACAGGGCCACACAACAGTGAAGCACCCTAACACTTTTGTGTAATTTCCACGCTATATCAAACTGCGTGAAGAAATATTTGCAACGCCGCAGACCTCTTTTTCAAAAAGCCTCCGAACTACGCTCCAAAAGCGAAACAGGCAGCTGAGAAACTCTGCTTCCCCTTGCAGTCCTCTGTCGACGTCGCTGCCCCTGTGAAGGGTTCCGGGAAACCCCGCTCGAAGGCCCGTCCATGAGGAGGAGGAGATGGGTGAGCTGCGCGCTCATTTAAATCTTTGTTAAAAGCGGAGGCCGCGCGCGGCGGACAGAGCGGAGGTCGGAGCACGCAGAGCACCGCACACAGCGCACGGACCCATACTGCCCTGCTCAGGAGGCTGGTGAGTATCGGAGAACTCCTCCCGGGGGCAGCAGGCATCAGTGGCGGGGTCTCGGCCTTCGCACCCATCACCAATGCAGTGTAGTGCCGCTTGCCTTCGCCTGACTCTGCCCTTTGAGAGGGCGTTCTTTATTAGGCCTTGTCTGCTCCATGATTCACATCTGGTTAGGGAACCGCCACTCGGCTGGAGCTGGACCTGCCTCTGCCTACAATTTGAGTTTACCTTTACAGAGCTCATGCAGCAAAACCCACTCTTGGCGTGTTTATTACCTTTGTTACGTTGCATTTTGATTGCAGTGTAGGTGAAATGTTATCATTATATGATGTTTGTTTAGACACTGTTGAAAGAGGAATGATTGTGGATAGGGTAGAATGGACAGATCACCGATTTGTCTGAGTCAGACATTAGGGCATCACGAGGGAACCTCCAGCGCAGATTAACAGCTGGATGTAAACAAAATGTGTCTCAACTTTGGCAAATGCGCAAGTGCAACTTTCAAGTCGCAAGCTCTTTCCACGAACTGGTGGAGGCAACTCAGCCGTTTCACTGCTGAGCTCGATAACATGATCATTATGCAATTAGACCCTTTTTGGACCAACATTTTTTAGCAGTATTTGATAAAGCAATAAATATAACTTTTGGAGGCCGCACGTTCCAGGTAACTGCCAGGACTGAATATCCGCCTTGCACGGGATGTAGCTTGCAAGCTGCAAGATGCAGCGGCCTTAAGCCTAGTACAGGCCTGCACCGGTGAGTAGTAAATGCTTTTGATTAAAAGCATTGACCAGGAAGTGCCTCTTTTATCTCACTCAGTCCAGCATGCGCTGTCTCACGACTGTTGTAATCTACTTCTATGTGTATATGTTTGTGTAATATAAATAAATATAATAAATAATGGCAATATTTTCATTTTTTGCTGCAGATAAAGGAAGAAGATGAATTGAAGTGCTTTAGTTAGAAGCAGTGCCACTGGAATTATGTGGCAGAGAGGACAAAATTATGCAGTAGGGTTGACCAATTTATGTTGCAAGAAAAGTCCAGTTATACATTTACAACGCCAATAGCTCTAACTCAAACAAATGTGAGACCTATTGCATTGCAAATGCTTGTTCTCTGTTTGATGTTATTTTTATTTTCTTTCCTCAGTGTTTTGTGGAATAAATCTTTGAGCAAAATCATTCAATGCAGCAGGGCACCTTGGCGTTGAAGGTCAAAGGACATCGCCTCGTCAAACACAATAATCACTTTTCTTACATTTGCAATGACTTTAAAGCTGTGCCCAGACCTTGGATCCGTAGAAGATAGAGGAAAACTAGGGCCCTTCACCAATAAGAGGCAGACTACCTTTTCCCCATTCAAACAGAAATAGCTGTCCAACTAGTACAAAAATCAAGTCAAAGTCATGGGTATGACAAAACTGGGGACAAGTTAAATCTGTTCTCTTACGATTTAATACCTGTTCACATAAATGTGGATAGGCCGGGACATGACAGAATGTCGCTGTGATGACAGTTCCTTTTTTTACAAACAAAATATTCTGCAAAAGTAAAATAAAAAGCTGAAATGTTATTCATTAAAGGATGTTGAGTTGAGTCCCAAGACACCTAGATAAATGTGAAGACAACATTAATGTGTCCCATGTTGAAAGAGAATACACCAGAGGTGGAGTCTTCAGTTCTGTGTCTAAACATCACTCTAAGCACTTTTCAATTTAAAACAACCAAGACATTCGGCTGTGTGTTGAAAGAGTCCCAAATACTTAGGGCCAGATGTAGGTAAGTAAAAGTTTGCGACTTGCAAATTGCAAGTCATACCGACTCGCAATTTGCAACTCGCAAAATTGCATGCAGAAAGGTGTCTCAGACACCTTCTGCGACTCGCTATGGGTCGCAAAGACCCACCTCATGAATATTAATGAGGTGGGTCGCAAATTGCGACCCCATAGCGAGTCCCTGCACTCACAGGGATGGTGGCCTGCTGGAGACAGCAGACTTCCATGTCTGTGACTGCTTTTTTAATAAAGCAGGGTTTTTTTTTCTTTTTGCAGCCCGTTTTCCTTAAAGGAAAACGAGTTGCAAAAAGAAAAACTTCCGAAACCATTAGGTTTCGTTTTTTTCAGAGTAGACAGTGGTCCATAGGACCACTGCCTGCTCTGAAAAAACATTTTTTTCGGCATTCACAAAGGGGAAGGGGTCCCATGGGGACCCCTTCCCTTTTGCGAATGAGTTACCACCCACTTAAAGTGGGTGGTAACTGCGAGTTGGTTGGTCACAAAGCAACTCAGCATGACGATGCGGTTGCAAATAGGAAGGGAACACCCCTTCCTATTTGCGAGTCGCATCCTCAAATTGCGAGTCGGCACCGACTCGCAATTTGAGGTTGTGCATCGCGTTCGGCCTTTTGCATGCCGCAAACTGCGTTTTACGCAGTTTGCAACATGCAAAAGGCTTCCTACATCTGGCCCTTAGTGAAAACATTTAGGTCTCTTTGTATTTGAATGATAGATTTTTTTACCTAACTGATAAGAAATGTTCTCTGGAGATCAAAATATATTCTTTAAAAGCCACAAATAGGCAAAAAGAGGTCTATATATTGAAGGTTTTGTTTAGTTTTATGGCATTTTCGAGGTAATAAGGGACTCCTGTGGTCTTGGCTGCAATTGTCTGCCCACTTAACTGTTGCATAACATTTAAAGTCATTTAAACTAAGGCAAAGCTGTGCACAATTGCCATAACTACACACATGTGCAGGTAGGGTAACTTCATTGCACCAGTAATAGTATTTCCTTCTACACCTTTTTGTGGGCTTGCTAAGGACAGCTCCAGCAGCATACCATGCTACATTGAGTAGGCTGTGGGTAAGGTGTTTGCTCGTGATTGGATGGCTTGCTTCTCTATCTCAGCGCCATGTTGCTTATTTGATGCCTTTCCTAAGTAGTCTTATATTTATTCTGCTTCTGCAGCATTTTCTTAAAGGTTTGCTTCTGATTGAGTTGCATCCTTCGACATCTGATGAGACCCTTTTTCCCTCCTGTACTTTCTTTGCCATTTGGCACTTAGCATGGCCTTAAGGTGCATGTTTTGGGCCTGTTTCTTTCTTTTCTTTTTCAGCAAGTACTTGCTCTCTTTCTCTTGCTCCCTGCCCCTTGTCATGTCTTTTCACCCCCATTTCCACTCTTTTGTTTTTTGTTTTGGTGGCGGGGTGGGCCACGTGAGCTTGCAACTTTCCCCTCTTTTTGTCTGCCTACCCTTTAGTCATGCTGTATTTGCATCTCCCTCCAGGAGTAAGCACTGATGTGGCTTGGTGTTGGACTCTCTATCCCCTTCTATAGCGCTCTCCAAATCTCTCCCTCTGTCTCTCCCTTGCCGTTTAGTGCTATTGGCTTTGCCAATAGCCGAAGCTTTATGTTGGCACTAGCAAATCCATTAGTGGGAATAGACCACCTTTTAGTGTGAAAGTAAAAGAAAAAGCATATATTTGTTAGAAATGGGGTCTTTGGTTGGCACTCAGGTTACTCCCTGTCCAAGCAAGAACCCTCACTCTAGTTAGGGTAAAAGAGAATCACCCTCAGCTAACCCCTGCTTACCCCCTTGATAGCTTGGCACAAGCAGTAGGCTTAACTTCAGAGTGCTAGGTGTAAAGTGTTTGTACCAACACACACAGTAACTTAATGAAAACACTACAAAATGACACAGCACAGGTTTAGTAAAATAGAAAATATTTATCTAAACAAAACAAGACCAAAACTACAAAAATCCACAATACACAAGTCAAGTTATCAATTAAAAAGCAAAAAGAGTCTTCGTGTAGTTTTAAACACAACACTAACGCTGTTAGCGTGAAAATATACCTTAGGAGCGTCAAAAATAACCCCACAAGGGAGAGTGTGCGTCAAAAAGGGCTTGCGATGCGTCAATATAACTCACGAGCGAGACCTTGCGTTGTTTCTCCTTAAGTCGGGTCGGCGTGCATTGTTTCTTCTCTCCGCAGGAGAACGATGCATCAATCCGGTCAGCACTCTCGGGTCCGGGCACGCCTTGCATCGTTTTTACATGCCCAGCGGTGTTTGCGTCATAAATTCAGCCGCACGATGATCCGAAAAACACACAGCGCGGGTTAGGATCTCACCAGCCTCCATCAGCGATGCTGTGCGTCATTTCTCCAGCCGCAGGCATCGATCTTCCGGTCGCATTGCAGGAGAGCGTCGATTTTCAGCCACGAAGCCGGCGGTGTGTCGATTTTTCAGCTGCAGATTGGAGTTGCGTCGATCTTTTCCAGGTCTGTGGATTTCTCACTCTCGGACTACCAGCTTCTCTTCTCAGGGTCCCAGGAACTGGATGGGCACCACTTGGCAGAGTAGGAGTCTCTGCAGAGGCTCCAGGTGATGGTAGAGAGAAGTCTTTGTAGTACCTGAAAATTCAAACAACAGGAGGCAAGCTCTAAATCAAGCCCTTGGAGATCTTCACAAGAAGGAAGGCAACACAAAGTCCAGTCTTTGTCCTCTAGCACAAGCAGAAGCAGCAACTGCAGGATAGCTCCACAAAGCATAGTCACAGGCAGGGCAGCTCTTCTTCCTCAGCTCTTCAGCTGCAGGCAGAGGTTCCTCTTGGTTTCCAGAAGTGTTCTAAAGTCTGTGGTTTTGGGTGCCCTTCTCATACCCAGTTTGCCCTTTGAAGTAGGCCTACTTCAAAGAAAAATCTCTCTTGTTTGTGAAATCCTGCCTTGCCCAGGCCAGGTCCCAGGCACACACCAGGGGGTTGGAAACTGCATTGTGTGAGGGCAGGCACAGCCCTTTCAGGTGTGAGTGACCACTACTCCCCTCCCTCCTAGCACAGATGGCTCATCAGGAAATGCAGACTACACCCCAGCTCCCTTTGTGTCACTGTCAGTGAGAGATGCAACCAACTGTCAAAATGACCCAGACAGGTAATCCACAAATGGGCAGAGTCACAGAAATGGTTTAAGCAAGAAAATGCGCACTTTCTAAAAGTGTCATTTTCAAACACACAATCGTAAAATCAACTTTACTAAAATATGTATTTTTAATTTGTGAGCCCAGAGACCCCAAACCCCACACGTCGATCCGCTCCCAAAGGGAATCTACACTTTAATCATATTTAAAGGTAGCTCCCATGTTCACCTACGAGAGGGACAGGACTTGCAACAGTGAAAAACAAATTTAGCAATATTTCACTGTCAGGACATACAAAACACATTACTATATGTCCTACCTTAAACATACACTGCACCCTGCCCTTGGGGCTGCCTAGGGCCTACTTTAGGGATGCCTTACATGTAAGAAAAGGAAAGGTTTAGGCCTGGCAAGTGTGTACACATGGCAAGTCAAATTTACAGTTAAAAACTGCACACACAGACACTGTAGTGGGAGGTCTGAGACATGATTACAGAGCTACTTATGTGGGTGGCACAACCAGTGCTGCAGGCCCACTAGTAGCATTTGATTTACAGGCCCTGGCACCTCTGGTGCAATTTACTAGGGACTTATTAGTAAATCAAATATACCAATCATGCATAAACTAATCACATACACATTTTGTAAAGGAGCACTTGCACTTTAGCACTGATTAGCAGTGGTAAAGTGCCCAGAGTAACAAAAACAGCAAAATCAGAATCCAGAACACATCAACAACCTATGAAACAGAGGCAAAAAGTTAAGGGAGACCACGCCAAGGATGAAAAGTCTAACAATATTTTTTATATACTTTGAGGATAGCAGCTGTATGTTCACACAGCACGGCAGTCGTCTTGAAAGTGTAATACATGTTATTTTCTTGACTTTACAGATGGCCACCACTATGCACATAAATTCAACGTTACAATAATTTTGAAAGTATAGAAAATTCAATTAAAGGATGTGAGGACGCAACTACTGGCTTTGCCAGTGCAATTTCACAAACATCCTTCATTGACAAAGCCAAAAGCTGCAAGTTCATTGACAAATCAAGACCAACTGACTTTGCCAATGCGTGTTCAGGTGTGCTAGTCAATTAGGGCACCGGACCTGAATTAAGGCAACATCTCCCAGAATGCCGCCATTTGCTAATTGAACGTCCAAGACAGGTAACGTGATTACCCAGTGATGTGGATTCACCCTGTTTCCAATTTCACTGGACAAATTAAATTCGTTCATACCGTTTGTTCATGCCAATGCAGTTCATTTTCATAATTAAGTCCAAAATGACAAGTATTTACGAGAGGAGTGTGATGCTTTGCCGAAAGTCTGCTGCAGAACTGGAGTCAGCCTTCAGATGTAGTTCAGGAGAAATGTGTCTTACAGGGTTAGTGTGCCTCCTACCCTAAGAGACTCAAACGACCCACTACCATCAGAAATAACATGCTAAGGCAAAGCTGGTAAAATATGCTTAGTTTGCATACACTAAATGAACATCAAAATGTAGGACGTTATTTCTTCAATTTTTTACTTGCTGACGTTTAACAAATATGCTAAAAATGCTATCATTAATATTTTTCTTTCAGATCTTGTGTCCTGGAATTACTATATTGGGAAATAATGCTTGGCTATGAAATTTAGTAAAACCAAAAATCTGCTATACTACAGATTTTCTGCAGCTTTAAGTGTAGATGTTGGGACAGCGGCATAAGCGAAGAGAGGTACTCATGATCAGGGCAACTGGAGATATGCAATTTTGCGGCTGTAGCATTTTTAATATAAGTATAGAGCTGCTGCATTTGCCAAGAAATCCATAACTGGTGCATAAGCTGCAGATTTTAACAAGAAAAATGTTCTAGATCAAATGGTCAAAAGTTACTGAAAACGAAGCAACACGTTGCTGTGCAACGGAAGACCCTTTGCAAATAATGACCCCTGACCTCCGAGTTGCTCATTGCTTTATTTGGGTGTTGTACTAGTACTAAAGAAGGGAAACCTTTGCCCAGACACTGGTAACCTACCAACATGATAATATAGTGAAGTGATACTATCTATCACAAAATGTGCCACATTACCTGCATAGTTTGCCTTTTTCATACGGCATCTTTTAGTTTCCATTTTCAGCATAATTTGGTCTCCCTCTGCTACATAATTCCAGTGACCCTGTTTATGAGGTAACAATGCAGTATCTTTAGAGGTATTCCGAACTTTCACAGTATCTGGAGTAGTGACACGTCGATATTTCTTTAAAAACGCGTAACATTCTGCCCACGAACAAAATGAGCATAGCATTAAATGCTCATTACTGCTGTTTCAGCTAGTAAACTATCTATAGACGGTACAGCAACCCAGAAAACTAATACATTCGTTTTTATTGCCAAGGAGCTACTTTGTTCCTCATTATTCTATTTTAAACGGGAACTGAAGTCCCAAAATTATTTGGTATCAAACCACTGACTCACTGTGGCAACGACCCAAGCAGTGCACTCCGCGGGAGCTTCGAGAGGAAAGCGGGTTTAATCATTTGCTAAATACCACTTTGAACAATAGATCCAGATGCAATTGTTGCCAGCAACATTTCAAAAATGCTGTCCCTAAATGTTATTACAGTCAAATATTGTGAATAGCTGACAACCCGACCTTCCTGAAAATTCTATAATTCTAAAAAATGTCACTCCAATAGAGAGCTTGTGTGGGAAATGGTATAATATTTATATTCTCCGATGATATAAACTACATATTAAATTCATGTCAGAGTGATGCGTTTCCATGATTTGTGTGTGAAATGAGGAAACGTAGAGTTAAATATCAGAGGGAAACTCGAGCTGAGACTGGCTACTGCTCATACATCTTCCCAATACATGTGGCGTATTATTATATATTTAATTTCCACACTATTGCAATTTGAAGCAAAAAGGACCATTGGTCACTACTTATTATAAAGCTTCAATGTTACCATATGCTCTGAAAAAAAGTATAGGCTTAAAAGCAGTGCGGTCGAAGCGTGGCAAAGGGAACACGCAGTTCATGGACCAGCCCAGTGTCTAAGAGCTCCATCTTGTTGCCCTTCAAAGGATGTATTTCAAAGGACAACTTCAGACGCAATTTGAGCTGGTGAGATGGATGTTGATATTCAGAAGCTATAGACGTCGAAGAAGAGAGGAGGGAGGAGCCAAAAAGAGCCCCTCCGGTCGGAGTCAGCAGTGAGAGGTCTCTGGGTGCCTCCCAAGCTACAAAACATCGATTTTACTGGACATATTTACACAATAATTATATCATTATTAGGTAGTTAAATATGAAATATTGCAGCTGATTTTGCCCTCCACCATATGTGTGGAATCTGAGCTGTGATAACATGTAAAGGAATCCCTTGCTAGATGTCATGTGTCTAACGGCGCCTGTGACTAAGAACTGGGGCAACCACAAGAACAAGGCATTTTCACAGGGTAGTGAACTTGGTGTCTGAGGTGCCGTAGTTGCAATTATTAGCTGTTTTGAATTGACACTTTGCCACTTGTTGAAACTGTAGGGCCACTATTGAGTTCATCATGAGTAATGACTGTGTGGCATGCTGAGCCAGGAGTTCTGAGGGCAGCTGGAGGATTGCCTACAGCACTTAAGATTCGCATATGCAGATCCCATTAGATCACTTTTGTTTGTGATCCCAAAGTGCTGCATCCTGAAGAGAGGAACTGGGAAGGTGTTGACGTCACAGTTGTACTGATGAAGAATGATGGTGCTGTCTGAAATATTTCCAGTTGCAGCTGGCGATTGGGAAAAGTGGCAGGAAGGGGGGAAAAGCAAAACAAAAATGGAAAAAAGTATATATAATTTTTTTTAATTTACCTAGCCGCACCACCACACCCTCACTCCAGGCACTTGCTCCCAGTCTGCCCTGTGCCAATCAGAACGCTGCTCAGAGCAGCGTTATGATTGGCTGGAGCATTCAGGCTGGACGCTCCAAGTCAGACTGGGAGCCTGGGCCAGCTCTCTCCAACTCGGCAACACAGTGCCGGGTTAGAGAGAGCCCTTGTGCACATGTGTGTTTGGCTGGCCCGGGATGGCCAACCAAACATACATGTGCACTGAGGAGAGTGCTCTCTGCAGTCCCCTCACTGCTTGTCACCTCCATGGCCCCACCCCTTTAAAAATAAAACAATAATAAACAGTGTTTATTCTCGTTTTATTTCTAAAGGTTTGCAGCTCCTGCTGCTGGTGATGGGGTGGGGGGGCGATGCACCCCTGCCCTAACGAAGGAGCCGGCCCCGAATATTTCTGAGAAGTAATGCCTGCTTAGTAACATAAATGTTTGCAAAAAAAAGTGACTGAACCACACTTTATAGAATCATGTTTTATTAAAGTTAGCCACACATGGACCAAAATAGGCCCGGCTTCATCTTCTATTTCTAAGTAGCCATGTTTTTTATTTCTCACTGTCTCCACACGCAGCAAAATGTGCTCAAATGAAATACTTTGTGATGATGTGTTGTTCCTGGTCAACTCAGGGAAATCCTCCTGTTATAAATGTACCCGGTCAAGGTTTTCCTGCCTATATTTCAGTGGATCCATTCATTTAATAAGAATGTCATTGTTATTAGTGTAACTAGATTTGCACTATCACAATCAATGATATTAGGTGTAAAAGTGACTCATTTTCAATCATTTAGTGGAGAATGTTAAGAGTGCTGCGTTATATTCGTCAATGTGATTCACTGTGCCTATGTAACATTTTCCTCGCCTAATGTGGACTGTAAACTTCACTGTGTATTTTCTTATAAAAGGGCTCATTCTGGAGGTGAGCCAGACTTTCTTGTCCAGACTTATTCAGCTTGCCTTATTGGACTAGACATGCTATGCAATGAGTTATTTGACTGACTCCTAGAGAGCAGACCCATGTCAGCCTATCTCATGTGTTACCCCGACAGCCTTAGGGTGATCTTTCCCCAACGTTTTGCCTGCCTCCCTCCATTTGTCTGACCTTGTTTTTACTGGTTTTAGGACTCTGTGCACTTTACCGACCAGTGCTAAAGTGCTTGTGCTCTCTCCTCTAAACATGGTAATATTGGCTCATACGCAATTGGCATATTTATTTTTACTTTTAAGTCCCTAGTAAAGTGCACTACCTGTACCCAGTAACTGTAAATTAAATGCTATTAGTGTACCAGTAGCACTGATTGTGCCACCCACATAAGTAGCCCATTAACCATGTCTCAGGCCTGCCACTGCAGGACCTGTGTGTGTAATTTTATTTGACTTGGCATTAAACACCCTTTGCCAAGCCATGGACTCCCCTTTAATTGGAATCCCTTAAAATACATTTAAGCTGTAATTCCTGATTAGAAAGGAGTAGCTGCATCATGTTTCATATCCTTGGAATGGTAATGATATATCCTCTCTACTGGTAAAGTCAGATTTAACATTACCATTTTAGAAATGCCACTTTTAGAAAAGAAGGCATTTGTCTGTTCTTACTGCTCTGTATGCCTTACACTCTGGTGGTCATTACAACCCTGGCGGACGGTGTTAAAGCTGCGGTAATACCGCAAACAGGCCGGCGAAAAAAAAAGGGAATTATGACCGTGGCGGAAACCGCCAACATAGACAGCCACTTTAACACTCCGACCGCCACGGTGGTACAGACAAGCAGCGCGGCGGTCACCGCCAACAGACAGGCGGGAAACAAAGTACAGCCCACAGTATCACAACCCGCCAATCCGCCACCTTTTCCGGGGCGGAATCACCGTGGATAAAAACACGGCGGAAACAGCTTTTGCAATGAGAAAACGCTCACCTGAACACACTCCACGAGGAAGGAGGCCACCATGGAGCCCGAATTACAAATACTCCCTGCGCTTGTCTTTCTGCTCCTCTGCGATCACCATCTACGTAGGCGCAGAAGACAACGGTGATCACTGCACCTATGACATAGGGGAAGGGGGAGGCAAAAGTCAGGGGGACACACACGCAACACCCCCACCCCCAACCCCACCCTCACCCCCTACAACACACACACCAATGCATGTCCAAACAGCACAGTAACAACCCCTAACCCCCCCAGAAGAATGCAAAGACAAAAGGAAAGCAGTTCAAACTTTGTAATGTATCAAAATACAGTAAGCTAATATATACAGATATATATACACATTCCAGAATTGATACATTACGATTAGTAGTGCAGGTATGCACTTATCAATGTCCGTGCACCACTGGGCCCAAAATGCATGGGCGAGGCCCACACTAGATACCTGTCCACAAACGGAGAGAACACTGCAGGGGCATCAGATAGAAATACAACAGGCACCTCAGGGGGAAAGAAAGGGAAGGGGGGGCACCTCAGCCGGATTACAGCACCTCGCCAGATCTATGACGGGGCTCCATGCCCATTGATGTATCCTGGGGAGTGCAAAGCCACAGTCTCTCAAGTCTCTACAGTGGGTGGGTTGCCGACTGTACCATCCTGGGGAGTGCAAAGCCACAGTCTCTCAAGTCTCTACAGTGGGTGGCTTGCTCACTGTACCATCCTGGGGAGTGCAAAGCCACAGTCTCTCAAGTCTCTACAGTGGGTGGGTTGCCCACTGTACCATCCTGGGGAGTGCAAAGCCACAGTCTCCCAAGTCTCTACAGTGGGTGGCTTGCCCACTGTACCATCCTGGGGAGTGCAAAGCCACAGTCTCTCAAGTGGATAACAGTCTCCAGTGGTTCTGGAGGGGGATTGATGCCCAGACTGCATCAGGCTCCCCGTGACAGTTCTTGTTCCGTCACTGTCCCAGCTGCACATGGGCTAACGATGCTTGATTTGGCGGTCTTTTCCCTGTTCAGCGGTGCTTGACTTTGCAGTTTCTGACCTGTTCAGCGGTGCTTTGCCCTGTTCAGCGGTCTTCACCATGGTGGTCTTTTCCTTGTTCAGCGGTGCTTTGCCATGGCGGTCTGTGCCCTGTTCAGCGGTGCTTGACTTTGCAGTTTCTGACCTGTTCAGCGGTTCTTTGCCCTGTTCAGCGGTCTTCACCATGGCGGTCTTTTCCTTGTTCAGCGGTGCTTTGCCATGGCGTCTGTGCCCTGTTCAGCGGTGCTTGACTTTGCAGTTTCTGACCTGTTCAGCGGTGCTTTGCCCTGTTCAGCGGTCTTCACCATGGCGGTCTTTTCCCTGTTCAGCGGTGCTTTGCCATGGCGGTCTGTGCCCTGTTCAGCGGTGCTTGACTTTGCAGTTTCTGACCTGTTCAGCGGTGCTTTGCCCTGTTCAGCGGTCTTCAGCATGGCGGTCTTTTCCTTGTTCAGTGGTGCTTTGCCATGGCGGTCTGTGCCCTGTTCAGCGGTGCTTGACTTTGCAGTTTCTGACCTGTGCATTGGTGTGTGGCATGACGGTCCCTCATTGCCCAGCGGGGCTGTGGGTGCCGGGGCCCTCCTGGGCTCTGACTCTGGTGGTGGTCTCCGGACCAGTGATGATTGTGCTGCCCTCCTGGGCAATGACTCTGGCGGTGGTCTCCGGACCAGTGACAAAAGTGCTGCCCTCCTGGGCACTGACTGTGACGGTGGTCTCCGGAACAGTGACGATTGTGCTGCCCTCCTGGGCAATGACTCTGGCGGTGGTCTCCGGACCAGTGATGACAGTGCTGCCCTCCTGGGCACTGACTCTGGCGGTGGTCTCCGGACCAGTGACGACAGTGCTGCCCTCCTGGGCACTGACTCTGGCCGTGGTCTCCGGACCAGTGGCGACTGTGCTGCCCTCCTGGGCACTGACTCTGGCCGTGGTCTCCGGACCAGTGACGACAGTGCTGCCCTCCTGGGCACTGACTCTGGCCGTGGTCTCCGGACCAGTGACGACAGTGCTGCCCTCCTGGGCACTGACTCTGGCCGTGGTCTCCGGACCAGTGACGATTGTGCTGCCCTCCTGGGCAATGACTCTGGCGGTGGTCTCCGGACCAGTGACGATTGTGCTGCCCTCCTGGGCACTGACTCTGGCGGTGGTCTCCGGACCAGTGACGGCAGTGCTGGCGGTGGCGTCCCGGCCGCCGGGGAGGATGGCGCCCTTGTCCGCCGTGCTGCTCTTCCCAGACTGTGCAGACTTCTTCTGGCCCTTCACCACCTTTGGAGTAGTCACAGCTGACTCGGCACTCCCCCTGGGACCCTTGTGAGCAGTTTTGCCACCAGGAGTCTTCACCCTGTCCCGTCGGCCACTTTCCAACTTTAGGTGCTTTACAGGGGGTGGACTGGCAGTGCTTTGGCTCCGTGTCACACTGGCTGCCCTGGTGGCCGGTGCACTCCACACACCTTGAACACGCACCACTGGTACTGGACTTTTTTTGGCTGAGGTGCTACTACAGGACCTATGAATTGGAGGGGTGGGGGTGGTGGCAAAGAGGTCAACGTTGCTGAGGAAGAGTTGCTGACGAAGACTGGGATGGGTAGCTGGAGGGGGTCTGGGAGTGGAGGAAGAGGAGGTGGTTGTAGGAGGTGTTAGTTTAGGTGATTTGGGTGCAGGTGCAGGTACCGGAGGCTGTCGTGAGGTGGATGGATGTTGGGTGTGTGGGTGCCCGCGTTCGTGAACTTTGGGAGGGGGCGTCACAGACACACTGGGAGTGGACACAGGGGACGTGTAAATGGTAGTGGGGGTGGTGAGTGCAGGTGAGCGGGGTGTGGTGCTGGGTGTTCTGGTACGAGTCCTAGAGCCAGATGTAGCAAAGAAACATTTTGCGAGTTGTAAATAGCGAGTCATAGCGACTCGCTATTTGCAACTCGCAAAATGTTATGCAGAACGGTGTCTCAGACACCGTCTGCGAGTCGGTATGGGGTCGCAATGACCCACCTCATGAATATTCATGAGGTGGGTCGCAAATTGCGGCCCCATACCGACTATGGGCACTCGCAAACATGGAGGCCTGCTGTAGTCAGCAGACCTCCGTGTTCGTGACTGCTTTCAATAAAGCAGTTTTTTTTTTTTAAGTGTAGCCCGTTTTCCTTAAAGGAAAACGAGCTGCACTACAAAAAAAAACCGAAACCTTTAGTTTCGGATTTTTCAGGGCAGGGAGTGGTCCCTTGGACCACTCCCTGCCCTGAAAAAATATTTTGGGGTGCAATCACAAACTGGAAGGGGTCCCATGTGGACCCCTTCCAATTTGCGATTGGGTTACCATCCACTTGAAGTGGATGGTAACTGCGATGCCATTTGCGACCGCATATGCGGTCGCAAATGGTATTGCATCCCAATGCGACTCGCAAATAGGAAGGGAACACCCCTTCCTATTTGCGAGTCTGAAATGCATTTTGCGAGTCTGTAACGACTCGCAAAATGCATTTCTGCATTGGGATACGCGCTTTGCGACTCGCAAACGGCAGATTTTGCCGTTTGCGAGTCGCAAAACGTTTGGTACATCTGGCCCCTAGTGCCTGTAGATGTAGTGCATGCAGGTGAGAGTGTAGACGACACTAGGAGGGAGGAGGGAGACGACGAGGAGGGGGAGACAGTGGAGGCAGTGGATGTTGTTGGGTCTGTATGTAGGTGATGCTTGTTTGAATGCCTGTGGGTTGTGTGGTGCTTATGTTTCCTGAGCTACTTTTGTGTGTTGAGGTGTATGCATGCGTGTCTGATGGTGTGCTTGGGATAGGCTGGGGTACAGGGGACTGGGTCTGGTTGGAGGGAGTTGGAGGGGGGAGGCTAGATACAGGGACAATGGCTGCCATCAGTGCTGAGGCCAGAGATTGCAGGGTTCGATGAAGGGCAGTCGGACCAGAATGAATGCCCTCCAGGAATGCATTACCATGTTGCAACTCCCTTTCTACACCCTGGATAGCATTCACAATGGTAGACTGCCCAACAGTGAGTGACCTGAGGAGGTCAATGGCCTCCTCACTGAGGGCAGCAGGGGTGACAGGGGCAGGGGCTGAGGTGCCTGGGGTGAAAGTGATGCCCACCCTCCTGGGTGAGCGGGCACGGAGCGAAGGCTGAGGGGCTGCTGGGAGGGTGGTGCTGGTAGGGGGGGTGGCGGCTGTACCTGTAGAAGTGGGGGGCACAGATGGTGCTGCCACCACAAGGGAACTCCCATCGGCGGATTAGTCCGTGTCGCTGTTTGGTGATCTGGTGACCGACGTGAAGCTCCCCTCGCCCTCCGTCCCACTGGTGTATTCAGAGTCTGTGGTGTGACCCTCCATGGCCATGTGGGATGCAGCTCCCTCGTGCTCCGGTGCCACTGTACCTCCGCCTGATGATGCACACAAGAACAGGGAGAGCACAAAAAGGGGGGGGGACGACAGAAGAAAAACAGGTTGAGTGCATGGCTGACCACTACCGTTGGCGGACAATACAGACACAGCAGCCCCCTGCACTACGCCGTGCTCTTGGCCTCTACAGATGCAATTCCTGGGATCTGCCCTACATGGCTATGGTGGTCATCTGCACACATAGATGACACAGGGGCATGTATACCTGTACTTGGCACTCTACAGAGGTGGGGTGGAGTGCCACACGGCCTGCATTACGGAGGGGCCTAGCCTACGGAACTTGCCCTGGCCTAGGGAAACCCACAGCCCTCCTCCCCCACCCAGACCCCTCCACTGCGCGCAAAGTCCGCAGAATGAGAGTGTACTCACCCCCTTGTGTCTGCTGTGATGCCCTCAAGCGCCCATCCAACTCAGGGTAGGCCACCTCCAGGATCCGGAACATCAGGGGGGTCATGGTTCGACGGGCACCCCTCCCACGTTGGGAGGCCATCCCCAGCTGAGCCTCTGCCGTTTTCTTGCTCCAGCGGCGAATGTCCTCCCGTCTTTTCCAGCAGTGGGTGCCCCGTCTCTGGTGGACCCCCAGGATCTGGACGTCCTTGGCGATGGCTCGCCAAATGTCCTTCTTCTGGTGGGCGCTGACCTACATGACATGTACAGGGGAAGAAGAGAAGTCATTAACAACAGCACCGTCGAAGTGGGTGGCGCCCATCCCCAACCTTGCCATGTGGCACATGCATTTCACAGTCCCTCATGTTCCCTGACCTCTGCCCCCTTCCTACTGACATCCAGCCCTCTCCACCCAGGCATAGCCCATACAACGTGCTCCCTGTGTACTTACCTGTTGGTCTGGAGGACGGTAGAGTAGCGTGTACTGGGGAGGACCCCATCCACAAGCTTCTCCAACTCCTGAGCAGTGAATGCAGGGGCCCTTTCCCCAGACACAGCAGCCATTGTCCCATCCAGACCGAGGTCACAGCAGCACTTGCAGTGTAGGTCCTCTCCTGTCGTAGATCAGGTATCGAGTGATTTAACAGATAGAAAATGGCGGTCACGTCCGCAGCAGTGACGTCCGCGGCGGTGCGTCTCATCACCGCCGGCTCACTTCATCATTGGCTCCTGGGACCCATAGGGTCCAATGTTAACCAATGCAGCATTGCGCCGCGGTCTACGACTGCCTACCGCGATGGTGTATGCCAGTGCAGATACCTCACATCCCATTGTCCCAGTTTAGAGGTCAGGCAGCCACCATTTCAGGGGCCCACATGGCTTCATTTACTACTGCGTCACACATACCTAGGCCTACACTCAACACACATACAGGAAGAGTTTTGTATTTGGTGTCGTGTTCTGTGTAGCTGTGGGTACATACCTGGGAATTTGTTGACTCTGTGGTCGCTGTTGTCCTTACTAGGCACCGTCAGCTGGGACATGTGAGGAGATGGCGGAATCCTCCGGTGTACCGACCGCTGATGGACCTGTTGACAATGGAGGAGCGACATTTAATCATCACCTACAGGTTTGACCGTGCCACTATCCAGGAACTGTGTACCCAGTTGGAGCCAGACCTGATCTCACCAATCCGCCATCCCACAGGAATCCCCCCTCAAGTGCAGGTGCTATCAGTGCTCCATTTCCTTGCAAGTGGGTCTTTTCAGACAACAGTGGCCATGGCATCAGGGATGTCCCAGCCTATGTTTTCCAACGTATTGTCCAGAGTGTTGTCTGCCCTGCTGAAACACGTAAGGAGCTACATTGTTTTCCCTCAGGTGGAGGATTTGGCTACAGTTAAAGGTGACTTCTATGCCCTGGGACATATCCCCAACATCATAGGTGCTATTGATGGCACCCATGTAGCTCTGGTCCCCCCCCACAGGAGTGAACAGGTGTACAGGAACCGGAAGAGTTATCATTCCATGAATGTACAGATGGTATGTTTTGCAGACCAGTACATCTCCCAGGTAAATGCTATGTTCCCTGGCTCAGTGCATGACGCCTACATCCTACGGAACAGCAGTATCCCGTATGTGATGGGTCAACTCCAGAGGCACCGAGTGTGGCTATTAGGGGACTCTGGTTACCTCAACCTGTCTTGGCTATTGACCCCAGTGAGGAATCCCAGGACCAGGACAGAGGAACACTACAATGAGGCCCATGGACGGACTAGAAGGGTGATCGAACGCACCTTCGGCCTCCTGAAGGCCAGGTTCAGGCGCCTCCATATGACAGGTGGTTCTCTATTCTACTCACCAAAGAAGGTGTGCCAGATCATCATCGCCTGCTCGATGCTTCACAGTCTAGCTTTGCGACGCCAGGTGCCTTTTCTGCAGGAGGATAGTCCAGATGGCGGTGTTGTGGCAGCTGTGGAGCCTGTGGAGCCAGTGGACAGTGATGAGGAGGAAGCTGAGGAAGAAGACATAGACAACAGGGAGTCAGTCATACAGCAATATTTCCAGTGACACACAGGTGAGAACATTTTTTTTCACTATTACATTCACTTTCACACTTCTACCTCTATCCTGTCTGTCATTTAGTAGCAGTATTTGGTAACTGAGTTGTACCTTTCCATTACGGTTTCACAGGTGTGGTTACCAATGTGTGTCATCTGCTTGCATCCTTCATGGACTTGTGATGTGTGACATAGGTATGTTGGCATTACAATAGAAAACGCATTTTGACACTGTCATTGATAATACACATTTACCAAATCACAGACTGACTCCAGATTGTTTTGTGCTTCAAGGGTGTGTATTTAAGTGCTCAAAAATGGAGGGGGGTTGTAAAATGGTGATCTGGGATGGTGGAGGAATGTCCATGGCAGAGTCCAGTCTATTCGTCTGACAGGTGCTTTGCCCATATGGGCATAGGAAGTGGAGCTGGGGCAGTTCCAATCTGGACAGGGTAACAAAGTGGGACAGTGGGAGGACAATCAGGGTGGTCTCATTTCCTGGCGGGGGTCTTGCCATCTTGCTCTGTCCTGTTCCTGGATCTCAGGGACCGCTTGAGGGGTGGTTCTCTGTCTGCAGGGGGTGGGGTGCTGGTGTGGTGGTCCAGTGGCGGGGCGTCCTGTACACTAGTGCCGGCGGGGGTGGTGGGCAGTTCATCGTCCATGCTAGTGTCAGGGGCCCCTTGGAGTGCCACGGTGTCCCTCATGGTCTTTTGTATGTCCTTCAGCACCCCTACGATGGTGCCCAGGGCGTAGCTGATGGTTCTGAGCTCCTCCCTGAACCCCAAATACAGTTCGTCCTGCAGGCGCTGGGTCTCCTCAAACTTGGCCAGTACCGTGGCCATCGTCTCCTGGGAGTGGTGGTATGCTCCCATGATGGAGGAGAGGGCCTTGTGGAGGGTGGGTTCCCTTGGCCTGTCTGCCTCCTGTCACACAGCAGCCCTCCCAGTTCCCCTGTGTTCCTGTGCCTCCGTCCCCTGGACTGTGTGCCCACTACCACTGCCCCCAGGTCCCTGTTGTTGTTGGGGTGGTGGGTTATCCTGGGTTCCCTGGGTTTGTGTGATAGCATGCAGGTAGGGTGGGGGATATGATAGTTAAGATTTGACTTACAGGTGTCCATTCCTCCACCGACTCCTCCGAGGCCCTCTGGATGCATGATGATCAAGACTTGCTCCTCCCATGTTGTTAGTTGTGGGGGAGGAGGTGGGGGTCCGCCCCCAGTCTGCTGTACCGCGATGTTGTGCCTGAAGACCACAGAACGCACCTTCCCCCGTAGGTCGTTCCACCTCTTCCTGATGTCCTCCCGATTTCTTGGATGCTGTCCCACAGCGTTGACCCTGTCCACGATTCTGCGGCATAGCTCCATCTTCCTGGCTATGGAGGTGTGCTGCACCTGTGAGCCAAATAGCTGTGGCTCTACCCTGAGAATTTCCTCCACCATGACCCTGAGCTCCTCCTCGGAAAACCTGGGGTGTCTTTGGCGTGACATGGGGTGATGTGGGTGATGTGTGGGGTGGTGTATGGGTTGATGTGTGTGGTGCTGTGTAGTGGTGTGTGATGTTTTGTGCATGGACTGTTGTATGGGTGATGGTGTTGTGTGCCTCTGTGTGGTGGGGTTCTCAATTGCTGTGCTCTCTGTCTCTCGGCTTCCTCAGAATTTCTGGTCGTAGGGGTTTGTGGGTGATGTGGGTGTGTGTTTTATATTGTGTTGGGTGTGGTGGGTGTGTGGGAGTGGTGTTTGTATGTGTATCAGGTGTGTGTATTTCGAATTGTCCAATGTGGTGGTGTTTTGGAGATATGTGTGTATTTTGAGCGCGGCGGTGTGTACCACCAATGGAATACCGCGGTTGAAAGACCGCCGCGTGGATTCGTGGGTCGTGATAGCATGGCTGTGTTTCTGTTGGCGTGACAGTGGAGGATTTGTTTTTGCCAGTTTATCACTGACCTTTGGTGTGGCGGAGTTGTGTGGGTGTCTGAATTTCGGCGGTTTCAGAGATGTGGGTCATAATAGCTGTGGCGGAATTCCGCGGCTGCGGCGGTGTATTGGCGGTCTTCTGCATGGCGGTAAGCGGCTTTTACCACCAATGTTGTAATGACCCCCTCTGTCTCCAAAAAAAGTCTGGGCAGAATGTCAGATACACTTTGTGCATTCCTGCCAGAGAGTGGCAGACATATATATAGATATATATATAGACAGATAGATATATGTAGATAGATAGATGTAGATATATATATATATATTACCTAGTGGCAGTCGCCACTAGGTAGTTACAGTTAGGCCCATGTTTCCATAGAAAAAGTGTTTTTTGACTTGCCTCTATATTTGACACCGTTTGACGAATCTTCTCAAACTTTTCCCAAAAAAGTGCCCTGGTGATTCTTGTTGTGCACAGAAGGGTTCGGGAACATCCATCAAGCGGAGGCCAAGAAAAAGGGGTGGGGGCAAAAAGGTTGGGTTTTCCATGTTAATTCCCATAGGAACTTTAGACACGACTACAGACACTGGACAGAATTACACCAAATTTGGCAGAAAGCTTTCTTTTGGTACGCAGATTATGCTTTTGCTTATTTGGTGTAAATCGGTTCAGTAGTTTTTCCGAAATTTTAGGAACTCCAAATTTATATATCTATGGCCGCAAAGCCTTCTCAAATAATGACAAGCTTGTGCAGAGAAATGCACAGCTCTGATTTGCTGCCAACACTTCAACTAGGAAGTGTTGCCAGCCATTTTAAGACGCTGCTTTAGCTGAGTCCCACAGAAAAAGTGTTAAAAAAGAAAGGTGATCAGGGTAAAGACACTCTGATCCCTGGTGTTGGGGTCCCAGAGGGACCCCACCAAGTCCCCAGGTGGGCCAGGTCCCGGGTGCATGTTATAAATAAGAAGGGGGCACACGCCCCCCCCCTTCAGGACTTTGTACAACCCCTAGGACCACCACCTCCCTGGAGCATTTCTGTAAAATTATGCAGGGGCCGTGCAGCCGCCCTGCAATCTTGGGGATAGCCACCTCCCCAAGGCATTGCTGTAATTTTATGTGGGAGGCTGGCTACCCCCAGGTGCTGGGGACCTCCACCTCACCGGAACATTCATTGAATTGTATGTGGGGGTGCGTTCCCCCTCCCTGCAGCTCCAGGGACCACCACCTCTCTGTGGCAAACATGTAACTGTATGCAGGAGGGCCATGTGGGCCCCGCAGCCACAGGGACCACCACCTCCCGGGAGCAAACATTAAAAAAAGAAAAGGGGGTCCATTGCAGATCCCCACAGCCCTGGGGACTGCCACTTCGACGGACTATTTACATTGAGGAGACACAGATGCCCCTGGAGACTGCCACCCCCCCAAGGCCGGCTCCTTTGACAGCTGCCGCCAAGTCACAGCAAACACTCTGCTTGCAGAGAGGGAGAGATGTCAAAAAGCCCTCCCTCGCTGTGAGCAAAGGTTTCCTCTGTCTCCCTGCCCACGGAGATGCAGGCAGGGAGACAGAGGAAACAATTGCTCTCACAGAGCATGAGCTGCTTCAGCAGCTCCCTCTCTGTGACAGCAATGTTGACT
Organism: Pleurodeles waltl; assembly: GCF_031143425.1. Classification (NCBI taxonomy): domain Eukaryota; kingdom Metazoa; phylum Chordata; class Amphibia; order Caudata; family Salamandridae; genus Pleurodeles; species Pleurodeles waltl. The sequence goes on along the minus strand of NC_090449.1, from coordinate 801,611,022 downwards.
CCAGCAGGAGGCGGGGAGCCAGCTGGGACCATGGGGGCCTTCAGACTCTCCCTACAGTCCCAAACATTGTGACTGAGCGCCCTGAGGGGCACGGGTCACATGGCCGGACCCCGAGGGATGGGGTCACTAGGACTGAGATCGGCTGCATGACCCCAACCCCTAAAGCAAAAAAAATAATTAGGCCACACCCTGGGGGAAGGGGTCTCCAGAGGCCAAGATCAGCCTGGGGAGGAAGGCCGTGTGGCCCCCCTCCTCTAAGAAGAAAACATGTAAGCCAGCTCTTGGAGGATGGGATCACCAGGGCCAAAATCAGCCTGGGGTGGGGGCTGCATCACCCACCTTCCCCCCCAAAAATAAATGTTTAGGCCAGGCACTGGGGATGGGATCTCTGGGTCCAAGATTGGCCCGGAGAGGAGGACTGCGCAGGTAACAAGTAGCCATTCACTATAAAGGCTGTTCTGCATAAGCCATTAATTGAATTTAAATTAAAACACTTTAAAAAATGTATTTAACAATAATACGTATAGGACAATAATCCTCATATCCATTCACTATATTCATCATATAAATGGAAGAAATATATCACAGTAATAATAGCTTGTATGCTAACAATATGTTGATGTCATGCATGTCACAACACTATAATGAAGAAGATGTTATTGTTAACAAATGAAATGTTTGTGTGTGTGTGTGTGTGTTTATATATATATATATATATATATATATATATATATATATATATATATTAAAATTAATCGTTTGCAAATACCCAACATCCCAAGATGCCTGCCATTTAAACTCATCTCCTTTTCCATGTTGTTGAAAGGTATATTTGTCCTTTTTTAATGTTTACATTTGATTCCACTATGAGCATTGAACACAGCATGGAGGCTCCTAGTCCCATAAGATTGGCCATAGGCCATAATGCATCAGGCTGCTAGCTGACTGATAAGTAAATATAGGAGTGGCAGCACTTACAAGTGAGCACAGTTTGCTTTTCGTGTTGTGTGTTGTTATTGCCTTTTTTATTTAATTCAGAAAGTAGAGTTCGTCCTCAAGAAGGTTGTCTGCTCTCTTCAACTGTTGTGCCTTGTGGATCCGTAAAATGTTGTGCATGGTATGTTCATTCATTTTAATCATAGTGAGTCCCTATGTTCTGAAAAGTGAAACTGGTCATTCTGACCATTACAATTGCTCTAGCTGCTCTGAACTCCCTCTCTGAGGATACACTGACTACAGGATATACAATATACTTTCTTGGCAGCCTGTTGAGTTTTAACCACTGATTATTATCCCCATGCCAATGTGCAATTGCTTTTTATCCCAGTAGATTTCTGTTTGGTCATCGAAGTAGGCCTGTACTATTTTCTCCTTTGTCTAACTTGTGGACATTGGTTGTTTGGGAGTTGTCTGCACCTATGTGCTTGACTTAAGTCCTTGAATATTCATTAACTAACCCATTGCAGATGTTGGAAGTGTAAGTGATCTGTTGGTATTGTAGCTATAGTAGCATGTGACTGAGTTACCACTGGTGGGTGCTGATGCTGCAGTTGAGACTTGCTTCTAGACTTGGAGCCACCACTGTGTTCTACGGAGGTTGAAGTCATCACTTCAGTTCTGTTATGCCCTCAGAGTTCCAATAGTTTATCTTCTAAATCACTCACTTTTCTTTTAAATTCTTGTCAATAGTGACATCTAGTGATGAACAAGGAATGAACGTTTGTAGCCCTTTTTTTGTATTGTAGATCCAGTGTTGTGGCATGGATGTACTCTTTGGAAGACACGTTGACTTTTTGTATCCTTTTTTTTGTTTCAGACAAAGGATTATGTTGTTGACAAAAAAAGCTGCTACTTCATTGGCATTTGTGCATGTTTGTTCTACCTTTTACAAATGGTCCTGGATCATGTGCAACAATGCAATGACTTAGCCCATGGTACAATCCTGCTTGCTGACTTCCTGTGTCAAAATCTCAATAGAAATCAGCATTTGGATTAGGCTCTGCACTTGCCCCAGATTCTCACCCTCCATTGTCATGGCTTTGGAAGCTGCATCTCCTTGCCTTTGTAGTATGTAATCATTGTTACACCTGCACTGGTCAAACAGGCATTGCAGCAGGTACAATGGGGAGTTCCAATGGGTTGGGACCTCCTTTAGGAGGGCTTGTACAGGAACTCTATTAGCAAGTTGAATGATCCCTAGCTGCTTCCAGGCTTCGAAGATATGACTGAAAAGAGTACATATCTTGCAACAGTTTAGCAGTGTATTGCTAATTACTTCTTCTGTATATGGGAAGTCTTCAACAATTAGGTTGACAGTATTACTGCCATTGTCCAAGGCAAAACATCCAATGCTGAGGCCTCTGAGTTGAAGCCATTCATCCATTTTGATATGAAATTCGTGCAGGATCTTGGCAGCTGTAGGTGGTTTCTCCATGAACAACATCATCCAATTCCAGCAGTTGTTGATGCACTGATGGCACAGCAACATTAGACAAAGAGGTCCGGCTTACAACTTCCATTTTGGGGAGAGGGGCTCAATATATTCTACAAACTCTCTTCTGCAGAAGAAAAAGGGTGAATGGTCAAGTTGTAGAATTTTGGCAATTTTCCAATTTTTTTAAATGGACAGATTATGGATCTAGTGTTATGGAGACTTGTGACTAAACACAGACTATATAGTGGGTTGTTGTGTCTATTGTTTTGTTTGTGACAGTCCCACCTAAAGTGACCTATTGAGATTAGGTAAGCTGCTTGAATGCTTGTGAGAACTTGCATCCCTCTTTTCTCCGTACCATGATGAGGTTGCTGCATGTGAAGATTTCACACTAAAAGTGACAGGGCTTCTTTGCTTGACAGTGATTTCTATTTCCTCATCACCGCCACCTTGTCTGTCTGTGATACAATGTCTCTTCTCTCTGCAGCAGTTATCCTTTTATGGCGTTCTTCAAACACCATTGCTAGTTGTTTTTTCAGATGGACCAATTGGTCCCCGGTATCAATGTCCACCTGGCTTGCTGCAATAGACACGTTTGATGCAAATATTGTACTCTGCAATGTGATACTCATGTAGCCTAATTTTAAAGAAGTCCCAAACCAGGGAAGAGAGCTCCCTTATCAAGTCAAAGTACAAAGGACGTGTGGTGGGGCTAGATGGTTGCATGTGCATTTCACTAGAGTGTGCTGTGGGTGCAGGTATTTGAGTCTTAAAAAGATGGAACCAGGCAGTGCTGGTGGCAGTACCTGACTTATAAGAGGTTGAAGAGCATTGATCTGCACATTCTCTGTGCCACTCTCCATACGAATAATCACTGGTTCATCTTCCTTGCTTCCAATTCTCTCACCAACCTTCTTTTTCCCTTGTCTTGCACAGTGGTGCTCAGGTTTCCAGTCCATGTCAAAATCACCTGTTGAAGAATTTGGAAAAAATGGGTGAGTGCTCTTTTTCTTGGAGAAGATGGTGAAGATGATGTGTGCTATGTCCAATGAAAGAACAGTCAGCACATCCTGGTCTGCACTAAGCTCAATTTCCTGCTTTGCTCCTACCACTGGAACACCAGGTGTAGCAAATTCTAGGTGCTGTTGAGTTTCCTGGGAGTATGGGTCTATCAGGGATGCCGCATTGCGAGAAATAGGATGAGGATTTGATGGCAGTGGTGGCAAAGGACTTCTCCACAATGGCAGCTTTCTTGGCAGGATCCTGTTTCATTGGAGTCATATTTTTTACTTCTTCTATTGTTGGTGTGCAGGACAAGCAGAACCACTTAGCTGAGAGGTTGCTGGACATTTTGAGCTAATTCATAGACTTGATCATTTAAATCAATGTAACCCGGTCATTGTGACCATCATTGTAACAATATTATACAAATCAATTAAATTAGTAGAAAATACCTGGTATCTCTCCAAGGTCCAGGGGAACCCAGATGAGAGACAAACACAAATCAATTCAATAAATAAAATAAAAAAACATGTGGTACACAATACTTCAGTCTGTCTTAACCAGAAATAAATAAAAAAGGAAAAATATATTAAAAAAGACAAGTGAACAAAGAATGTGAGCTCCTGTAGTTTATATATAAATCCGATATATTTCCTATATATTCAATATATGTATTTATGTTCTTAACTTTTCTGTATGTTTTTGTAAAGCTACATTTGTGTTGTAGTTTTTATGTTATTTGGTATGGTCTGTCTTCCCCTCCTGCATTGGCTCTCTTTTGTTTATCTGGAATGCTCCAGGTGTTCTGTTGGGGATAGCTGGAGCAGGGAAAGCTGCATGCAGGTGTGGGTGAAGTTTCTTCTGCCTACAACGTATCAAATAAAGGCAGTTCTGTTTCAACATTATTTCTCCCTCTGGTGTCATACTTGTAGCTGCGTCTACACTACATTTTTGGTGACAATTTGGACCTCGAACCTTCTATGGATGCTTTGGAAACTTCAACGCACAAGTTAGGATCACACAGATTGGAGGTACTGTTTTTGATACTTCTGCGTGACTTTGTCATCTCGTCTTTGTTTTATTAATCAATTTTGTCTTTTTGTCATATACTCAATATTTTTGTGTTAGCGGCTTACGTTGCAGCTGTTTTCTATTGCAGCTCACGACCGCACCTTGGTAACGCACCCTAACAATGTTTTCTCCATTGCCGTGACAACGCGACTACGAGCGCGGATTGCCTCGTGTCTGTTGTCACTTACAGCTCAGGCCTCACCTGTGTAACGCGTCCTGACAACATCTTTTCTGTTGCCGTGTCAACGTGACTACAAGTGCGGCTTACATTGCACTCGACTTGTCTAGCGGGTGTTGTCAATTACAGCTCGCTGCCGCAGCTCTGCTATACTTGCCTGTTCCTTGGAGACATTGTTGCCTAGACAACACTAACACGTGCGCTGTCCTTTAACCTTTAATGGTGTTTAAAGCGTTCTGTTATTACGGACGCTTTTCCTTTCTGTACTTCTTTTGCACTATTGCGCTACGCTTGGCGCGTTGGATCTAAGTCACTTGGCTCATTTGGAACTTTTGTAAAGTGTTTGGGCATTGGGAAATCGTTTGGTTTTACCATTGGAGCTCGTGAACATTTTTAGGGACAGTAAGATCTTCTACCTAGGATGCTGTTACAAATGACAGGACTTTTTCTTTTGTATGGCATTATACACATGTTTTTATTTTTTTTTGCTGATTCTTGCGCCATTTGGCATGGACTCAATTAAATTAAAGAGGAATAATTTTTTTTCTTGGAGCATTATATTTAACAAGAGCTTTTCCAGACATCTACTACTCGTTGCTTGAACTATGCAGAACATTACACCATCTCAGTTTCTTCTATCTTTACCCTGAGATACTCCAATTCCATGGAATAAGTGGAAGAATGTCTACAATACAGCTCCTAAAGGCACATAGCAATCAAAGCTCCCAACAAAAGTCTTTTAAAAGTGGCATAAAATGATTAATAATCAGAAACACACACTGGCTTCATGAAATGGACGAGGCCCACGTGACAAGCAAAGAAGGAGGCCCAGGAACAAAGAACAAAACTCGAACCCATGAAACACACACATGCCTGTACACACTAGCTGCAGCAATTGGTAGTCACCCACATGGAAACCAGAGAAGAAGGCATGAAGAACAAAGACAAAATGGCCACCTATGACACATGCACACATGCTCACACACACAGTCACTGGTTCCACAAACTGGTGGTCTCCCACGTGGGAAGCAAAGGATGCATGGAGAGCAACAACAAAAATCACAACCACAGCACATCTCACACACACAGCACATTCATACACACACACACACCAACACACCCTGGCTGCTCAAAATGGTGGTCACCAACATGGCAAGCAAAGAAGGAGGCATGGAGAAAATAGATGAAATTAATGCTTCTGACACACATGCACACTGACCCCCCATAGCAAGCAGAGACGTAAGCTTGGAGAACAAAGAGTCAAAGAGAGCATGGTTTCCCTGCTGTTGCTGGAACCACTTGCTCCCCCAATTAAAACTTTTAGCATTGCAGGGAAAGGAATGCACAAATATATACATGCATAACCAGAATTTGAGTGGGTCAATCCATAGGCCTTTTCACATCATCAGTAAAGCAACAACAATAAGATAACAAGCATTTGCAATGCAATGGGTCTCGAGTTTGCTTGAGTTATAGGTGTTAGCGTTGTAAATTCCTAACTGGACTTTTCTTGCTACATAAATTGAAAATGAAAAGTAAAACAGTTGACATAAGCGAGCTGAATCAAACTGCCACAGCCACCATGAGCATGAAGGAGAGACACAAAAGGAAAAAAGAAGTTCGCTCACAGTCAAACGCATCAGCAGTCGTGCAATTATTCATGTAACAAGGTCAATGGCCAAGGTGGTAACAATACTGCCCCCAAGGAGGGACAACGTAAAGCATTTACCAATGATAACAAAGGATTTTTTAAAGGAAGCCCATGAACGAGTGATAGTGATGGGCGTGCAGTGGGCGTGCTTAAAAGCCCACAGATAGATTACAACAGAGCAGAGCGCTTGTGCGCTCCCCCTAAAAAATCAAATCAGCCAAGATAAAACATATAATAGCACAGAACCACAGAAACAGTAAGAAACATTAATGAAAAAAATAAAAAATGCTTCAAATACAAACAGCCCTAGGAAGCAACTGTTGTAGCCAAATACTTTTGAAAGATACTGAAAATACATACTAACCAACCATCTCTCACACACACAAATTAGTGGGTGAGCGCTTGGGAAATAAGGGGAAGAAGGTGTTGATAAAAAAAGGAAAATGTCTGGTTACATAGGCTTGCAGTACTGGAGCCATCCCACCATAGCCCCCAACCGAAATATTACAACCAAAAGTAATCTACATTTTCAAGTCATCCACAAGTCAATAAAATGATCAAACATATTTCTAGCACAGCAGCAGTAAAGTAGTTTAAAATGTACATCCAAGGCTACAGGCAATTGGGTCTCAAACAGTTAAGCACCTCAGTATAGTGATAAATCTGAACAAAAACACAAGGAAAACACAATGAAAATGAAATAAATTGTATAAGTCCAGGACTAAAATCCATATACAAAATGACCAAGGGCTGACAAAAGCACAGGGAGGGGACTTTAGGACAGGAAGAGGAAGTTGATACTATGGGCCATGTTTCTACTTTTTGACGCAAAACTGTGCAGACGCAGTTTTGCGTCAAAAATTTTACCGCTGGCTTACACCATTTATTTGCGCCGCTCGGGTGCCAAATTTATACTTTGATGCACGGCGGCGCAAACCACTGGTGTGAGTAATTTGTTTTACTCAAACCAATGCGTCACGTCGTAAAGAAAAACTACGTTAATGCGGCAAAAATGACTGTGAGCTGGTTTACGATGTTGCAAATCGGATACGCGCCGTTTTTTGATGCAATGGCATCAAAAAGAGGTGCAAACACAGCAAAATGTGCTAAGGAGAGCCAAAATGGATCCCAGATGCTTGCATAGACCCCAGGAAGACGACAACAGACCAGGAACCAGCCAGGAGGACCCACAGAAGACCCAGGACAGGGAGAAGAAGAAAAGAAAGTGCCGCTTCAGTGCAGAGGAGCATGAAATCCTGGCGAAAGATGTGACGGAACACAAGCACCAACTGTTTGTCACGTCAAAGTTGCCAATCAGTAGGAGAGAGGCAATATGGCAACAAATTGTTGACAAGATAAACAGTGTGGCAGAAGTACGGAGAACAGTCATCGAGTGCAAGAAACGCTGGTATGACTGCATGCGCAGGACCAAGGAAAAGATGGCCAGGAACAGGAAGGCAGCACTGCAGACTGGAGGTGGAAGTTCAGCACCGCAGGAGGCCCTGGACCGCATGGAGGAGATGGTGGCAGCCGTCATCCCTGAGCAGATCGTCACAGGGATTCAAGGACAGGACAGCGCAGACTACCAGGAGACAACACAGATGCAGGGTAAGTCGCATGGAAAACTAAAATGCACAAATGTGAACTGCAAGCGGGGGCATACCTACTACACAATGCCTGTAAGTCATGATATTCAAGGAGTGGCATGGGTAAAGGGGCACGGCACAGGGGAATGGCCCGTTCAGAGGAAAGCTGGGGCACAGCACTACACTACACCAACAACCTTTGCATGGGGGTGTGCTGCCATACCAAGGATGTTGCAAAGTTAAAGCCAGGCCAGGAGGGTAGGGTACAACGTTAAACTGGCCTGCTGTCACACGTCAACTGGTATTCTCCCTACATGAACTAGGGCTCAATTAACAGTCTCAGTGATATTTGCAAGTGGAATTTAACATTGACAACAGTTGCCACTTCCACTTCCGCTGTGTGTGCAGGTCAAGTAGCTAATGGCAGTAACTTCCCCATGGATCAAACACACCCAAATTAGAGGGTTCAGGATGACAACATTATCAATCCCCTGAAACCAATATAAATGTTCCAATCCTGTCAAATGTGATTGCCCATAGTTGCTACAAACATCAGCCATTGTCATAAACATTATGAGGTACCCAACACTAATGTCATTCCCATTCTGCATTGCTACAAAATAGCTCCAATGACACCATGCAACATCCCAAATGTCATACTGCTCAGACAACAGCATTGAGGGGGAGGACATATGTCACCGGCCAGTGAAATACACCTGCACAGTCAGAGGAGGAAATGGAACACTGCTAGGACCATCAGTGCAATCCAATGTAGCACACATTTCCCAACATCAGCAGTACACACTACCAATGCTGACGAACACTGCTAGAACCATCAGTGCAATCCAATGTAGCACACATTTCCCAACATCAGCAGTACACACTACCAATGCTGACACCTGTATCGTGCCATGCCAATGCAATACACAGGATACGCTAGGTCTCAGCAACATATAGGTGGATGTGAAATATCAGAGACTGGGCCAGTTCCAGAATGTTAAGTGTGGTGCAAGTGCCATCAGAACATCCACAGCCAGTGAAAGGCCTCACTATGGGGATGGAAGTAGACGGAGGGTTGAGTAGGACAAGAAGGTGCCACTTCACAAATTGGCCAGAACCAACACCTAGAGGATGTGATGCTGACAAGTCCCCAAACTGACCACAATACATGTGACATGCAGGTGGGGCATAGGCCCAGGAGAATGCTAATATGAAAGACAGGAGTAATGAACAGAAACTAAGATCACAATGTGCAACTAATAGGAAGGCAGACACGTCACATTACAAATCCCACAACACAGACACACTAATTTTACCATATCTCATTGCAGAAGATGATGGTTCTCCTGCAGATATGCCAGTCCTGGACTTCCCTGATGACATGGATGATGAGCTGACAAACATCAGCCAGCAGACCCTCCAAGATGTCCTTGGGACCCTCCAGACCCCACTTTCAGTCACAAGGACGAGCACATCACAGAGGACCCACCTACCACCCCAATTGTACGACATGCCAGCTCCAACTCAGCTGAGGACTCTGACGTTACTGGCACCAGCTTTGAGAGAACTGTAGTTGGAGTACAGAGGGAGCAGGCCAAGGGGGTGTGGGTGGGGATGGAAAATATGGGAGCCAGCCTAGAGGGGGTGCGTTCATGCATGATGTCAACTGAAGAACAGGCAACAGTCATGCAAGGGCGAACATCAATCTTGCAAGAACTTGAAAAAAGGTTGAAGGAAATCAGCACAGCTGTAAGAGAGTTGACACAACACCTACAACAACAATCCTCTCAACGCATACACGAATGCAATATTGACCCCCTCAGGGCCGACCTGGCTGCCTACCACAGTTATATGACTGCTATACGTAAGAACCAGCAGCTCCTCCTTGCTGCAGTACTGCTCTTAATAGTCCCACAGTTGGCAGCTACCGGGATTTCTGACTCCACGTCTTCAAACACTGAGGTTTGTGTTGCCCCTTTACAACCACCACCACCAAGGGCAGAGGAGACTACACACACATCAGAAGATGAAGACATGAAACAGATCACTTTCACCCATAAGAGTACCCGGTAGCACTAGTCCCTGCCACATGGCCACCTTTAACCAAGGTCATGTGCTTTGTAACATGTCAGTCTTGCTACAACTGCACTCAAGCACTATTTTTCATCCCACAGTTTATCTTGTCACCCTGCCCTGTGATTGTCTCTCACTAACTCATTGGCAAATCCTGTCCCTCTGCACTGTCTGACACTTCACCCCAGTATGTCTAATGACATGTCCTCTTGCACTTGTGTAGGATCACAATTGAAGGTGTCACACTAATGGACTCACAATCATGGACAATGTACATATAGCACTACAGCACTTTAAAATAAATAGCACTTACACAACAACTTTGTCTCTGTGTAATGTGACATATCAACTGTGATAGCCATCAGTGATGTTTACCTCAGGTCAATGATTATAGATTGTCAATACAACTGACCTGAAAGAATGTTGGCTGATAACTATGCACTGTGGTCTGGATTGTACCATCATCTGCCCTTCATGAAGGTTAATTCTGAGGAAAATAGAAACTATACACCATAATGCTGTGTTGGACAGAATAACGCTTCCTCAAGGGATGTCTAAGCCAAACAATATTGCCTTCAACTGTTTCTTCAAGCCAAAACTTACGTATGTGACATTTGACCCAAATTTTACCTAACACACACCATACTGCATGAATGGATGTGTATAAGTGTATGTACAAATATGTAACCTGGCAGAACATTGAAACAAATGATATGTGTGAGTTATGTATACCATACTACATGAGAGCATACTACCACTCACCTTATAAGGCTTCGCTTGGACATCAGGCTGCAGGCAGACTTAACACAGTGTCCTCAATACCAATTCTAGTCGCAAAGTATGTGAGATTGAAAACATACATCAAAAATTAACAACACTTTGGGATACATAGGAACCTTGAGTGGTGTGTGCAATGGATGGCAGAATCTTAGCAAAGTAGCTTTGGTGTGGCTTCCCATGTAACAGCTCAATTGGGATTTGGTTGCAGGATGGGACACAAAAGCTAATACTAAAGAGACACTTTTCACCCATGCCAAGGCCCTGATCCACAAGCATGTGACACACACTGTAAAGGGTTACCTAAATATTTATTGAACAGTAAAAACAGAAGCTAAAACCAGGGGAAACACCTTACCTAACCTAACCTATTCTAACTACACATTACCCACAGGTGACCCTAACTAACCTAAGCTAAACTTACTTATCACATTTAACTAAACACTCTAAACATCAACCCTCCACCCCCTTATAAGACGGGACATATAGAGGACAACATTATACTAACCTAAACACATACTATCTTATGCTAAACAAATATTTTTTTTGTTTGTATTTTTATATTTTATATATATATATATATATATATATTTTTTTTTAAAAATTTTTTTTTAAACCAAAACCCCAACATCATCCATACACACATAATAAAAAACAAATATTAAAAGTATCATACCCTCACCCCCATCCACTACTACTATCTAAACTAACAGCCTATTCTAACCTAACACTAAGCCCCCTAAACCCACAAATGAAAAGAACCAGGAAAGAGGAGGGAGGGAAGGAAATCATGGCTGAGGGTAAAATGTTTACAAGTTCGCCCTCCGCAGGGTCTTCCTTATGGCACGCACCCTCCTATTCACTTGTGCCTTCTCCTGCTGCAACCTGGTCATTTTCCTCAACATATGGTCAATGTTCCATTGCATCGGCTGAAAATCTGCCGGGTCAATGACTGCAGCAGGGGTGGTCTGGGTGCCAGTTGAAGATGTATGTCCCCTTGTCGGTGCCATGCCTGTAGGAGGAGGTGCAGGTGGTGCTTTGACAGGTCCTGGAGCAGTGGAGCAAACGTGCCTGCTATGGTTGGTGCCACCTGGGTGTTAGTGGTGGTGCTGGTGGTGGTGGCTGTCATGGACACCGAAGAGCCCCCTTGGGCAAATGCCCTCCACACTCCAGAGGCTCTTTTATGTCGATAACACCTTGCCGTGTTGCGGAACCCAGACTCCACATCCAGAATGTGGTGGTAACGCATCGCCTTGCAACTCCCGAATCTGGATGGGATTCATAGTGGCAGCTCTTAAAACAAATATAAAACCAAACATTAGGTACATCATTGTGTGATATGGCTCCAGAAGTAAATCAGACAATACATCTAATGTACCAGAAACAGGCCATATCATCATACAGATCACTGATTGTCCCTGAGGAAGTACATGCCAATGCAGCCCACACATGTCCTATCAAACAGAATATTCTCTAAATGAACTATGCATCATTGTTCAGCCATTTGTCCCGTGAAAAATGCTGCAAGTCCTCCACATGTGACAGGCCAACTAATGACTATCTTCTGGATGACAATCAAGGGCCACAAGATCTGTGAGTTGTAAATGGAATTGCCAGGATAGAATGCAGTTGCTAATCATGAGTGGGTATCCTAGTTTTGGAAAAGTGACTTACAGATTTACATGTCTGTGTACTAAACTTGGATCATCAGTCATAGGTACACTTTTCATAACCCTACGCCTGTGCCTGAGGGGAGTGTGTGGACAATCAACAAATACTTTCAAACATCTAGGACGCCCAGGAAGCTTTGGACAGCTGTACATGGGTTTGGGCAGTCCACCACAGATAAGGAGGATGTCCAACTAGGATACACCCAAACCTTGGACAATCGCATCCACATTTATGTTTGGAAATGCAGGCAGTTGTCAATATCATTGCTACCAGTAACACATGATTTACAACAAGCAGATAGATGCAAGCACACATCTGGCCATGAGCAGCATGCACACCTAGGCCATTGTACTCAAGTGCCTAATACACGTAGCACAACATGTGGAGCTACATGCTGCTAGGAAGTCAAACATACAATCAAACATGTTCATTAGTGGATAGGGATGCTCAAGTCTGTGTGTAAGACTTTGGCATCCCTATTCTGTGATATTCATTGTCTGACTTGCTGACTAAATAACAAATATGGTCCTCTACTACATTTTCTAAATTTAAGCTTTATCCACAAAAGTCACCCTATTCACATGGCCGTTCATACAGGGCTGACCTACAATTCCAAAATACGACTATACGCTAATGATTGCCCAACTCAAAGATGGAAAAAAATGATACTCCACTCAAGGAACATATCCGATCATTGACCAGCGCATCATACCTTGCTGTGTGTCCAACACACAGGAGTCAATCACACAACAGCAGCAAACACAACACAGAACATAAATACCAACACTTACTTGAGATGTCTGGGTCCGCAAATCGAGCCACCTCTCCGATAGTGTAGGGGGCAGGTCCACCTGTAAAGCATGGAAGGGAGAAATGTGCTCAATGTCTGTGCACTGTACAACACTTCCAAATACAATTACTGTGTGTAAGATTAAGGCCCGTATTTATACTTTTTGACGCTAAACTGCGCTAACGCAGTTTAGCATCAAAAAGTTTAGCGCCGGCTAACGCCATTCTGAAGCGCCATGCGGGCGCCGTATTTATTGAATGGCGTTAGCCGGCGCTAGCAGACCGGCGCTGCCTGGTGTGCGTGGAAAAAAAACACGTACACCAGGCAGCGCCGGCGTTGGGGAAAATGGCGTTAGGGCGTCTTAAAAATGGTGCAAGTCAGGTTGACGCTAAAAAATCGCCTCCACCCGATTTGCGCCATTTTTAACGACGCCCAGACGCCATTTACATGACTCCTGTCTTAGTAAAGACAGGAGTCATGCCCCCTTGCCCAATGGCCATGCCCAGGGGACTTATGTCCCCTGGGCATGGTCATTGGGCATTGAGGCATGTAGGGGGGCACAAATCAGGCCCCCCATGCCAAAAAAATATATAAAATAAATAAAAATTTATACTTACCTGAACTTACCTGAATGTCCCTGGGATGGGTCCCTCCATCCTTGGGTGTCCTCCTGGGGTGGGCAAGGGTGACAGGGGGGGTCCCTGGGTGCATGGGAGGGCAGCTGTGGGCTCATTTTGAGCCCACAGGTCCCTTAACGCCTGCCCTGACCCAGGTGTTAAAAAGAGGCGCAAATGCGGGGTTTTTTGCCCCGCCTACTCCCGGGCGTGATTTTTGCCCGGGAGTATAAATACGACGCATTTGTGTCGCAGTCATTTTTTTGGATGGGAACGCCTACCTTGCATCTCATTAACGCAAGGAAGGCGTTCACGCAAAAAAATGACGCTCTTTCCTCATACTTTGGCGCTAGACGCGTCTAACGCCAAAGTATAAATATGGCGTTGGTTTTGCGCCGAATTTGCGTCGAAAAAAACGACGCTAATTCGGCGCAAACGGAGTATAAATATGCCCCTAAATCTGAAATACCACTGCAAACATGTACAGACCCGGCCACTCCAGTGAGTAATACACACATATCTGCACACAAACATTGGTCCTAACTATCATGTGGTGGCAAACATGTTCCATCATTTGTTTGCAGACTCATTCATGGAGTGTATTCCTCTCATCATGTGTATCCATTAGAGACATGTAAAGCCACTTTCCTGGAGGACTGCAATACCAGTCACCCAGCTATTGTGACTAAGACCAATGTAAAACACACAGGTACAATGTGCAGAGGGCCATGGATAGTTGTTACCCCTCAATTTGTATCATTTGCTTCATTTAATGTGCCACAGCTATGGTAAGTTGTACCAAACATTTTGATATGAACCGGTGTGCATTACTTCTGGCATCCATCCATAATTTAATTGTGGCACAACAAAGTACAAATATCAGTCTAAGATGTTACCTGAGGTCAGCTAAAACTTGTTACGTATGTGTCAGAATCCAGTTCAGACATATATCCGAAATAATTGAGGGACACATTATTTCTTGAAAATATCTGGATTAAAAACATGTCTTGCCTGGTACACTCACAGACCATGGATAAAACATATGTTAGAGCCACATTTTCATCATCTCTTGATGTGAAGGCAGCACTAATTTACAGGCTCCTGTTGTGTTTTGTAAGTTAGTGCAGCTGTTGCGTCAACAAATGATGGTAAGGAATTATTGTATAACTCACGACAACTGTATATTTAACTTGCATTCCACATGTCCAAAACCATTGCCTGCAGCATATGAACAAGTCGGCTACTGTCACTACAGTGCATTTAAATGTGCACATTACTCTGATTTGTACTCACCAACACAGCCACCAATCACAATCCCCAGGTGGTCCAGCAGGTCTTGCTCCCTGGCAACCAGGTCAACCCAACGGTGTTTCAGCTGGTTGTTGTTGCGCGGTGTGTGTAGATTCTCTTGAGATGGTACAGGACCTTTGCCCACCGACCTGCTTCTATCATTAAAGGTAGGAAGTGGCACACCAGCCAAATAAATCCCCTGAGCTCCTCCTCTCCCATCCTGCCAAGACGAGGCCTACCCAACATGCGTGCAAAAAAAAGGGAATAAAGGGGTACAGAGGATAATGAATGGAAAGTAGAAGGGGGAAATGAAAACAAATTAACACAAAACAGCCCAACTATCCCCAAACTAACACTACCCACAACAGACTCTCAACAGTACAAAGACAAATTTATACACCAGAAATGACTAAAATACACTTACACAGGATACCACAGACACTTAGGAAACACCAAAAGACAATTTAAAGACCACACAGGAAACAAATTCACAAAATGCACAGGAAGACAAGTCAAAACACAGCCACACAGTCAGGAAATATCACAGACTGCAAAGTGAAAGTGAAAGTACACCCAATGTACCAATTCTGTAAACAGGATATCCTATTACATCACTTCCTGCCTCAAATGCGGTGCGTTTTTTTTCTTATGCGTCAAAATATTATAACGCTTACAGTCTGTGCCTCACTTTTTTTAACGTACATGCTTGGCTATTACACCGCATCAATATTTTCAAATATTTTTCATACTTAACCAATTTCATGGAGTACAGTGTGGGAATTACCGCTCAGGGCCAATGGACGTATCATGGCAATGAGCGTAATTGTTTTACGAATATGCGTAATTTTTTACACATGTGCGTCTTTTTTTACGCGTATGCGTCAACATTTCTGTCTTTGACTAGGTTTGGGTCATTTCTAATTTTTAATAGTAAATGACAGGTGTGTCAATACAGCGATAGGCTGTTTTCACCTACATTGTGCATTCCGGTGTATGGGCACATGTGACAAATCATACTACTGCGGACCATGATCCTCTAGTTGTTGTACCGGACTTGCACTCTTCACTGACGGAATAGATGGCCAAACAAGTGGAATACAAATAGGTATTGCCCAGTTTGGGCATGTTTTGCGTCAAAAGAGGATAGCAAGGCTACGCAACTCAATAATACCAAGGCCCTGCATGCAACAGCTATGCATGGACCACTGTCACCAAAGAATGTCCAGTACAGATACCCACACAGACCCCAAACCAACTACCACGAAAGGGCAAACACAATGATGCAAGCACAGGAGTAGACGGTACCTCACCCAATGCACAAGATGGCACACACAGATACTAACACTATGCATTTACACCCCAACAGGACCCCTACCCAACGTCACCAGACAGGAGGTGCCAGACATATCCAGTCCCCCCCAGAAGAGGCCCACAGTGATGACAGCAGCTCTGCACGCTTGGATCAAGATGACCAGCCCAGCCCATCAGGGACCTCTGGACAGTCGGTTCCCCTGCCACTGGCCACCACAAAGCCTCCCCCTCTGGAAACACCAGCACAGCACCCACCCATCGGGCCCATCCCTCTGTCCCCAGGACACGTCAACCAGCAGTGTGTCCACCACTACAGGGAACCCAGGCAAACCCACCAACCCAAGAAAATCTGGGACCTGGGGTCAGTGGCAGTGGGCACACGGTTCAGGGGACAGAGGCACAGGATAACAGGGAAGCTGGGAGGACTGCTGTGTGAAAGGGGGAGGACAGGCCCAGGGAACCGACACTCCACGAGGCACTCTCCAACATCATGGGAGCTTACCACCATTCCCAGGAGAACATGGGCACGGTACTGGCCAAGTTTCAGGAGACTGAGCGGCTGCAGGAGGAACACTACCTGGGGATCAGGGAGGACTTGAAGTCCATTAACACCACCCTGGTCACCATTGCAGGGGTGCTGGCAGACCTTGTCAACACCATGAGGGACACAGTGGGACACAAACGGGCCCCTGACACTAGCCTGGATGATGAACTGCCCTCCACCTCCGCCGGCGCTAGTGGACAGGACACAGCGCCACAGGAACAACAGGGCACCAGCACCCCACCCCTTGCAGAAGGAGAACCACCACGCAAACGGTCACTGAAATCCAGGAACAAGACAGAGAACTTTGCCAAGAACCCCGCCAGGAAATAAGACCCTCCTGAATGTCACCCTTCTGTCCCACTTTGTCACCGTGTCCACCTTAATCTGCCATTACTCCACTTCCTATGCCCCACTGGACAATGCACCTGTGAGGCCAAGAGACTGGACTCTGCCCTGGACATTTCTCCACCATCACCCCAGCCCATTGCACACACCCTCCACTTATTAGCACAGAAATAAACACCCTTGAATCACAAATCAATCTGGAGTCAGTCTGTGCTTTCACAAGTGTGTAATTGCAAAATCTATGAAATATAGCAATGTCAATGTACTTGTTCACATACCAATGTTACACAGCTGTAGGCCAGGAGTAAACATAGCAGAGGGCACAAATTGGGACCCAGATCTGTGAAATGGAAAGCCAAAGTGACAAGTCAGGGTCCATATACAGAGTTAAAAAGGCAGACTTATGCTAGGTCCTACAATAGTATGAGATGTGGGAAGCAGTTCTATCCTCTTACATGTGTCTCACTGGAAGTATAGCATGATGATGTTGTTTCGGTTGTCTACATCTTCTTCTTCTGCCTCCTCTTCTTTACTGTCCACAGGCTCCACAGCTGCCACAAGACCAACATCAGGCCCTTCCGCCTGCAAAAAAGGCACTTGGCGTCGCAAAGCCAGGTTGTGCAACATACAGCAGGCCACGATGATCTGGCACACCTTCTTCGGTGAGTAGTATAGGGATCCACCTGTCAGATGGAGTCACCGGAATCTGGCCTTCAGGAGGCCGAAGGTGCGCTCAATTATCCTCCTAGTTCACCCATGTGCCTCACTGTAGCGTTCCTCTGCCCTTGTCCTGGGATTCCTCACTGGGGTCAGTAACCATGACAGGTTGGGGTAACCAGAGTCATTTGCAAATATCGAGGGACAACTGTTAGACATCCTCCAAACATTAGGGAATCCTCCATACCCAGACTGCAAATGAAACTGTGTGGGGACTTTAGGCTCACCTATTAGCCACATACAGTGCCTCTGGAGTTACCCCATCACATAAGGGATGCTGCTATTCCTCAAAATGTAAGCGTCATGCACTGAGCTAGGGTACTTGACATTCACATGGGAGATGTACTGGTCTGCCAAACACACCCTTGGCACATTCATAGAATGGTAGCTTTTCCGTTTTTTACACCTGTTCATTCCTGCGGAGGGGGACAAATGCCACATGTGTACCATCAATGGCACCAACGATGTTGGGGATATGTCCCAGGGCATAAAAGTCACCTTTCACTGTGGACAAATCCTCCACCTGAGGGAAAACAATGTAGCTGCGCATGTGTTTCAGCAGGGCAGAAAACACTCTGGACAACATGTTAGAGAACATTGGCTGGGACATCCCTGATGCCATGGCAACTGTTGTTTGAAAACACCCACTGGCCAGAAAATGGAGTACAGACAGGACCTGCACTAGAGGGGGGATTCCTGTGGGATGGCGGATAGCTGACATCAGGTCAGGTTCCAACTGGGCACACAGTTCCTGGATTGTTGTACGATCAAGTCTGTAAGTGATAATGATGTGTCTGTCTTCCATTGTCATCAGGTCCACCAGGGGTCTGTACACTGGAGGATGCCGCCATCTCATCACCTGCCCCAGCGTACGTGCCCTATGGAGGAGAACAGTGAGCAGAGGGTCAGACAACACTTAGGTTTCACAAGGCTGTTTAGCACAAACGTTAAATTGTCTCTATGTGCCTTTGTCTGTCCGCATGCCTGGCCTAAATAGGTGTGACGCAGTTATTTGGCCTGCCATGTGGCCCCCTGAAATGGAGGCTGCCTGACCTGTAAGGTGGGACAAGGGGAAATGAGGTAACTGCCCTGGCGTTGTACACCTTTGTGTTAGGCGGTCGAAGACCGTGGCGCAATTCAGCATTTGTTATTTTTGGGCCCTATGGGTTCCAGGAGCCAATGACGATGTACGCCGGCGGTGACAGTACGCACTGCTGCGGACGAGACTGCCACTTTCCATCAGTTCCCTCACTTTATACCTGACCTTCTACAGGAGAGGACCTACACTGCATGTGCTGCTGTGACTTGTGTCTGAAAGCAACAATGGCTACAGTGTCTGGGGTAAGGGCCCCTGCCTTCACTGTGGAGGAGTTGGAGAAACTGGTAGATGGGGTCCTCCCCCAGTACATGCAACTGTACGGTCCTCCAGACAAACAGGTGAGTCAACTATGTGCATGGTGGATGGCACATGATTGTATGGAGTGTCGTGGATGGAAGAGAGCGGGAGGGTACAGGCCAGCATGTGAGGATGGTGTGTGTATGTATGTCTGGGCCAGGGTGGGAGGTTTGTGGGCAATGTTTGAGAAGAACTGTACAGGAGAGTAACATCCATTATAACTTCTCTTTTCCTCTAGGTCAGCGCCCACCAGAAGAATGGTATTTGGTGTGCCATCGCCAAGGGAGTGCGGACCCTGGGGGTCTACCATAGACAGAGCACCCACTGCCGTAAAAGATGGGAGGACCTGCACCGCTGGAGCAAGAAGACAGCGAAGGCCCAGCTGGGTATGGCCTCCCAACGTGGAAGGGGTGCCCGTCGCACCATGACTCCCCTGATGTACCAGATCCTGGCGGTGACATATCCTGAGTTGGATGGGCGCTTGAGGGCATCACAGCAGCCACAAGGGGGTGAGAATACTCTCATTCAGCTGACTCTGAGCGCTTGACGAGGTGTCTGGGTGGGGGAGGTACACTGTGGGTTCCCCTAGGCCAGGGCAGACACGCAAAGGTAGATCCATTGATTTGTAGGCTCATTCCCACTCCAACCCCAAAGGTGGTATTTGCCCTCTACACCTAGTCAGGCTCCCATGGGTTCTTGCTGTGCATGAAATGGGTCTAGACAGAGTCCCCCTTGGGCATGTGCTTTTCCCCCTGCCCTGTCAGTGCATGGCATAGTGCATAGGGCTGCTCCATGTGTGTTGTGTCCGCCAACGGTAGTGGTGTTGCATGCATTGACCATGTGTCCCCTCTGTCCCCCCTTTTTGTTTTGTCACCCTGTCCTTGCATGCATTAGCATCATCTGGCGGAGGAGCAGTGGCACCAGCGCAGGAGAGAGCTGCATCTCACATGGCCCTGGAGGGTGCAGTAACGGAGTCAGAAGGCACCAGTGGGACGGAGGGGAGTTCCACGACGGGGACAGGAGCAGACACCAGCGGCAGCAACTCCTCCTCTGATGGGAGCTCCCTTGCGGTGGTGGGCACCTCTGTGCCCACTGCATCAACAGGTACAGCCACCACCCCCCCCCTAATAGCACTGCCCTCCCAGTAGCCCCTCATTAAGTTTCCCATGCCCGCTCACCCAGGAGGGTGGGCATTTCCTTCACCCCAGGCACCTCAGCCCCTGCCCCTCAGTGAGAAGGCTATTGACCTCCTGAGATCACTCACTGTTGGGCAGTCTACCATTTTGAATGCCATCCAGGGTGTTGAGAGGCATTTGCAGCAAACAAATGCATACCTGGAGGACATTCATTGTGGCCAGGCGGCCCAACAGAGAGCATTTCAGGCTCTGGCAGCACTGATGGCAGCCATTGTCCCTGTGTCCAGCCTCCCCCTCCAACTACTACTACCCAGACCCAATCCCTTGTTCCTCAGCCTATCCCAAGCACACCATCAGGCCAGCAGGCACACTCATCAACACACAAGAGTGGGCATGGCAAACATAAGCACCACACATCCCACCGGCACTCACACAAGCACCATCCCCATGCAGACACACCAACATCTACTGCCTCCACTGTGTCCCCCTCCTCCACATCCTCCTCCTCCCTCTCTGTCTCGTCTCCACTCACACCTGCATGCACTACATCCTCAGCCACTACCTCCATCACCAGCATGCCCATCACCACACACCGCTCACGTGCAATCACCACCCCCACCACCATTCACACATCCCCTGTGTCCTCTCCCAGTGTGTCTGTGAGCCCTCCTCCCAAACTACACAAACGCAGGCACACACCCACCCAACAGCCATCCACCTCACAAGAGCCTCCGGCCATGCACCTTCACCCAAATTCAGCAAACCTACACCTCCCAAAACCACTGCCTCTTCCTCCACTCCCAAACCCACTCCATCTTCCCGTACCAGTATGTCTAAGAAACTCTTCCTTGCTAACTTTGACCTCTTCCCTACACCTCCCCCCCGTCCTTCCCCTAGGGCCAGGCTGTCCAGGTCCCAGCCCAGCACCTCAGCCACCAAATCTTCCAGCACAGTGTTCCCAGCAACTCCAGTCTAATCGCAAGCGCCACCCATCAGGGCTGCCAGTGTGCAACCTAGCGAGGCCAAGGAGCAGTCCATTCCGCCACCTGCCAAGGTGAAGAAGGTGCCCACATTCAGGAGGGAGAAGCCACAGCTACCAGCAAGCAAGGGCTCCTCCAAGCAAACAGGGGACAGTGCGAAGACACCAGCAGCGACATTAAAGGTGGGGAAGAGACACAAGCTGAAGAGGAGGTCAGGACAGGGCACGGTGGCTCCGGATGAGGGACCAGAGTTACCCCTTCTGTCAACCACAACATCAACCTGTACGGAGGTGGACACCGCCACCTGCACCGCCACCACCACCGCCACCTGCACGTCTGCTGCCTCAGCAACAGTCCCCTATCATCATCCCCAGTGGGCAGCCATCAGAGCCTGAAGGAGACATCCTGCTGTGTCCCTCAACAGGTGCAGACACATGTACCACCACCAGCACCTCTGCCACAGACACCACCGCAAGCCCCACCACCAGCCCCGTGATGTGCTCACACAGTGCCACCACAGCTGACATGGCAATCATCCCCAGTGGGCAGCCGTCCGAGGCTGCAGGAGACATCCTAGACCCTGCCCAGCGTACATGAGGCGTGACTCCCATCACTGTTTGTACTTGCAGGTGAAGTCGCAGCAGGGTGGAGTGTGTCTCTGCCTCCATGGAGTATCATGCTATCTGTTCCCAGGTAATCTCGTGGCACACACACCCAGGTGAGGGAATGGGACCTGCCACACTGCATGTGAAGCACTCTGGGCACAAAGCACCCTCCAGAACCAGTGGAGAATACCATCCACTACCTCAGTCCTTGGCAGGATGAAGCACTCTGGGCACAAAGCCCCCTACAGAACCAGTGGAAAATCACATCCACTAGCTCAGTCCATGGCAGGATGAAGCACTATGGGCACAATGCCCCCTCTAGAACCAGTGGAGAATCACATCCACCACCTCAGTGCTTGGCAGGATGAAGCCCTATGGGCACAAAGCCCCCTCCAGAACCAGTGGAGAATCACATCCACCACCTCAGTCCTTGGCAGGATGAAGCACTCTGGGCACAAAGCACCCTCCAGAACCAGTGGATAATCACATCCAGCACCTCAGTCCTTGGCAGCATGAAGCACTATGGGCAAAAAGCCCCCTCCAGAACCAGTGGAGAATCACATCCACCACCTCAGTCCTTGGCAGGATGAAGCACTATGGGCACAAAGCCCCCTCCAGAACCAGTGGAGAATCACATCCACTACCTCAGTCCTTGGCAGGATGAAGCATTCTGGGCACAATGCCCCCTCCAGAACCAGTGGAGACTGTTATCCATTTGAGAGACTGTGGCTTTGCACTCCCCAGGATACAGCAGTGGGCAAACCACCCACTGGAGAGACGTGAGACTGTGGCTTTCCACTCCCCAGGATAAAGTAGTGGGCAAACCACCCACTGGAGAGACTTGTGAGACTGTGGCTTTTCACTCCCCAGGATAAAGCAGTGGGCAAACCACCCACTTGTGAGACTTGAGCGACTGTGGCTTTGCACTCCCCAGGATAAAGCAGTGGGCAACCCACTCACTGGAGAGACTTGAGAGACTGTGGCTTTGCACTCCCCAGGATACAACAGTGGGCAAACCACCCACTCAAGAGACTTGAGAGACTGTGGCTTTGCACTCCCCAGGATAAAGCAGTGGGCAAACCATCCACTGGAGAGACTTGTGAGACTGTGGCTTTGCACTCCCCAGGGTACAACAGTGGGCAAACCACCCACTCGAGAGACTTGAGACTGTGGCTTTGCACTCCCCAGGATAAAGCAGTGGGCAAACCATCCACTGGAGAGACTTGAGAGACTGTGGCTTTGCACTCCCCAGGATAATGCAGTGGGCAAACCACCCACTTGTGAGACTTGAGCGACTGTGGCTTTGTACTCCCCAGGATAAAGCAGTGGGCAACCCACTCACTGGAGAGACTTGAGAGACTGTGGCTTTGCACTCCCCAGGATAAATCAGTGGGCAAACCACCCACTTGTGAGACTTGGGCGACTGTGGCTTTGCACTCCCCAGGATAAAGCAGTGGGCAACCCACTCACTGGAGGGACTTGAGAGACTGTGGCTTTTCACTCCCCAGGATAAAGCAGTGGGCAACCCACCCACTTGTGAGAGTTAAGCGACTGTGGCTTTTCACTCCCCAGGACAAAGCAGTGGGCAAACCACCCACTTGTGAGACTTGAGCGACTGTGGCTTTGCACTCCCCAGGATAAAGCAGTGGGCAACCCACTCACTGGAGAGACTTGAGAGACTGTGGCTTTGCACTCCCCAGGATAAAGCAGTGGGCAACCCACCCACTGGAGAGACTTGAGAGACCGTGGCTTTGCACTCCCCAGGATAAAGCAGTGGTCAACCCACCCACTGGAGAGACTTGAGAGACCGTGGCTTTGCACTCACCAGGATTCATCAATGGGCATGGAGCCTCCTCGTGGAGCTGGCGTTGTGCACTCATTCGGCTGAGGTACCCCCCCTTCCCTTCCCCCTGAGGTGCCTGTGTTATTTCAATCTGATGGCCCTGCAGTGTTCTCTCCGTTTGGATCGGGTATCTTGTGTGGGCCTCGCCCATGCATTTTGGGCCCAGTGGTCCACGGACTATATAGGTGCAGTACCTGGACTTGAATTCTTGGTGTACATATTTGTTAATAGTGTATATAATTTTTTGAGTAATGGATTTTTCTTGATTACATTTGTTCAAATCATTTCCTTTTGTCCTTGCGTTCTTCCGGGGGGAGGGGTTGGGGGGAAATGTAACGTTTCAGCATGTATTTGTGTGTGTGTTGTTATGGGTGAGGGTGGGGGTGGGGGTGTTGCGTGTGTGTGTCACTCTCTTTTCCCTCCCCTCTCCCCTGTGTTGTAGGTGCAGTACTCTCCTGGTAGAGGAGCAGGAAGACAATCGCAGGGAGGATTTGAAGTTCCGGCTCCATGGCGTCCTGGTTCCTCATGGGGTGTGTAGAGGTGAGAGGTTTCCCTTCCAAGTCCTGTTTCCGCTTTATATTTGTTCGCGTTGAATCCGCCCCGGAAAAGGTGGCATATTGGCCTGTCATAATAGTGTGGGCGGTACATTGTCTTGCGCCTGTCTGTTGGCGGTAACCGCCAAGCTGTTTGTTTGTACCCCCGTGGCGGTCAGAGTGTTAAAGTGGCTGTCTGTGTTGGCGCTTTCCGCTACGGTCATAATTAAAAAAAAAATCCACCAGCCTGTTGGCGGTCTTACCGCCACTTTACCACCGACCACCAGGGTTGTGATGAGGGCCTGTGTCTCTTGCTTAGTGCAAATAGTAGCAAACTCTAAAATATTTTATTTTACCTGTAACAACATCTCTCTATGTTCTGGATTCCACTGAATTCCCAGAAACTGCACATTTTGCTACAGTACCTCTATCTTGTCTGAATTAATTATACACATCCTACTCTGCAAAAGTGTTCTGAATATACCGGTAACATCGTCAACTTCTTGCTCAGTGTAATCTTTTAAAGAATGCACTTCAGCTCCTGCCAAAAACTGTGGGCTGCTCTGCGCACGGAGAACTACGCTCTGCTCATGAGGCTCACACTGGCCCCCACCTTTTTTAACCTCCACATTACTGGAATGTGAAAAGCCAGATTCTCCTGTAACAGCTTGGTATATTTCAGTGTTATCTTGCAATAATTTGTTCTGGCTAATTTGCTCACGTAAATTCTTATTTTCTTGTTCTAACTGTTTACATCTCTCATGTATTTTCCCGTAAGCAGACAAAAGTATCCAAACCCTTCTGTCAAGAACAAAAGGGACATCATTCCGTTCAAAAAGCACCTTTCTAAATATGAAAACACTTTTGTTTTATCCAAGCACTCATCCCAAAACTTAGAAAGTCCTGATAAACAAGAATGCATGTTTGTCACAACACCATAAGGCAGTTTAACTTCACATGCATTTTCAAACATGGTTTGCAGTGCTTCCTTTAATTCTCTAAACCAAAGAAGACATTTATTATTACTTCACCACGAGGTTCCTGAAAAAGGAGATTAGTAGGTCGGTGGCACACGTTTAAAAATAGTCACAGCAATGAAAGGAAAATAAATCAAAGTGATTCTCAACTGCAATGTACACAGCAAATATATATGATTATATTATAGCATAATTGCAAAGCAAAGAATAAAGTCAAAATTCATCACAGTAGGGCCTGCCAGTGCCCTTTCTCTTTCTTATGCCAGCAAGTTGATGACCCCTGTCCAACTGCAAGAAAGAGATTTCCACCCTCACGGGAAAATGTCAGGCATTTGACGTCCAATCCTGACCGAGGTCTCAGAAATTCCCCTTGCTGCTGCCCAGGGCCACCTTTTATAGCTTAAATAATCATGGAAAAAAGCCTTCTGAAAGGCCCTTCCCTCTGAGATGTAAATATTCAAAACATGATGGCTACTGTAGGTCAGAGTTGGAAGAAACAACGTTGAAAATTGGCCAAGATTTCAAGGCTCCGTCTTCCAAGGCAAACTTCTTCCCTGCACTAAAGAAAAACCCTAAATATGTGCTTCCTTATCATGCTATCGTGTTCGGTAAGAGAACATACGAAGAACACAAGCTAAGTTTACCATGTGGAAAAACACAGCTCCTCTGCAATGTCTCAACTGTAATGTCTAACGCCACGATAAAGACAATATGCAGCTAAACTGAATACAAAATGTAATGTCTAACGCCACAATGGAGCCAATAGGCAGCTAAACTGAATGCAAAATGTAATCTGCAACTGGTGAAAATTTAACAATTAATATGCACAGTGGTGAAACACAAAGTCAGTGGTCAAACCTACCTATTTTCACTACAGGCCCTCTTCGAAGAGCGTTCATTCAGCTGCATGTAGTCACAGTGATGAGTGCCTTAAGATCTAGTGCTCCCCCTGGACAAGTTCATAAGCCACACATTAGTAGAAGTTTCAAATGGTGACACCGTGGTCCTCATTTGACCATTTCTGGTGGAGTTTAAAGCATATGGTGTAGAGGATGTCCTCTAATTAGCTGTACCAGCAAGTAAGGGCCAGGCACAGGGGATGTTACCCATTGTTCCTTCAGTCTCTCCCAGCCACCACACTACCACTGTCTCCCCTTTGTATCTACAGCTTTATTTGAAGAGGTCTGGGTCTGCTGTCCTGGCTAGCCCTGGTGTTCTCTTGATTTAGGGAATTCTTGTTCTTCAACAGTTCCCATAGGTCCTCGTTGGTAGACTAGTCTGTCTTGCACTCAAAAGTCACGAACATCTTTAGACTCTTGCAAGCTGATCGTGTGCTACGGGAAGGATACCACACCAAGCCCATTCATCCCCTCCCTTAGGGGACTATAGCAAGTCGACTCCACACTAAGCATTGGGGAGAATCAGATTGCCTACCCACAAGGCCTGGGTTAGAAACAGGTAGATGGTTGCCCTGACCCTGGAGAGAAAGTCTAAGAACATCAGGAATCGGTGCACTAAAAAGTCTCCTTAGAAGGATCAATAGTTATGCCAGACCTTCTGCCTTCTTCTCAGTTTTCTTCTCAGCTCATCCTGCAATGGTTTAAGAAAGAAGTTAGAGACTTGCAATTGATGAAACACCTATCCAGTCTAAAGATGCTACATCATTCATTCCCTGTAATCTGACACTAAAGGAACCAGCATACTTACTGCCCCACTCATGCACAGTATGCTGAGAGGAATTCAAAATGGGAAATCCTTCAAACCTTCAGCATACATGAGGTCTCTGGACCTATCTCCACTCGTGCAGGTCTTCTGCTTCCCACCAAAATCTTCAAAGGAGCCCCTGCTGTACAGTGAAGTCAAAAGTCTTTGGAGAGTGGGGCTAGGATCAAGGGATTAGTGGTGGCCTAAATAAAGCATAACCAACATGAGAACTTTCGGGGGCATTCGTAATTAATTAACTCTATTATTAAGTCTAATTTCTTCGACTTGTTAATGGTGGGTCATGTGAAAGTTGGTCTGAATTCAAACTAAATGAGGTCGGATATGGATTGTTTGAATTATGTATTCATTATTTTTAGTCATTTTTGAATGCTTGTGAAACAGAGATGGAGCCTGCTAAACTGTGTGTGTGCTGGGGCGGGGTGGAGTTCTTTTGTTTCTGAAATTTGGTGAAATTTGGTAATCCTCATGTCATATTTTCTACAATATGAGGAACAAGAATGAATGATTGCACAAATAATGTGAGAATCACGCATGCCTGAACAACGCGCTCTGAACAACGACCGCGTTGTTTCCACGCATGCCTTTTCCACGCATGCCTTTACAACGATTTTTCTATGTAAAAGCATGCCTAGTAAAGGCATGTGTGGAACAGCATTCATGTTTTTATCATGCTACCTACCCACTTGCCAACAAAACACAACTACCATGACCACCCACCTGCCCTAAAAACACAACTACCCCGAAGTCCCCACCCTCCCTAAAGACACAAGTACCCCCAACCCCCACCTGGCCTAACAATATAACTACCTTGACCCGCCACCACCTTCCCTAAAAAACAAGTACCCGACCCCCCTACCCATCCTAAAAACACAACTACCCCGACCCCCCACCCGCTCTAAAAAACATAACTATCCTGACGCCCCACCATCAACCCTAAAACATAACTACACAGACCCCCCACCCCTTAAAAAAAATGCATCACCTGCCCTAAAAACATAACTACCCGGCCCCCCACCCACTCTAAAAACATAACTACCTGACCCCTGCCCTAAAAACAACTACCCAACCCCCCACCTGCCCTAAAAACACAACTACTGACCCACACAAAAAACACAACTAGCCCACCCCCCACCCACCCTAAAAACACTACTACCCCACCTGCCCTAAAAAAACTACTACTCGAGCCTAGACCTGCCGTACAAACACTATTACCCTGACCCCCACCACCTGCCCTAAAAACATAACTACGCTGACCCCACCTCACCCCTTAAAACAAATGGCACCACCCCCTTAACAACATAACTACCTGACTCCAACCACCCACCCTAAAAACATAACTACCTGACCCCAACCACCTACCCTAAAAACATAACTACCCGAGCCCTGCCCTAAAAACACAACTACTCTGCGTCCTCCCACCTGCCCTAAAAACACTACTACCCCATCCCCCACCCACTCTAAAACACTACTACCACCACCCACCCTCAAAAACATAAACATTCTGACCACCCACCCTAAAAACATAACTAACCCCATGACCCAAAACCAACCCTAAAAACATAACTACCCCAACCCCGTGCCTTAAAAAAAAAGGTGCCAACCGCCCTAAAAACATAACTACCCAACCCCTTCCCTAGAAACACAACTACCCTGCCCCCCACCTGCCCTAAAACCACAACTACCCACCCCCTCAACCCGCCCTAAAGACATAACTACCCCAACCCACCTCCCACCCTAAAAACATAACTACCCCGAATCCCACCCACCCTAAAACATAACTATCCGACCCCTGCCCTAGAAACACAAATACTGCGACGCCCCACCACCCGCCCTAAAATCACAACTACCTCGACCCCCCACCCACCCTGAAAACAGAGCTACCCCATCCCCCACCCACCCTAAAAGTTCAAGTACCCTGACCCATCACCTTCCCTAAAAACACTACCTCAACCCCCACCAGTCCTAGAAACACAACTTCCCTGTCCCCCCACCTGCCCTAAAAACATAACTACTCCACCCGCCTACCCGCCCTAAAGACACAAGTAGCCTGACCCCCACCACCCACCCTAAAAACACTACTACCTGACACCCCACCCGCCCTAAAAGCATAACTACACTGACCCTTGTCCTAAAAACAGAACTACCCTGACCCACCCACCCACCCTAAAAAAAAGTAGCCTAACTCCCACAACCCTGCCCCAGCCCCACTTACCTGACCGCGTCCTCTTCCGATGCACTCTCCCTTTTTCTCTGACTTAACCACGCATGTGCGTTGTTCAGCGCATTCATGGTTAAAGCACAGAAAAAGCCCTGCATTGTTCCGGCAAGTGTCGTTCCCTTTGCGATGTAAACAACATAGTTGTTTCGGACTCGTTGTTCTGGACGTTTCCTGAGGAACAAGCTTCAATCTCCTGCTGTAACCATAACGAATACAGGTCCACTGACATTCTTTCTAAAATGCAGAACCCCATTCTCTTAGACTACATATATCTATTTCCTGCAAAATACTTGGCTCTGCTTGTAGGGAATTTGCTGCTTACTATTGAAAGCACAATAAGATCTTATGTTTAATTTATTGGTTTACCATCAAACAAATTGTGGGGTAGTTGAAATTATTGGCAAGCCCAATTATGAATCTTTTTGTGGTTTATTTCAGCTCAGGCTCTAAGTCCCAGTTGGACGGTAATGCTGAAGTGCATTCTGCCCCCTCTACACCTACACACCTACAAACACGCACACACATACACTTCTCCAGATAATACTCACTGACATGTCTGTAGGAAAAAGTGCAATTTTCTGAACTTTGCACCTTGAATCTAGGACACAATTCTGCATTAACAAGTTATCTTTTAATCTTTCGTAACAATTATAATAAGGAGGTACTAGAGCTGTGGGGAAAAACTGGACTGTATTTTACCTCGTTATTACTCTGCACAATATAATAAGGCCCTTAATTGGATGCATGTAGATTTTCTGTTCAATATTTAGAAAAGGAGATGATGGTTCAGAATTATTACATGGTGAACATTTAAGGTAACCTTCAAAGGTTAAATTATAAGGAGGTCATGCATATACGAGAAAAGGGAGACTACGGAGTTTGAAACTTCATGAAATGTTATGTATTGGGGAAAATATCATTTAATTATGGTTAGATGTCCGTAACATATTGTTGGAAATGGCCTTTCTGCAGGGTTATCACCAGACTTTTTGCCTTCCTCCTTCTCTTTTTCTGATCTCATTTTTGCTGGCTTTAGGATTCTGCACACTTTACCACTGCTAATCAGTGCTAAAGTGCATATGCTATTTCCTTAAAACATGGTAACATTGGATCACACCTTTTAATTTACTTGTAAGTCCCTAGTAGAGTGCACTATATGTGCCCACGGCCTGTCGATTAAAAGTTACTAGTGGGCCTGAAGCACTGACTGTGACACCCACTTAAGTAGCCCCTTAACCTTGTCTCAGGCCTGCTATTGCAAAGCCTCTGTGTGCGGTTTCACTGCCAATTCGACCTGGTCTTTAGAAGTACTTGCCAAGCCTAAAACTCCCCTTTTTCTACATATAAGTCTCCCCTAAGGTGTGCCCTAGGTAACCCCTAGGGCAGGGTGCTGTGTAGGTGAAAGGCAAGACATGTACTTGTGTAGTTTACATGTCCTGGAAGTTTAAAACTCCTAAATTAGTTTTTACACTACTGTTAGGCCTGCTCCCTTCAGAGGCTAACATTGGGTCTGCCCTCATACATTGTTTGAGTGGTAGCTGCTGATCTGAAAGGAGTAGGAATGTCATATTTAGTATGGCCAGAATGGTAATACAAAGTCCTGTTGATTGGTGAAGTTGGATTTAATATTACTATTTTAGAAAGTGAGCATTTCTCTGCACTTATATATTTCTGTGCCTTACAATCCACGTCTGGCTGGGTTTAGTTGACAGCTCCTTGTGCATTCACTTAGACACACCCCAAAGACAGGATACTCAACCTCACTTGCATACATCTGCATTTTGAATAGGTCTTCTTTGGATGCCAGACCCCCTACTGGGACCCTGGCAGACAGGATTGAACTGAAAGGGGACCTGGTGTATTTCTGAGCCACTCTTTGAAGTCTCCCCCACTTCAAGTGCACATTTGGGTATAAAAACAGGGCCTCTGCCCTACCACCTCAGACACTTCCTGGAGAAGACACCTGAACCAGAACATGCACCCTGGCAAGAACTGCCTGGCTGCCCAAAGGACTCACCTGACTGCTTTCTGAAGAGGACTGCTGCCTTGCTGTTGTCATGCTGTCTTGCTGCTCTCTTGCTGTGCTGCAGAAGTGCTCTCCAAGGGCTTGGATAGAGCTTGGCTCCAGTTCCCTGAAGTCCCAGGACCAAAAAGACTTCTCTCCTGCAGCTGAAATCCCTGTGCGGTGAAAATTCGACGCACCACCTGCCAAGAATGATGCACAGCCTGCTTGCGGTGAAAAATTCACCTCATGCCGAGTCTGGAACAACGCAGCCTGACTTTGCGACAGAAGATCGACGCTGCGCCAGCGACACGAACAGAAGTTCGATGCACGGCCCTACTGGATCGACGCAAGCCGACTCAGAACAACGCCACCTGACTTCCTGAGAGGAATCGACGCAGCGCCTGCCGTGCGGAAGAAAATTCCTCGCATCGCCTACCAGAATCGACGCAGCCCCTGTGACTTTGCTTTGCAAGCCCAGGATTCCACTCATCGTCCCAGGGCGTCTGAAAACCTTGCAACCTGAAGAGGATCCAAGTCTGCACACGGAAATCAACGCAACGTGTTCCCTGCATGGAAAATAATGATGCAAGTGCGTGTGCGAAGGGGCAAAACCAAAGCACACTCACCATTTTCCACGAACCTCCTCCTCTGCGGTCCCTTACGAGGATTTTTTAATGCAAACCAGGTACTTTGCACTGCAAGAGACACTTGTTGTTTCTAGGAGAACTAAAGACACTTTTTATTGCTTTTACAGTAATGTTTTAACTCTAAGACACTTGATATCACTTTCAATGATACCCCTACATTTGCTTATTTCATCTTTAATCATTTTGACCTCCATTTATCCAGATAAATATTATAAATTTGTCTACACACTGTGTGGTGTATTTTTGTGGCGTTATATTGTGGTATTCTATGATTTATTGCACAAATCCTTTACACATTGCCTTCTAAGTTAAGTCTGTCTACTCAGCACCAAGCTACCAGAGGGTGGGCATAGGATCATTTGGATTGTGTGTGACTTACCCTGACTAGAGTGAGGGTCCTTTCTTGGACAGGGGGTAACCTGACTGCCAACCAAAGACCCCATTTCTAACACATGTATTGTAATAGTTTACCAAAAATGAATTAAGTTCCAGAATTGAATTTGCCTGTTTAAATGTATAGTTATTCAGGAGTTGACATGTCCATGCTACCTGGTTTCACTATAAAGAGGATAAGATAGGGAAACTTTTTGCTCTGAGGTTTCAAAAAGAGAGAGACAGAGAGAATAAGAGTGAGAGTATGAATATTTCTGCCACTGTTTCTAACACTCTAGCTTAGTCTTACTAGAGG
Source organism: Pleurodeles waltl (assembly GCF_031143425.1). Lineage (NCBI taxonomy): Eukaryota > Metazoa > Chordata > Amphibia > Caudata > Salamandridae > Pleurodeles > Pleurodeles waltl. The sequence continues at coordinate 801,578,215 of NC_090449.1, read as the reverse complement.
GACCTGAAATTAGCAAGGGTACTTTCTTGTTTTTATTAAATTTTACATACTAATGAAACTTCTGTGGGGATAGGGAGAAGGTAAAGCATCCACATTTGTACACAGATATAGAGTCTAGCTTTGTTTTCAGTGGTAACTGAAAACATCCCAATTCAGCGGGAAGTTCTAAATATGTTTTATTTTATTCCCAACAGTTGGCTCTGCAGAAATTCTTGATTTTCAATGCTCCATGATATGGCGGGATTTCCCACTGCTCATTAAAGGTACTACATCATTTTCAAGTGCACACTGGTGGAAGAGTTGTCTCCTAATTAACAAATAATGTTAATAAACAACATCAACAAGAAAAAGATCAAGGAGTGAATTTGAAAATATGAATTTCAAGAATCCCCGAAGGAAATCAGTTTGCAGTGAATCAAGCTGATTCAGACAAAACCACGAAGCAAGTGGCAGGTAGAGATGAATATTTAGTAGAAATCATAAGTGCATCTGAAGATAAGAAAGCGCGTCAAGGAGGAACGTGGTCTGAATTGGTGAGAGTTGGAAAAATTGTGTTGAAGGGTTCAAAGACCAGAAACAATCACAGGATATTTAGAGCCAGTAAAATGAGACTCAGTTGACAATGAAAGTGAACAGCCAGGAGCCAAAAGATCAACAAGAGTAGGAGTGCAAAAGAAAAGGTATGCAGCTCCAGAATGGTCATATTTCACAGATGGTAGGTCATATGTGGAAGTCATCGAATGGACAGATTGCCAAATTTTCCTCAAGGATCTCTGTGAATTTATTGTTTTTATAAAAAACAAAAACTGAAGATCTCTGAGTAGTACTTGACTTTTGAGACTTGAATTTTCATAGTAATCCTATTAGTTGAAACTGGCATAAGGAAGAATTATTGTTACATGTACCTATAGCAACTAACCCCCAAAAGCTATTTTCACTGTAAAGGGCTATAGCTGTTCTAGGATAAAAACAAAGGTTCCAATAAACAAGTGTTGCCATTATTCGTTTGGGATCAGTTACAGAGCCAATTCAGTCATTATTTTTAAAATGTATTAAAATCCAAACCACCACTGAATTTTGATAGCTGTTTGGGGAAGGTAACTTTAAAAAAAGTTAGACTTTTGTCTGCCCAAACCTCCAATAGGATAACTAGCATCCGCAAGCCAGCAAGGGAGCAGCTCATGGCTGCTCATGTTCCAACACCTGGTTGTACACCAAAAAGCCTGCAATGGCAAAAGGGTGCTGTCGTATTGGAATTGCCTCAAAATAATGCACTCTGGGATAGGTTGCACCAAGGCAGATATGATGTTTCACAAAAGTCAGAAAGGTTGTCCATGGGAACTTTTTCCCTCATAGTTACAGAATGTCTAGGAGCCACCCTCTCCCATTGTCTACAGAATCCTACAAAACTCGCACCGAACTCACAGCTCATCAGAACACATCCAGATCTGAACACAAGAAGACTGGACCTGCTTTCTGTGACTTATGAGGGAACCTGAGCTGCTCTCATTTGGACCCCAAACAGAGAAATGGACTCCAAGGATCAGTTGGCGGACCTCCTGTGTGACTGCACAAACATGGCAGCCATAAAAGTACTTTTTCCTTGACAGCCTAGCTGACCAGTAGTAACTGGGCTTGGACTAGACCCTCCTGGTGACCTCTGCTGGAGTGAGTCCTGGGCCCAAAATGCTGCCCCTGAGGTCCTGGGAGCCTTAGAGGATTCCAAGGTGAACTTTTCCAGAAAGTCTGAAAAGTTGAGACCTAGAAACATGTTCACAGTCCAAGCCCCCTGGAATTTCAGCGGTACCTTCCGTCAGAGGTATCTGATGTTGAGAGAAAATCATAGGCTACAATTTGCAAATTTGCTCCATTTGAGGATTTTGAGGTCCAAAAAAAAGAGATTAAGGGCCTGATTTAGATGTTGGTGGTTGCATCGCTAAGCCAAGTCGATGGTCTTCCAGCCCCCCGTATTTAGCTGTATTGTGGCTGAGCCGAAGAGCGCCACGACAGAGTCCACTCCGTCATGCAAGCTACATCCCGCAGCCGACACCGGAGACTCCAATGCTGACAACTAGGGCTTCCATTGCCATCTTCATGACACGATCCCACAGAGCCTATTTAGATCACACAGTTGTGCAGGTGGTGTTTCAGCGGCGGGTCCATGATGGCGGGAGTCTGACGCAGGACCTGTTCATTATAGAATGGCTGTGGCCATAGGTTGGACGCTAGCAGCCCACACCAGTATATTGAACAATTATGAAAACCTGCAACACACTATACAACACACTCCATTTCAGACTACGATCCTTTCCCAACACACTGCAGCAGACCATTTAGATGCAGGAATTGCCACACAGAGCTAGGATTTTTCTCTGTATTTCTCTCCTTCTATGTATTTTGTATACATTTTTTTTTCTGGATTATCCTTCATATTTTTGGGCACTAGTTTTTTTCACAGTTATTCGCTATGACAGGGAAGTGCAATCCACGTTTCACAGAAGGAGAGCTGTCTGTCATAGTTGATGAAGTCATTAGAGTAGAGCCACAATTGTTGGGAACACAAGTGCAAAATATAACCATATTTCAGAAAAAGCAAATGTGGGCTAGGATATTTGACACAGTGAATGCGGTATCTAACAATCTGTGCACAGGAGGAGATTAGGAAGAGGTGTAATGATCTGCCAGGGAAAGTGCTTTCCCTGGCCTCCAAGCATCACCTGGAAGCCCAGGGGCCTGGTGGTAGGAGAAAAAAGTATTGCAGATCCTACATCCTGAAGGCTTGACTAGAATCCCTGAGGAGCAGAGTCTCAACAATCACAATTGGAGTCCTGCCCTTAAGTTAGACGTTTAGAATGGTTCAACACCCTTAGCAAAACAGATATATCTAAACTTGATTCCACAAAATATCTTGTTTCATACAAAATACTAGCATCATGGTTGTATCTCTGTTTTTAACAATGTGTAATATGTTTAGTCAGATTGTGTGGCTCATCCTTTGTATTTGCTCAGTCCCTTGCTTTCTATCAAAGTATGCTGTTGTTTTCCAAAAAACAGGTCCAAACTCTATCCATTTGCACTGGAAGGTATAGTGTTTCTAAGGGGTATTGCCATCTATTCACATTATACCTATATGTGTGTACATGTTGTAAATGTGTGTTCATCTCCACTATAGTCATTGAAATAGATATGTGTAACTCACTTTTTAAACAAGTATTGTCTATGGTGTCAACAGATGACTACAACTACCGTGATGTCCTGTTTTTCTATCTGTAAAATAATAGTGCAATGTAATTTTGCTCCACCTATCTTTACTTCCATATGTGCACACATCTAAAAAAGTGTGCATTTGATAGTCACCATGTCTAGCTATGGATTAAAATGTCCCTTGTTGAGTATCTCAAGCATGTTGGCACCTTCTCATAGCTACAATAAAGTGATATAAATGTTCACATTATTCAAAGACTTTTGAATACAAGATTTCTAACAATGTTTTATGACATGCTGTCGTAGTAGGCACACACAATTTATTTTCCACTGTCCATATGATGACCAATGTCAGTTTGAATTTTAAGTTGAACCACATAGAGTCTAGTGTTTTGTAGGCTGCTAGGCCTTTGAATGGTCCAGTACCCTAATCTACTCAATACTGTGTTGGGTTGAATGTCTGCTACATGTAAAATACAATCTGGAAACAACACTTTTCAGGACATATCTACAACATCAGCACTGGAACTGTCATATGTGTAAATCAGCCTGCATTTGTAAAACAATAAAAATCACACAAAGGCCTAATCAGTCTCTCACTCTATTTCTACTTTTTTAGGTTGTCCCCCTTGTAGACAAAGACACATAAAATGCACAAACTATATATTAATTACATATTCTCTGCATCCTTCTGAGTTCCAATTCCCTGGGCCAGTGGACCACTGTCTGCCGCCCAAGACGCCTCCACTCCAGGCCAGGGGCAAGCCTTCAGTGAGGACTCGACTGCTGCAAGTCAAGTAGATCGGGAGCCAGCTCGCCCATCTAGTTTGTCTGGCCTGACAGCTCCAATGAGTCACGCAGCCAACACCTACACCTCCCATCCCAGCTGCAACACCATCTCAGCATGAGGAGACCTCCATTTCCTGTGTACTGAGGTGATACACACCAATCCTGTGCCCCCCAGTCCTAGCTGTTATTGACCCAACACTAACACCAACACCACCTCCACTTATGCCAGGACCCATTGGGATGGGACACACACCTTTAAGGGCACAGGGTTATGGGGTAGTGGGAGGAAATATGTGGCCAGCAAAGTGACACCACTGGTGTCTTAGTCAGCCAGACCACCATTGACAAAGTCTTGGGAGCAGCACAACATTCCCAAGACATGATGGGCCAGAAGGTGACTAAGCTCCAAGAGATCAAGGAGGTGCAGAGGGAGCTCATGTTGGAAATACGCAACCACAAAGAAAATATGGGCTCCCAGACTGGGGTGCTTTACGACATCTACCACCACATGAGCAGGGCTTTTCCTATTCCATCTGCCACATCTGTGCTCCCTCTACATCTGGCCCAGTACACCACTGCCAGCAACAGACAGGGAGGCCTTGCCACATGAGGAGGCTGCTTCTCCCACCCCAGTCCCTTGTACCTGTGGCCCCTCCTCCCCAGAGGGGACGGTCGTCCGGACTGCCAAGAGAGGATGGCAAGACCGCCACCAACATCTCCAAGAGACACAGATCCTAATTTCCTCCAGTGTGTGTCTACCATTCACATTATGGACTATGTCAGGGACACATTTACCTTTTCTGAGGACAATTATATTTTGTACATTGGACTCCAAACTGCTTGTGGCTCTACTGCCATGCTTTCATCCCCCATGATAGACTGCTTTTGTTCATTTCCTCATTTTTTATTCACCGTTCTGTTCTTTTGTGTCATGCAAATAAATGGTCTTGTTTGATTTATTGTGGCATTTTATTTGTCATGTCTGTCTTCCACCATCATGTTGTCAAATCCTTTGAAGAATTATTTGCAAAGGAAAGTTAGAAATGACAAAGAGGTAATGTGTTACCTGTTTCATTCAAACAACACAAAAACAATTCATAATGTATTGGGAACATACATACGTAGCTAACAAGTCCTTAAATAAATCATAGCTGAGTTTCACAAACCATGCATATCCTTAATAGTTTGTGCCATTCAGAGGTGGATGTTACACAACCCTGACACTATGGAAAAGGTAAATATTACATGGGATCAAATTAAATAGGCAAACTATCATTGATGCATGACCTCAGTTGGAGCCATACATCATGCCCTCAAAATAGGAATCCTGTATCCATAACACTAATAGTCTATATCATGGCAGCAACACAATTTGAGGCCACATGACTATTATAGGACACTGTGGCAGTATCCAGTGCAATGACACCATCAACAGCTACCTCCACTAAACACAAATTGAAGATTTAGCAAATGCAAAGGAAGAGCAATATGCTAGGGCTTGACATAAACATGTAGTTTAAGCAAGGTAAGTGTCACACATTGCTTTGATGGCATCATCCCACAGAAAACAGGTCTGATACAATCTCCTGAACCTCCATTCTAGCAGAGTGCAAGTTGTCTCTGTACAAGATCTGTCCATCCCAAGTAGGTGTCTGTCCCAGAATCAACACATGTTCACTTTATACTTTCCAATAGCAACATATCACCACAAATGTCACAACTTTGAAATGTCCAAATGAAGAAGACACGGTGAAGGAGCCTGAAACAAAAGAGCATGGGATAATTAATGATTTCACATATTACATTTGACTCAAATGACAAGTAAGAAGGACACACATACTTAGCTTAAGCAAAGGTAATCAGTGTCAATAACCATTGTAGTCAATGTAGGGAAAGTAGTCAATCACATCTTGACATAGGTCAACTCCTTCTTCACTACTGTCATCTTCATTGGGCATTTCAACATACTCACAAGGTGGCTCTTCACAGTCTCTCTCCTCTGTGATTATAGGGATGTTCCGGAGCAGGGGTGATGTGGTGGAGCATGCAGCAGGCAATTGTGATTTGGTACACCTTATTGGGTGAGTAGAGGAAGGTTCCACTGGTCTTGTCCAGGCACCTAAACCTGGCCTTTAGGGGCCAGAAATCTCACTCCAGTGACCTCTGTGTTCTTCCATGGGCCTCAGTGAAGTGGACTTCCCCTGGCCTTGTTGTATTCCTCAGCGGTGCCAATAGCCATGGTCAGGTACGATATGCTGAGTCTCCTACAAGAAAGCAACACATCAACAGATTAATAACATATCAAGCCATTGTCCCTTCCTAAACCAGTATTCAGGCAAAAAATCCTGAAGTCATTATTGTACTTACCAACAAGCCAGGTCCTTTCCGGTCCAAGTTGTGACATCTGCAGGGGTATAGTGCTGTTCTGTGCTACAAATTAATCATGTGTTGACCCAGGAAAGCGGGCACAAACACTTGAGATGTATAAATCTGATGAGTAGACAACTTGCACATTTATGGAATGCAAGTTTTTCCAATTGCGGTAGAACTGTTAACTTGCATTTGGTGACACCAAGGCAATATGTGTGCCATCTATTGCTCCAAACTCATCTAGTAGTCCACCCAAAGCATAAAATTCTCCCTTCACGGTGACCAAATCCTGCTGGCGTGGGAACTGGATGTAGCTGTTGATATGTCTTGTCAGAGAAGCAAGGACTTCTTGTAGCACACCACTGAAAGTTGGTTGGGACAAGTCTTGGGGGGAGTTCACGGAGTCCGACTCAACGGAATTCCTTGGAGTTAAAAAAAAAACCAGTGGGATTCTGCGGAGGCAGAGGTCCGTGAATTGCAGAGTTCTGAATGTGACAGATCTCCAAAGCGAGCAACAGGGTTGGGCCTGATCAGCCAGACCGACCCTGCTGTGCACTTCCGAGATTGGGCGCATTTAGGAGAGGGCCCTCAGCAGTGAAAACTGCAGTTACAGGCCTTTTATGCATCGACCTAAAACAGCAGCTTTCTTTCGCTGCCTATGGCCCTGGCCTGAATTCAGGCCAGGGCCGTAGGCAGTAAACGTTGCCAGGCCTGTTGTGCACTGGCCTGGCCTGCCCCATGTGCTGTCCAAACAGGACAGGCAGGTGCACAAGAGGCCTCAAATGGCTTTCAGGCCAGGGCCGTAGGCAGTGAAAGCTGCAGTTTCAGTCCTTGTTGGTGCACTAGTGTGCACAAACAACGACCAAGAGGAGAGGAGAGTAGAGGACTTACCTGGGTCTTCCCAGAGGGTCCTCCTCTTCAGCAGCTGCCTCCCTTTTCTTTTCTGGTGCATGCTGCAGCCCAGTTATGGGCTGCACAGCGCAAGCGCGGACTGTCTGCACTTGTGCTGTGCAGCCGAACTGGGCTGCAGCGCGCACCAGGTGAGCTCTGCTCCGCTGGCGGGCCTAATGGAGTTTTTTGGACTACTTTGTGCTCCAAGCAGAGCACAGAGGGCCTTATTACAACTTTGGAGGAGGGTGTTAATCCGTCCCAAATGTGACGGATATCCTGCCCACCGTATTATGAGTTCCATAGGATATAATGGACTTGTAAGTCAAATGTTTGGATTTTCAAAAAAAAAAAATTTCAATTTCTCTTCTCATTTTTTTTAGTTATGTACAAATAATACATTTGAAATCTATTATTTTCACCTATTTTTTATTTATTTTTCAAAATACTGTCAACTGCAGTAATACTTTCCACTCGGCACTATCAATGTCAAACAGAGTCACTGTTCACATTTTATTGTGTTATATCTTACCAAGAACAGTGTTGTTCGTATCTGACATTTATAAATACACTAGCCTCCATTTTGAGTGCTGCTGATGCACTAACAATTGAAAAATGCACACCTTCATGTCCTAAAATGACAAATGCCTGACCTTGACATCAGGACATTGGCTATCTGACGGCCGCTAGTGGAATTTAAGACCGTAGTAGGTGGTACCCTCCACAACAGTCCCTGCCATAAGCTAACGTGTGTGACGGCTACGCACAAGAGCCAATGGCTGTGTCCATCTCCATCACGGATCGCGTCCGCTGTGTTTTTGTACAAAATGTATTGAAAAAAAGCTCACTTGCCTCTTAACACTGTAGCCAACAAAACCTCCTCAGTTTTCTGCTGCTGTTACTGACCTCTGGAGCCAGGATGTCAGGCAAAGCAGATGACTTGGCCCCTGCCTTCAGCATGGAGGAGTGAGCTGGAGTTCCTTGCTAGGGAGACTCTCTCCCTGTACAGCTAGCTCCATGGCACCCCAAAGGAACAAGTACCTGTCTGATTGGAAAATGTTTGACTTACCTGTTTTTTTTGTCCACAGCCTAATTTGCCCCTTTCTGTTAATTGGTGAAGTGTTGTGATTGTGTGAAGTGAAATGAATGATTTTCCCGGGGACATAATGTTGTTTGCCACTGTTAGAAATGTCTGTGCATGGAAATGTAAAGTCACCAGAAAGGAGAAGCTGTGACATATGTCTAATTAACTCACAATTCCAGTCGCATCTAACAAACTGCAGACCCCTTACTACCAGGGACTAGTAGACAGTGTACCAGTAGTATGAGTGACAACATACAGCCAATATCAAAGTAATTTTAAGGGGCAGAAAAAATGTTTTAAAGTAGTGGAGTTGTCTGATTCTGTCCTGCAAAGTGGGATTACAGCCCATATTGTGGAATAGGATGCTCTGTGTGGTTTCATATATGTCAGGGTGACACATATAGGGAAACGTATTTCCTGTGCTACAAGTTCTCAATCCTCCACACATATGTCCCATTCCTACATACACATGTCCATACATCCACCAAATCCTTGCTCTCGCTGACAAATAGCTGCCCTTCCATACTTACCTTAGTGACTATGGCCCTCATTACAACCCTGGCGGTCGGTGTTAAAGCGGCGGTAATACCACCAACAGGCCGGCGGTAAATAAATTGGATCACGACCACAGTGGATATCGCCAACACAGCCAGCCACTTTAACACTCCGACCGCCACGACGGTAGCAACAAACACCCCGGTGGTAACCGCCAACAGACAGGAGGAAGACAATGTACCGCCCACCCCATCACAACCTGCCTATCCACCAGCTTTTCAAGGGCGGTACCAACTCCATCAAAAGCACAGTGGAAACAGGACTTGGAAGGGAAACCACTCACCGCTCGACACAAAAGAAGAACCAGGACACCATGGAGCCTAAGCTGCAGGTCCTGACCATGCTGGTCTACCTCCTCATCTACCAGGAATACGAAAGGCGGCAGCGATGACCGCGGTGAGTACTGCACCTAGTACACAGAGGAGGAGGGAAGGAAAAAGAGAGTGACACACACATGCAACACGCAACACCCCCACCCTCACCCACAACACCATACACACAAACACATGCATCAACATTACATTTACACCCCGTTACCTTCTGGAAGAACGCAAGGACAAAATGAATAGAGTCAAATCAGTGATATTTTAGAAATAGGCAGATATATGTAATAAATAGAAAAACAGTATTTACAAACTATACAACATATACATAAGGCGGTACATTGCCGATTCAAAATGTCCGTGGGCCACTGAACCAAAAATCATGGGCCAAGCCCACACTTGACTCCTGCCTCAATATGGAAAGAACACTGCAGGGGCATTCGGTCGAAAACACAGGCCCCTCAGGGGGACAGGGAAGGGGGGCACATCAGCCGGAAGATGGAAGAACGCCACTGCTCCTCGAGGGGGCTCCATGCCCACAGCGATGTCCTGTGGGAGTGCAAGGCCACAGTCTCTTAAGTGGGTGGTTTGCCCACTGCTTGGTCCTGGGGAGTGCAAGGCCACAGTCCCTCGAGTGGATGGTTTGCCCACTGCTTGGTCTTAGGAAGTGCAAAGCTACAGTGCAAAGCTACAGTCTCTCAAGTGGGTGGTTCGCACTCTGCTTGGTCCTGGGGAGTGCAAAGCCACAGTCTCTCAAGTCTCTCAAGTGGGTGGTTTGCCCACTGCTTGGTCCTGGGGAGTCCAAAGCTACAGTCTCTCAAGTGGGTGGTTTTCCCACTGCTTGGTCCTGGGAAGTGCAAAGCCACAGTCTCTCAAGTCTCTCAAGTGGGTGGTTTGCCCACTGCTTGGTTCTGGGGAGTGCAAAGCTACAGTCTCTCAAGCGGGTGGTTTGCCCACTGCTTGGTCCTGGGGAGTGCAAAGCCACAGTCTCTCAAGTGGGTGGTTTGCCCACTGCTTGGTCCTGGGGAGTGCAAGGCCACAGTCTCTCCAGTGGGTGGTTTGCCCACTTTGTGCCCAGTCAGCTTCATCCTGCGAAGGATTGGGTGAGTGGATACCTTTCTCCACTGGTTCTGGAGGGGGCTTTGCGCCCAGTCTGCTTCACCCTGCCAAAGAGTGGGTGAGTGGATCTCTTCTCCACTGGTCCTGGAGGGGGCATTGTGCCCAGTCTGCTTCATCTTACCAAGGATTGGGTGAGTGGATGCATATCTCCACTGGTTCTTGAGAGGGCTTTGTGCCCAGTCTGCTTCATCCTGACAGGGATTGGGTGAGTTGATGCATATCTCCACTGGTTCTGGAGGGGGCTTTGTGCCCAGTGATGCAACAATTGGGGTGTGGCAGTTCACAGTCCCTCACCTAGGTGTCTGAGGCACAAGATTTGCAGGGACCAGGTTGCATGATAATCCATGGAGGCTGGGCTAGACTCCATCCTGTGGCAGCTGAGGGAGTAAACTGGTGTTAGTACCGGTGCTGGTGGGCGTGCAGCCAGTGGTGGTGGGAGTCTCCAGCCCTTCTCCTGCAGCCTCGGACAGCTGCTCACTGGGGCTGCTGCTGCTGGTAGTGGTGCGGGGCCTGCAGCGCTGCTAGCGGCGGTGAAGGCGCGGTTCTGGCGGTGAAGGCGCGGTTCTGGCTGTGGTGCAGGTGCCGGTGCTGCCAGTGGTGGGGGCAGGCCCCACCCCTTCTCCTGCAGCCTCGGACGGCTGCTCACTGTGGCTGCTGATGCTAACAGTAGTGGTGCTTTCAGCGGTGCAGGTGGTGGTGCTGGTGGCGGTGCTGGTAGCGGTGCTAGCAGTGGGGCTGCTGGCGGTGCTGGCCGCAGTGCAGGTGGTGGGGCTGGAGGTTGTGTTGGTGGCCACCAGGCCTGCACCTGCAGCCTCCGATGACTGAAGTGCCTTGCCTGGTGTTTTCTGCCCCTTCCTCACCTTGGCAGATGGTGGTGTCACCTTGGGTCTGGCAGCTGGAGTCTTTGAGGAGGCCTTGCTGGGTGGTTGGTGCTCCTTCCCCTTGCTGCATGCTGTCCCCCTTTTCACCTTGGCAGGTGGCGGAATGCTTTTGTCCTTGGCAGGGGTTGGTGGCACACTGGCTGGTCTGACGGGTGCCCCCTTTAAGCCTTTGTTAGCTGCTGGAACCACAGCAGACATCGACTTGGTGGCTGAGGTGCTGGCCTGGGTTCTGGACACCCTGGTCCGAGGGGAAGGACGTGGGGGGGCGGGGTAGGGAAGAGGTCAATGTTTGCCAGGAAAAGCTTCTTAGAGACACTGGGGCAGGAAGAGGGAGAGGGTTTGGGAGTGGAGGAAGAGGGAGTGGTTGTAGGTGGTGTCTGTCTGCTGAGTTTGGGTGCAGGTGCATGGACTGGATGCTGTTGTGAGGTTGATGGCTGTTGGGTGGGTGGGTGCTTGCACTTGTGTACTTTGGGAAGAGGGGTCACAGACACACTGGGAGAGGACACAGGGGATGTGTGCATGTATGTGGGGGTGGTGACTGCCAGTGAGGGGTGTGTTGTGGTGGGCGTGCTGGTGATTGAGGTAGTGGATGAGGATGTAGTGCATGCAGGTGTGAGTGGAGATGCTACTGGGAGGGAGGTGGAGGATGAGGAGGGGGACACAGTGGAGGCAGTAGATGTTGTGTCTGCATTGGGATGGTGCTTGTGTAAGTGCCTGTGAGATGAAGTGTGGTGCTTGTGTTTGCCTGAGCTACTTTTGTGTGGTGAGTTGGGTGAATGCTGGTCCGTAGATGTGCTTGGGATAGGCTGGGGTTGAGGGGATTGGGTGTGGGTAGAGGAAGTTGGTGGGGGAGGCTAGAGATAAGTACAAGGGCTGCCATCAGTGCTGAGGCCAGAGCCTGAAATGCTCAGTGAGGGATATCAGGAGGTCAATAGCCTCCTCACTGAGGGCAGCAGGGCTGACTGGGGCAGGGCCTGAGGTGCCTGGGGCGAAGGAGATGCCCACCCTCCTGGGTGAGCGGGCATGGGAAACACGCTGAGGGGCTGCTGGGAGGGCGGTGCTGGTAGGGGGGTGGCAGCTGTACCTGTTGTTGGGGTGGCCACAGAGGTGTCCTCCACCACCAGGGAGCTTCCATAAGAGGAGGAGTCACTGTCTGTGGTCTCCCCTCCTGTTCCCGTCGTGGCTCTCCCCTTGACCTCCGTCCCACTGGTGCCCTCACCATCTGTGGATTCGGCCTCCAGGCCCATGTGGGATGCAGCTCCCTCCGTCAGTGGTGCCTCTTCTCCTCCTCCAGATGATGCTAATGCACACAAGGACAGGGTGACAGAACAAAAAAGGGGGGGGACAGAGGATACACTTGGTCAATGCCAGCAACACCACCACCGTTGGCATACACAACACACAGGAAGCAGCCCTATGCACTAGGCCATGCACTACCAGTTACTAAGATAGTCACCAGCCCATGGGGTACAATGCCTAACACCCTTAGCTGCACACCTGTCACCCACGGGACCCTGCCCAGTAGTAGATCCCCACTGACACCATTGGGGTAGGAGTGTTCAGAGCCTGCCCAACAAGGGACCTACCCTGCCATCTTCACCCTGGCCTAGGGGCACCCACAGCCCACATCCCCCACCCAGGTAACCCTTAACGCACGCAAAGTCAAGATTCAGAATCTGTACTCACCCCCTTGTGGCTGCTGTGCCCATCCAACTCCGGATAGGCCACCACCAGGATGTGGAACATCAGGGGGGTCAGGGTGTGACGGGCACCCCTTCTTGGTTAGGAAGCCAGCCCCAGCTGGGCCTCCGCCGTTTCTTTGCCCAGCAGTGCAGGTCCTCCTACAATTTGCAGCAGTGGGTGCTCTGCCTGTCAAAGACCACCAGGGTCCGCACCTCCTTGGCAACGGCACGCCAAATATCCTTTTTCTGGTGGGCACTGACCTGCATGGAAAAGACAGCAGAAAAGGGAATTAGTCAACCGTCTGGACCGCCACACTCATGGCCCACCAGATCCCTCCCATCCCCTGACTCACATACATGGACCACCATACATGCAGCTCTCTGGCCAGGACGCCTCAGCCCCCCCCTACATGTGGCTTACACGCACAGAAATCCATACATTCATGGCCCACGCATCATGCTCACAGTGGACTCACCTGTTTGTCTGGAGGACCGTAGAGTAACGTGTACTAGGGTAGGACCCCATCCACCAGTTTCTCCAACTCCTCCGCAGTGAATGCAGGGGCCCTTTCCTCAGACACATGAGCCATTGTCGCTTACAGACACAGGTCACAACAGCACTTGCAGTGTAGGTCCTCTCCTGTTGAAGGCCAGGTAGCAAGTGAGTGAACAGATAGAAAATGGCGGTCACGTCCACAGGGGTGCATACCGTCACCACCGGCGTACATCGCCATTGGCTCCTGGAACCCATAGGGCCCAATGATAACCAATGCAAAGTTGCACAGCGGTCTTTGACTACCTACCGCAATGGTGCACAATGCCAGCGGAATTACCTCATTTCCACTTGTCCCTCCTCACAGGTCTGGCCGCCACTATTTCAGGGGGGCACAAGGCATGGGACCTAACTGCATCACAGCAGACATTGGCACAGCAACTGATTCTTGGATTCACATACTGGTTCTGTAAAGGAAAAAAATGCATCAGTAGTGCAATAGATGTGTGAATATGACCCTCTGCTCACCATTTTCCTCCATAGGCTTCAACCGCCGGGGATGAATATGAGATGGCGACATCCTCCGGTGTACAGACCCCTGGTGGACCTTGCGACAATGGAGGACAGACACATCATGATAACCTACAGACTGTGTGCCCAATTGGAGCCAGACCTGATGTCAGCTATCGGCCAGCCCACAGGTATCCCCCCTCTAGTGCAGGTCCTGTCAGTGCTCAATTTCCTGGCAAGTAGTTCCTTCCAAACAACAGTGGTCATGACATCAGGGATGTCTCAGCCTATGTTCTCCAGCGTGTTGACCAGAGTGTTGTGAGCCCTGCTGAAACACATACGCAGCTACATCGTATTCCCCCAGGTGGAGGATTTGGCCACAGTGAAAGTTGACTTTTATGCCCTGGGACATATCCCCAACATCATTGGTGACATGTGGCTTTTGTCCCCCCCGAGAAATGAACACGTTTTCAGGAATAGAAAAAGCTATCACTCTATGAATGTGCAGATGGTGTGTTTGGCGGACCAGTACATTTCCCATGTGAATGCCAAGTATCCTAGCTCTGTGCATGACGCCTTTATCTTGAGGAATAGCAGCATCCCATATGTGATGGGCCAACTCCAGGGGCACCGGGTGAGGCTAATAGGTGAGCCCAAGGTCCTCACCCAGTATAAGTAGGTGTCTGGGTTAGTGTGTGTCTAACAGTTGTCCCTCGATATTTTCAGGTGACTCGGGTTACCCCAACATCTCATGGCTACTGACCCCAGTTAGGAATGCTAGGACAAGGGCAGAGGAACGTTACAATGAGGCACATGGGCATACAAGGAGGATTATAGATAGAACCTTTGGCCTCCTGAAGGCCAGGTTCTGGTGCCTCCATCTGAAAGGTGGATCCCTGTACTACTCAACCAAGAAGGTGTGCCAGATCTTCGTTGCATGTTGCATGTTGCACAACCTGGCCTTGAGACGCCAGGTGCCTTTTCTGCAAGAGGATGTGCCTGGAGATGGTCTTTTGGCAGCGGTGGAGCCTGTGGACAGTGAGGAAGAGGAGGCAGAGGAAGAAGATGTTAACAACAGAAGTAATATAATACTGCAGTACTTCCAGTGACACACAGGTAAGGCACTGTAACTTCACTTTACTTTTCAGTTTTCTGTTGGACATTGTACATGGCAGCCTGATTTACTTATGTCTATGGCCACTTACTGTACCCTTTGGCATCTCTATTTACAGATCTCTGTGTCCCACTCTGGCTCCTGGTATGTGCACTGCTGCCCACTACAGGTCATTCCAATGTATATTTAACTGTACATGTGACTTGCAATGCTTTGATAATGTTGTACTAATACATATTTGAATCATTTGATAGACTCCAGATTTGTATTTGTTTCAAGGGTGTTTATTTAGGTGCTCATAAGTAGAGGAGGATGTGCAATGGGCTGGGGTGATGGTGGAGGAATGTCCAATCGAAGTCCAGTCTCTTGGTATCACAGGTGCGTTGTCCAATGGGGCATAGGAAGGGGAGCAATGGCAGTTCAAGGTGGACAGGGTGACAGAGTGGGACAGAAGGGTGACAATCAGGAGAGTCTTTTTATTCCTGGCGGGGGCGCTGTTCTATGTCTTCTGCCTGGATCGCAGGGACCATTTGCAAGGTGATTCTACTTCTGCAGGGGTGGGGTGCTGGTGGCTTGTTGTTCCTGTGTCGGGCCTCCTGTCCTTTAGCGCTGGCGGAAGTGGAGGGCTGTTCTTTGGTTTGGCTAGTGTCAGGGGTCCGTTGTTGTGCCACTGCCTCCCTCATGGTGTTGGCCATGTCAGCCAGCACCCCTGCAATGGTGACCAGGATGGTGTAGATGTGTTTGAGGTCCTCCCTGATCCCCAGGTACTGTCCTTCCTGCAGCCGCTGGGTCTCCTGCATCTTGGCCAGTATCTGGCCCATGGTCTCCTGGGAACGGTGGTATGCTCCCAGGATGTTAGTGAGTGCCTCCTGAAGAGTGGGTTTCCCTGGGCCTGTCCTCCCCCGTCACACAGCAGTCCTCCCAGCTTCCCTGTTGTCCTGTGCCTCTGTTCTTTGAACCGTGTGCCCACTGCCTTCTGACCCCAGGTTCCTGATCGTCCTGGGTTTGAAGGGTTGCCTGGGGTCCCTGTAGTGGTGGACACACTGCTGATTGACGTGTCCTGGGGACGGTGGCATGGGCCCGCTGGGTAGGGGCTGTGGTGATGTTTCCAGATGGGGGAGGCTCTGTGGTGGGTTTGGGCTGTGGCAGGGTACCCGACTGTCCAGAGGTCCCTGATGGGCAAGGTTGGTCATCGTGATCCAGGCGTGCAGAGCTGCTGTTGTCACTGTGGGCCTCTTCGGGGGGGGCTAGATGTAACTGGCACCTCCTCTCCGGTGACGTTGAGTAGGGGTCCTGTAGGGATGCAAATGCAGTGTTATTGTATCTGTGTGTGCCATCCTGTGCATGAGTGTGTTTCCCTGTATGATTGTGATTTCCCTGTCAGCTTTGCCTTGTGTGCGTGGTGATTTTGTGGGCTGGGTGATTCTCTCTACTCGGCATGCTGTGGAGATGGGTGGGTATGCAGGTCTGTGATGGGGGTTCATGGATTGTTGTGTTATGTAGGGCTTGGTATTGGGATGGGTGGTTTGTGATAGTGGGGTATGTGTGAAGTGGTGGAGGTTGGGGGGTGAGAGTAGTAAAGGTTTGACTTACCAGAGTCCTGACCTGCTGCTACTCCTGCGAGGCCCTCAGGATGCATTATTGCCAAAACTTGCTCCTCCCATGTTGTTAGTTGTGGGGGAGGAGGATGGGATCCACCGCCAGTCCTCTGTACTGCTACCTGGTGTCTTGCAACCATGGAACACACCTTCCCCCGTAGGTCGTTCCACCTCTTCCTGATGTCATCCCTTGTTCTGGGGTGCTGTCCCACGGTGTTGACCCTGTCGACAATCCTCCGCCATAGCTCCATCTTCCTAGCAATGGACGTCTGCTGCACCTGTGATCCAAATAGCTGTGGCTCTATCCGGATGATTTCCTCCACCATGACCCTTAGCTCCTCCTCTGAGAACCTGGGCTATCTTTGGGGTGCCATGGTTGTGGTGTGAGTGACATGTGTGAGGATGTGTGGGGTGATGTGTTGTGAGGTGCGTGGACGGTGTATGGGTGATGATGTTTTGTGCCTCTGATTGAGTGGGTGCTCCTGGCTTGTCTCTCTCTGCTTGCTATCTTTTTTTTCGTTAAAAGGGTTGTGGGTAATGTGGGTGAGTGTTTTATATTGGATTGGGTGTGTGGGTGTGGTGTGTGTATGTGTGTCAGTTGTGTGTAGTTTGAGTTGTCCATTGTGGTGTGATTTTGTATTCGTGGGTCGTGATACTGTGGGTGTATTCCTGTTGGCGTGACTGTGTGGGTTTTGCTATCGCCAGTTTATCACTGACCTTTGGTGTGGCGGACTTGTGTGGGTGTCTGTATAGTGGCGGAATTCTAAGTGCGGGTCATAATATCAGTAACGGAATACCGCCGTGGTCTCGGTCTGTTGGCGGCCTTCAGCACGGCGTTAGGCAGCATTTACTGCCCGGGTTGTAATGAGGGCCTATATATGACCCAAATAACAGGTTCTGACTCCTAGGAGTTTAGGCCTGAAGACAATCTAGCTCTATATGGAGTTAGGTGCCTGGTTTGTACAGGGTATTTAGCCCGTAGTAGCTCACAATGATTGTGAGTAATCAGCAGTGGGTCTCACAATCAGAACTGTTTCATAGCCCTTGCCTAGATTATGTTATAGGCCTGAATTGGTGACATGAGGCGATAGAAAGTGTTGAGGGTGCTCAAACGTACACTGCAGATCAGTATTTCCTAGGAACCTCTAAATGTTCTAGGAAAAGGTAGAGTTACTGTTTGTAAAAAGCATGTGAGCGATGCTGGAACATTGTGTCATAGCACTGCAGACAAAGCAGATCATGCAAAACTTTCCTTCTTGTTCTTTTCTATCATCCAAACAGGTCAACACCCATCAAAAGCGGGAAATATGGAAGGCCATCACCAAGAAGGTACGTATCCTGGGGGCCCATAAGCGGTGCAGCCTGCATTGTTGGAAGATGTGGGAGGACCTGTGATGCTCGGTGCGTAAGTCTGCAGTAGGCCAACTCGGGCAGTCCACCCAACAATCCAATTTATGAATATATTTTTAGCTCTGTACTGCAGTGGGTTAGAGATGTCTCATGCTCTATGTGCTTACTCAAGCTATTGAAGCCCTTTGTCATTGAGAGGCCTACAAGTGGATAAGAGACAAAGGCATGCATAATATAGGAGCTGGAAAGGGGTATTTCTAGACTTTGAGAAAATGTTGTGTGAGCAAAGTTCATGTCCAATTGTATTTCCACAGACACCCTCAACTGTTGTATCTGTCTTTTCAGCATCATCTGGGCAAGGTGAAGGTGACAGTGGCTACGTCGGTGGGGAGGACCTCGTTGTCAGACTCCCACCCCTTCCAAATCCCAAATCCTTCCACCCAGTTTCATCCCAAGTACACTCAAAAATTTGCACGCACTGAGTACAACAACCACAAGTAGCACATCCTCACACTGACATAGCAAAAATACAGACATACACATGTAGAAACTGCACACCCCACCACCATAACCACCATAAGCATACCCACAGTTAGAAAACTCACCATGACACAAACCCACACACCCACCAGCACCACATCTGCAGACACCACACACACCATGACATAGACATCCACACTCACCACCAGCACACTCACAGGCAGCACACCCACCACTACACCAACACCCACACACAACAGCAGCACACCCAGTCAGCACACCTACCACTACACCAACACTTACACACACCACAGCACACCCTCAGACACTTCAACAACACACACACCCTCCACAACAGACACATCCACATGCACACATACTGAACAAAAACACCCACACTCGCCCACCCAACAATCAGTAAACAAAACACAAATCAAAACAAACAGCACATACACCATAACTTCAGGCACTCTCATCTTCTGCAGACACATGCACAACAGATATAGCCACTCCCTCTACCTCCCAACCTGAACTCACTGCCAATCACCCTACCTATTTTCCAATGGTGGACCTACTTTTTGCCCTGGCCCGGACGCTTGCCAAATCCCAAACCACCCCTTCCAAACATCTTTCTACCCCTTCCACATCTCAAACCAGCCACATTCTACCCCACACCTCCCAAATGTAAATCCACCCCACCCAAACATCTTTTCACCCCTTCAAAATCCCAATCCTCTCCTTCCAAATCCCAACCCACCCATACCAAACCCAAACACCCCCTTCCAAACCCAATCACACCACTCCCAAACCCAAGGACCCCTCTCACAGTGACATCATTGAGGTGTTTGCTGTCTGCCCCATGGATGCCCCTCCAGAGGGGGTTTATTTTGGCAGTGACATTAGGAGGCAAGTTGTGGGCATGTACCCACACTGTGGACTAGCCTGCTGTAATCTCTCTGTGGGGTTTTAACCACATCCACTGCAAGCCCATCAGTTTCATTGATTCATGGGTTGCCTTTTAAAAGTCGTTTGCTTTCATTTGTGAAAAGCATGCATACGTCATGCCTTTTCCGATGTTTAGCCCTCTTCGAGCACACTGACCAGCTACTGAAAACATACAAGGCTACTTTAAAAAAAAAAAAATCCTATGCAGTGTGATGTCGCTGGACAATACTCAAGCACTTTGAACGACATCGACTGTCACATAGATAATTGCACATTTGCCAATATATTTGACAGCGAGCGAACATCTGTTTCCTTTTGTGTATTCCTTCATGCTCATGGCGTGGCATTTTAAATCTGCTCGCGGAAGTAAAACAGTCTTACTTTTCATTTTCAATTTATGTGGCAATAAAAGTCCGGTTAGGACTTTACAACACTTATAGCTAGCTCTAAGTCGAGCAAATGTGAGACCCATTGTATTGCAAATGCGTGTTTTCTTATGCACAGTTTATTTCACTTGTTTATGAGAGAATTATCTCATTTTTATAGAGCATTTCTATTTTGAGAATGCCTTTGTCCTGGCCTTATTTAATGAATGTTCCTGATTGTTTGCTGATAATGTAATTTCTGCTAATGTATGTGCCATGCACTTACTCTCATTTGTGACAGTGACCTGCACATTTTGTGGATTTTAGATATTTCTTTAAAATTGCATACATTAGTGTTGTACATTTGTGATGGACATGCTTATTTTGATGCAAGCATTCATGTTGTTACTGGACACTTACACCAAAATTAAGTGTGTTTCTGTGACTTTGGAATGCATGTGTGTTTATTTTTACATGATGTGTCACTGATGTGCATATATGAATTACACAGGGAACCTAGCACTTTACAGGTAGGTGAAATCTAATGTTTGTGATATATTGCACATGCCAAGGGGACATGTGACCTTCATACATCTCTGCCATGTTTGCAGTTTAGAGGTAAGATTGGTAGTACACTCTGTGTGCACCCGCTTGTAGCATGTTGTGGAGGAATTGCTACATTATCATGGGATTGTTTAGTTCCTATTGGGTATACTGTTTCAGTTAATACTTTTGATTTTATTGGGAGATTATTACACACACCTGTGCTGTCACATTCCTCTTCGTGATTGCTGTGACTTTTTGTGTAGGTGTCCTTTGCCATGAATTCAGTTTGTACCAGATTGGTGGGTGCTATTTATACCTTGAGGTCTGTTTTGATACAACATTGCACACATAAACTTTGCGCATCATTATGGGATTGTTTACCAAAAATATTTACCCATGAAGAGCTCAGTGCTACTGGAAAGCAACAATTCTGAGGATAACAGGTATGATTATGAATTACATTCTGTTCCGGTGATGACAGGCTTGAGTTCCATCTTGACACAGGCCCAGAAGCAATGTCAGCACTTGTATGACTTGGTTCATAGCAGCAGGAAATGTGGAAAGTGTAAAAAAAAAAGGAGAGGTTCATCCTTTTATCCTTCCCAATCCGCCAACTCAGGTTTGGACATGTAGCTGCCACAGATGTGTTCTAGAGAATGCCCATCATGATTGGCTTGGTGGAAAAGGGGCCAGAGTCCTGCCGCCAGCCGCTTTAGTATATGGTGCCATCGAAGCGGGAGGAGATTCTTGCGGTGTCGGCGGACTGTCTGCAGTTTTTTGCCTATGCTCCTGCTAACATCTAAATAGAGTGGGCAGACCATCATGGTGTTAGACAGGAATTCTGACTGAAAAGCGAGAGTTGGTCCATTGCCGCTAAGATCTAAATCAAGCCCTAAGTCTGATGGTAGAAATCTTGACTGGACAAAGGTGTGAAAAGTATCCGAAAGTTGAAAGCATTTCAACAGGTACAAAATTTGAATTTTCCTGCTCAGAGCTTTTCTCACCAAAACCAATGGCTTCAGTGAGACTTCATCTCACAGGTATCATACTTTGAGAGTACTTCAACAGATACAGCCTGCAAACTTGCCCCTATGGAGGATTTCCAAATACATTTCATGCACTAAGTCAGAAGGTAAAGTCTTTGACAGGAATCATCTGCTTGGGGTATGAACCACTGCTCCACCGTGGTAGACCTGAAAGCATGCATAGGTTCTGGGCAACCGCGAAAAAAGCCTTCTGATTAGTGCTTTAATTTTTCCTGGTGCTTTTTGCCCTAAAACTTTAAAAATTCATATCTTCGTTTTCCCTTATTGAAAGGTAGTCTTTTTGGCATTGTTTTCCTCATTAGATTTCCTCAACTTTCAAACATCAGTTGTGGGATTTCTATTGTGTTATGTTATGCCTTTTTAATTATTTTGATTCTGCTAAATACACGCTTTCCTTAAATGATTTATGCCATAGTTACCATGGGTTGAACCCAGCTTGATTTTTTAAACTTGTGCATTGAAACTGACAAGATTTTGGACTTATTCCTTGGGAAGGACCTGTCCAACTAACAGTCCATTTTTGTACTGCTCCTGCAATGGGCAGAGATAAACGTCTGTGTGACCCTCTTGCATGAAAGCAAATTTTCAGTTAGGCTTTCTTTTGGTGTCTTCATGGGAAATGGATGGTTGTTGTCTTAGGTCATTGTCATGCTTTGGATTCTAGTCCTCACCCACTTGGTTCTTCCCAGCCAAGTGCTTCATTGCTTTCCACCCACCAGCCTTCCTAACTTTTAAGAGTTTTTGTATAGTTTGCTGTAAGCACACCATACCCAATTGGAATGCTAATTACTACCACTGACGGAAAGGAAAGCTAGCAGAACTGGATTAACCCAGGCACCACAAAATATGATTTTTGAAAGTCAATTTCCTTTACAGATATGAACAATCACCAATGACCTAGATGTGTTTATGAAATAGTAAAAAAAAAAGAATGTTTAATCGTTTTACTTGGCAAAATTGTAAAAGAGAGTCTTATCCAAAATCCGGCCCTCCCTTGGGAAATGCAACTTTTTCTACACAGTGACAAACAGTTCTTGGTAACTGTTCACTGGAAGGACATACCTTTATTTAGCATGTTCTGATTTTATACATTAAACACCTAACCACGTGGGCTTATGTCATACAATTAGAGGTGCCTTAATTAATATATAAATCCATTTTCTTGCTGCAACGCATGTGTCACAGTGGTTTTGAGAGCTATCCATTTTGTCATTCTAGTAGCAGTGGTAATATACAATGATGCTTATATATGACATTTAGTTTTCACATCACAGGGGCAATTCCTGCATGAATTTACCATGCCCTTACTAGAAAGTAAAATAAGCCAACACTGTGTAAGCAATTTTACCCCAGGTTTAAAGGAAAAGAGCACATACACTGTCACACTCGCAGTGTCTGAGGATTCAGAGTCATCGACCCTCTAAAAGCCCCTGTTGCCCTTTAGATGCTGTGTTGGTGAACAGAGTGATAAGTATCACCAGACACAACAACCAGGGTAGAAAGAGGTGTATGCAATAAATTCAGGGCTGGAGCGCATTCTCGAAGACTTTGGGCCTGATTAAGATCTGGGCGTAGGGGAATACTTTGCCACAAATGTGGCGGATATCTCATCCTCCGTCTTATGGTCCCATTATATCCTGTTGGAGATCCTAATACAGTGGACAGGATTTCCGTCACATTTGTGATTAAGTATTCACCCCACCTAGATCTAAATCAGGCCCCTTGTCTATTTCAAGCAATGACACCATTCTGTCTTGATGATACGAACCTTGGGTTGATCGGACCAGTTGTAAGACACAGGGCAGAGGGTCTACAAGATACTTACAGGACACAACTGAATCATTGCTTAGTTATCCCAGGAGCAGTTGATGCTATGACAAACCTGGAGTCCATCAGAAATACGATGAAGGCCTCAGAATGCTGTTGAACACTTACAGGTGAGACTCTATAAGAAACAAGGGTTATCAGACAGACAACCAAGAGACCAAATCTAAGGAGTCCACTAATGAAAGAACTGAGGGAACCCAAAGGGAATAAACAACAAACAGCAAGGGATGCTTAAATGGGTGCGAACTACAGCGAAGATTAGAAAAGTCATTGCAACTACACAACTTGTTGCCAGGCACTGAGCAATTGTCTCAAGAAATCTAAATAGGGCTCTACCCCTGCTGACCTAGAAACAACCTTATCCAAGGAAGTGAATGGGTGTGCATCACTGGGAATTTAGTGATCTAAGCTTCGACAGCCCTTTCTCCAATGCTGCCTGCACCTACATGCCTATTGCCTAACCTGATTCCTGGCACAGTGTCACAGCACACAGTTACAATGCACGTAGTAGCTTGTCCATGAAAGGTGTAAAATCTAGGGAGATCATGCAGAAAACAGATAAATTTGCAGCAATTGTATTTGTGTATTTAAAACCATGAGCCCTTATCTGGAGGAAATCTAATCCACACAGGCAACACCAGCAGAAATAGGTGGACTAGACAGCAAAGCTTCATCAGAACATTAGGTATAGTCCTAGTTTTGAGAAACCAGGCATTAAATGGCACACATCCAGGAAACATTGCAGTAGGCTCCACACAGATCTAAGCCAATGGAAATCTTCACTTGACTGGAGGTGGGCTCCAGCTTATATCCTTATTCCTTGGCAGATGGATAGCAATTAAATGCAAATCAATCCAAGTGAATTCCAAGTATTCTGTCAGTTAGGTGCAGGTTTTCCCTCTTCAGCGATGATGGTGGGTAGATAAAGCCTTGTTCTTCTCCCAGAATTGATAGGGAAGGCTATTACACTCTGCAGGAATCACTCTGGCAGGAATCCCTGTGTATTCCTATCTTGCAAGCCCTCGGGACAAAGAAGCAAGATAGACAAACAAATGGGACATGGACAAGAGCCATCAGCTTTCACACATAATATGATGATGTACAGATGCCCATAGTGATCAGTGCACCAAAGTTGATTGTGATGTCTTCTATTTGTACTTCTCATGATGTTTGCAACCAATATTCTCCATGAAATTGACATAATAGTCACAAATACTTTTCTTCATCAAATACAAAATGGATCCCCATTAGGGTGTCTCATTATGTTATTTATGCAAAAAAGGCTAGTACACAAAATCCCTGGGGATAGCGATCACACTAGGTACCTTCATTCATTCTGGCACCAGCCAGGATGTTGGCTAAGGTGTAGGGGGGGTATCCCTTAGAGACTACAGGGTTGAAACTTCGTTTTCCATTTCTACTGTCTCAAGATACACTAATGGTTAATTTTGGACTAGGTGCCCCACAGCTTCAGCCTAAAAAGTACAAAAACCACAGTGGAATATAGTGGATAAAGGACAGTTGAATACATGAGTTAATTGGTGCAGTAAGTCAGGGATCACAGTCCTTACACTACCTTTTTATATTTTTTCAATAGGCAAAGCAAAGAAAAGCATTGCAACACCTGAGGTGCTCAGATGTACCCCTGCTTACAAATGGCCAGGTATCATACAGAGAGGTCACATCTCACTGTGTGTGATGCTGTTCTCTGACCATTTAGTTCCTGTGAGGAACTAAGGCCCATATTTATACTTTTTTAGCTCCGCATTTGCGTAATTCTTTTGACGCAAAAGCGGCACAAACGTACAAAATCCAATAGTATTTTGTAAGTTTGCGCCGCTTTTGCGTCAAAATATTACACAAATGTGGCGCTAAAAAAGTATAAATATGGGCCTAAATGTTGTTTAATGGTGCAGCAGAGTGGTGTCTGAGTTCTAGTTGTTATGGGAACCCAGGGGTTCTAGTGTGTGGGGGAAACTGACAGTTGGCAGTTGGGAGGAATTGGAGTTAGAGTTGGATGTATGCCTGCCCTCTAGTAAAGTACTTGCTCAGCTCTTACCTCCATGTCCTGTCATCATTACAAGCTGGCGAGGAGGAGCTTACCTGTGGTGTTGTGGTCATGTCTTAAGATTCTTGCACCATCAACCTTCCTTTTTGAGGGCAGGCAGGAAGTCGGAGGAACTGCCCTCAAAAGTGCAATGGTGTTTGGAGGCACATTGCTATTTGGGTCACACCTTGATGCACCTTACACTGTTTGGGGTTGTGTGCTGATCACAGGAGAGTCACAGCTTTTGAGTGGATTGTGAGAGCCACTGTGTGCTGCCCACATGCATGCTGCTGAGGGGTTTTGAAAGCACCTTTTTTGCTGCCCACGTGCTTTCCAGTTCATGTGACCAGGAAGAAGGAGTTTGCTTAGGAGACACTCAACACCAGCTTAGGAACGCTCCAGCAGACATCCCCTTGCAATGTCATGCAACGTACCGTACGTCAAGGCCCCCTTGGATTGGTCACAGTGTACTATTCTGAGTGTTGATTCCCTCTCTCTGTGACACACAACTATACAAGGCATATTACTACACCTCAGGGGCCCGACATTGTGGACTTCTCTTGGTGATACCACACAAGTTTTGGGCACATTTTCAGTTACTGGCAGTTACGGTAAAGCACTTATCTTTGGAGGTTTTTAATGTTTTGATGGGGTGATATACACCCCTTTATGTGGCTGACTATTGTGGACACAGCAACTGTCTTTGGGGTGTATCAATAGTAAGTTTTCTTTTGAGAGTTGCTAGTAGTCACGTACATTTATGTATGCCCAAACGTTTACTCTCATACCTTCTTTACCTTTTCTTTCTTTTCCTGGTGAGCCACAAATGAAGTGGCCAGAATGGAAGGCGTATTTTCTTAATTATATCTCTGCTATATAAGAAGAAAGGTCTGAGGATTTCTCTCCAACGTGTAACAAAAAAATGCTACATAGTTTGGGTCCTAAAGGATTGCACATCTATGGTCAGATGGAAAAGAAAAATAGAACTGAAGGTAAAGGTGATGTTTTTAGACAAGCTTCGGAAGATTTAGACCATTTCTATTGGCCTACTGGCTGTGTAGCCATAAACAAGTATACTTTTTTCCAGCTCAAACAAGATATGTCTGAGACTGTGCAGGATTATGTGGCTGCTCTCAAGAAATTGGCATTTTTCATGTGAATATAGTGCCCCACCCTATGAACTTATCAGGGATCAGATTGTTATGAATACAGTCCTAATACTCAAGAGAGGCTATGGGTGAGTGGTGATGTTTCAAGGAAACAAGTGATCACTATTGTAAAAAAAAAAAAAAAAAAAAAAAAAGGGGGGGAAATTGTTCAGAAAATGCACAAAGTAGTTGTCAACTCCTCGAGCAAAGACTCTGGAATTGTTTGGAATTTGTTTTCAAATTTGAAGGGGGGAATATGAGTAAAAAAAATAAGTTCAAGAATTGCACAATCAGAATAGCAGGTTCGGGAAGGATAAATGACTTAGATATTATAGATGTGGCAGTAGGGAGCATTTGGTTGGAAATAAAAACTGCCCCGTTGTTAAAGGGAAGTGTTCTTATTGTGTGGTTATAGGTCACTTTGCCAAAGTTTGTAAGAAAAAGATTGCTCAACAAACCATAAAGTATGTATCGATAGAATCTGATACTGAACAATCTGAAGGGGATGTCTCAGAGAGTAAGGGGTGCTGAGCACACTTAAACCAGAAATCTAAAGACAAACCGGTGTGTACAATGAAGATTGGGGGTGTTGATATAACTATTGTTGTGTACTCTGGTTTTCTTTATACTATTGTAGTCAAGACAGGGTGGACTGTTAAATTTGTGTTAGACTTAGCATCCTTGGCGTGGTCTTCCCTAACTTTTTTCCTGTTTCCCAGGTTGTTGATGTGTGCTGGACTCTGTTTTTGCTGTTTTTGTTACTCTGGGCACTTTACCACTGCTATCCAGTGCTAAAGTGCAAGTGCTCCTATATACAATGTGTATGTAATTGGCTTTCCATGATTGGCATATTTGATTTACTGGTAAGACCTTAGTACAGTGCACTAGATGTGCCCAGTCCCTCTAAATTAAATGCTACTAGTGGGCCTGCAGCACTGGTTGTACCACCACATGAGTAGCCCTGTAACCATGCCTCAGATCTGCCACTGCAGTGTCTGTGTGTGTAGTTTTTAAACTGCCAATTCGACTTGGCAAGTGTACCCACTTGCTAGGCCTAAACCTTCCCTTTTCTTACATGTAAGACACTCCTTAGGTAGGCCTTAGGTAGCCCCATGGGCAGGGTGCAGTGTATGTTTAAGGTAGGACATATATGAATGTGTTTTATATGTCCTGACAGTGAAATACTGCCAAATTCGTTTTTCACTGTTGCAAGGCCTATCTCCCTCATAGGTTAAAATGGGGGCTACCTTTAAATATGATTAAAGTGTAGATTCCTTTTGGGAGCAGATGGACATGTGGAGTTTAGGGTCTCTCAACTCACAATTTAAAAATACATATTTTAGTAAATTTGGTTTTGAGATTGTGTGTTTGAAAATGCCACTTTTAGAAAGTAAGCATTTTCTTGCTTAAACCATTCTGTGACTCTGCCTGTTTGTGGATTCCCTGTCTGGGTCAGTTTGAAAGTTGGGCTGTTTGCACTTCTCTCTAGACAGTGACACAAAGGGAGCTGGGGTGTAGCCTGCATATCCTGATGAGCCATTTGTGCTAGGAGGGAGGGAAGGAGTGGTCAATTACACCTGAAAAGGCTGTGCCTGCCCTCACACAATGCAGTCTCCAAACCCCTGGTGTGTGTCTGTGGCCTGGCCTGGGCAAAGCAGGATCTCACAAACAAGATACACTTTCCTTTGAAATAGGCTTACAGTGGCAGCTGTATTCCAAATACTGATGTGCCACTTGTTCAAGGATATTAAGTGGGTGATGTAGTTAAAAGATGACACTTTGGTCATTGGCAGACATTCACAAGAACATGATGAGAGACTGAGAACTGTTTTGAGAATATTGGCTGAGTTTGGGTTGACTTCTGAATGGAAAAAATGAAAATTTGCAATGAGAATTGTCACTTATTTGGGAAATGAAGTGGGTGAAGCTGGTATATCACCCAAGAAAGATACTGAGGAATTTATAAGAAATGCTCCTGCACCAACCTGCAAGAAGGAAGTGAGATCTATCATTGGTCTGACTGAATTTGTAAAACATTTCGCTTGGAAAACCTACAGGTAAATGCAATTGTTGAAGGATAGGCAAGTAGTTGTTTGGGTCGTGAACTTACAAAGAGATTTTGTTAACATTAAGGAAGAGATTTGTACTCCTCTAACATGAAAATGATTCTATGTATCTGGCCGCAGCATTTTAACTATGGACATGAGTGGTAAAGGTTTGAGTGAAACGTTGTCCCAGATTTCAGAAAAATTTGTGAAGCGTGCCCTGCCTCTAAATCTCTATCACCTACTGAAGAAAAGTATTAAGTGATTGAGAGGAAAATGCTAGCATGTGTTTGGGCCATAGAAATGTTTAGGCAGTATCTGAGGGGTTCAAAATTGTCCTTGCACACTGATCATAGACACTGGTTAAAGTATTGAGGCTACTCCCAGTATTGCTAGAATGTTCTTGAGATTACTTACTACTTGCTAAGCTCCTACATCTGTGTCCTGTCCTGTCGTCATTACACAGAAATATGTGACAGAAGAGGCTGTATGTAAAGATCGTCTGTGTCTCATTGCCTTAGCTAAGTATTTATCATCAGCCTGAATTTCTTTACAAAATGCTTTGCTATAAACATTCTTTATTGTTCTTTATATGAATGAAGTATGTGTTTGCAGGGACAGAATGTTCCAGGAGCAGGCTGTGCTGAGTCATTGTGACAATTCCATCCATAGACTGTTGGATGATGTTTAAGCCAAACTGAAACAGCAGGTGAGGAACCTTGGTGATAGAAGTGAGTTGAGAAGGGAGAAGACATCCTTAGAGCACCTTTCCTAAAGATTGTTTTGATCTAACTACAATCTTTGACATGTTAAATCAAGAGAAAGTTCCCAGGTATCTTGAGTGCTGCCAAGGATGCACATTATGACCCTATATTTTAGTGTGGCAAGTAGAGGTGAGACGAGCAGATGTTTATCATGAATATAAACATTGTGTCAACAGGATGCTTGTATTGTGTGTCACTGATTGAAATTGTATTAATTTCCCCACTTTAGAGCGGACTAAAGCAGTAGGGAAGTGAAAATGAACATAAAACCTGAAATCTCATTTTACTTTTGAGCAGGTTTAGATTAAGAAAGGTTATTTTCTCCAGCAAAGAAGGATACCAAGCAGCGCATGTATCCCTCAGAAGTTGAAAGAAGTGAAACAACACAGTAGTTTGTAACTAAAGTTAAACTCTTTTAAAAACGAATCAGTTGCTGAAGATAGGCAAATGAGTAGCCCTAGTTGAGTTTGAATTGCACTTTCAAATGTATGTGATGTGCAGAATCAAATGCTATCGCTTTCTAGAGCCTCGAGTTTGACAATCAGTATTTCAGCAATGGTGTAAAATTGAGTTAACTTTACAGAAAGTACAATTGTATTTAATTGAAGGCCCTTTCTTTTGGCTGAATAGAGTTGTCTGTGTTTTGAATGTCATTTTGTTTTCTGTTGAAGGGCATAATGTAGGATTATTCAAAAGATGTAGAGCGTAAGTCATTATGCCATGTGACGCATTTTGAGTTGTAATATTGGATAGCTCAATGTAACTTTTACCTCGTACCACTAGCTAAAGGTTTATACAAACTTTCGATTTGGGATGTGAGCCAATGCTTATTCTTTTACTCCTAGAGAGAGGCTCAGTGTCAGACCATTATTTGAGTATTGAACATAGAATAGTTCCATGATTCTCTCCTTCCTTTAAACTGAGTAGTCTCTATAACTATTTGCTGTTGACTCATTATTTGCTTTGTGCTAGGCTGTTTTTGGTCCTGGCTACCGACTAAATTAGGACTCAGCTTCCACGGTCAATGATATTCTGCTTAAATTCGCATTTAGAATAGTTTTAATTGATTTATTATTGAAATCCCTTTTGCCTTCTGCATTGATTCTTAATCTCTAAATAAACCTTCATGATTTGTACACTGGACTTTATCTTGTGTTAATTCTAGTGTGTGCATTTACCTATGTGTATTATCAAAGTGAAATTGGGTATATTGTGTTTAGATCTCCTATCTTAAAGGATCACACATAGCCCTGATCCATCAATCAACCCTAGAACTAAAGAACTGAGTTGTACATTAATGGATTAATTGACTAAACAAGAGTTACTGTGAATGTGTTCTATAAGTGTGTTCTATAAGTGGGTTCTTATTCGCACTTGAGAAAAACAGAGTGATAAATGTATACTGGTGAATTTAATTTTGAAGTTTCAAATTGTATAACCAGACAGCCATCATGAATTGAATATCTGTTTAGTTACAGATGCCCTGCCCAGGAAACTTGGATTTAATGAATTAGGTAAATGTAAAGCCCTAAACTATGAATAGTTTAACACATATACATATGTATAAGTTGGCATTTATCATCCCTCAAAGACTCTAGATTGCTTCTATGTAAACAGGCCCAAATATAGAAAAAGTGATGGATGGAATGCCTGAATTAATCTCAGCCACATCCCAGTTCAATGTTATTGTGTACACAATGCCAATCAGTTTGAACCCAGCAACATGCAAATCAGAATTGACACAGCTCCAATGGGAACAGTCCACAGGAACTGCTAAGTCAGGTCCTCCCTGAACCGGAACACAGGCAACCCAGGAGCGGTTTAGCCCTACTTAGGGTGCATCAGCCATTTATAGCTTGGGTCCAGTGCAACAGTGTGCATGGCTTGGCATATCCGTCACACCTGTTTTGCGTTTATGTAAGCAGGTGCATTGATGTATTAACGAAACTCTGATATGTACGTAAAGGTGTTTTCAACCACATTTCAGGTCTGCTATCAAAATAAAATAGAATAGTGTGCCCCTAACTGTCAGGAAGTAGCGAGCCATTCTTAAAGCCCATTCATCACCGCCTCTGTACCTGTCCCCTCTGAAAAATACATTTCTGGTCACCACTGTAAGGGAATCTAGTGAGGAGGAAGTATTCTCTAAACTTCCAAGCCTAGAAACATCAATGTGTTTGGATACCAGGCAACGGTGAATGTGTGATTAATGAATCATTTTACCTCGCCAAACTTTTCTGCCATGGTTCATTTTGCAGAGGTTTGCTTTGTCATTTCGTTGGTACGAGGTTGTATTTTGGTGTTGCTTTCTCTTGTTTAATAGGCAACGCATGGGAAGCATCTGCTAGCATTTAGAATGCTTGTTTCGGAGTATTCTTAGTCACCAAATCACTTCGCTTATCTAAAATAGGTTTAATTAGTGTCAGGCATTCCCATCTATCTTTCATTGTTGTCAAAGCAGAAAGATGTTGTCTGTTTAGTGTAATTAGCAAACATATAATTTTCAAGAAATCTGTGTGTGAAGGCAAAGGCAGATAATCAAACATGGAGCCATTAGCGGTTGAATTCTGTACGTTTTCAACTACTTCATTTGTGTACGCTCTAAGGGGACAGAAAACAAAATACTTATAAAACATTAAACATGAAAAATATTATCACAAGAAAGAGCAGGTTTCAGGTACCAAGAGGGTTTCTTCCAAACAAACTAAAACTAATGAATGCGATAAATGTGGTAGCCAAAAAGCAAATCAACTTTAAAACTACTCTCCGAAAGGCAGGTTTCATGCATGACCTTGATTCCTTGGGCAGATTCGGAGAGGAAATCGTTTTAGAGAGCGTATTATGGCAAACAGAAATACCTGGTTTTGTGATCCTCTGTAATGCCGACCTAGGTGTAATTGTGCATTTAGGGCAATCTGTGCAAAGTTTTTTTGAGGTCGCAGACGGCCTGATTCACAGGGCCTTTGCAACCTTCAAAACAGCTTTTCTTTAGGTACATACATCAAATTGCAATTTGGGATACCTCACCAAATCGCATTTCGTCCAAATACCGATTCGGAATGGTGTGTTTAACTGTTTTGCCTCTGAATTCTGGTTGCAAAACATTAATCTTACTATAAACGTATAGTGGAAACTCATTCACAAATGGGAAGAGGTCCCCTTTGTTAATGTAAAAAAAGTTAGTTTAAGAGGAGGCAGTGGTCCGCTGTTGAGGCTGGCTCCTTCTGCCTGGCTGCTGTGCTGCTCTGGGGCTTCCTGGAGAGCCCGATGGAGGTCCTCCTGGATGGTCGAGGTGGTGGTGACCCTAAGGATCTAGTTTAGGAGTTCAGGCCCTGCCAGATTCATTGTGGTGGTATGCTCCTCCCCTCCAACTTGGCTACCATAGCAGGCACACGTTATTGAGAGAGGAGAACAGCCATGGCAACCCTGGTGCCTAGTAGGGGCATCTGAAAGTGACTGGGAGCTCTAGCAATACTTATAAATGGAAGGTGGGGCATTGCGTGACCTCTATGGCAGATTAACCAGAACTCTAGTAACTTACTGAGGGTGGCTGTGGGCATGAGGACTGACATAAAAGCTGCATATGGCTCCCTTTTCACCTGGTCGGCGAAGGCCTGTCCGAGCCTCATGATGTCCTGTGGCCATGTCAGGCCGTTTTAATCCTAAAGAGGGCTTATTCTCATCTTGGAAAGGTGTTTTAAAATAGAAAATATGTGTGGACTCACAAGAGGCCATAGACAGTGATTGACTTACGATGGGAGAAAGATTGCTTATGTGCTCGACTGAGACCCTATGATCTCAACCGGCAGAAGGAATGGTCACTATAGCAAAGAGTCTTTCAAACTGGGTGCAGTGTGTGGTACAGTAGCAGTGAACAATGGAACAGAGTATGCAGGAGTAGAAGGTCTGGTCCAGTAGGATGGACCTCATCCTCTAAGGCTTGGAGTCCTTTATGACAATTATGTCAGAAGGAAAACTCTTACTCAATTGTAACAGCTTGATAGTCTGTGAAGATGGTCCCTTCTCAGCGTGCTGGGAGTTACAGTGAAGAAAGTACTTAGGCTCTGCCTGGTGAGATGTGTAAGGTATTGCCAGAGTTAATGGACCTTGACGATGACACTGTACAGCAGATGGTAAGATTAGCTTTCCATCTCCCCTCTAAAACTCGAAAAAACAACGTAGACATGCATGGCTCGTTGGTTGTTGTCCTGCAATCCTCTGAGAGGAGTGAAATTCTGGAAGCGTTCACCAGAAAGTAGTGCTTCTTGAGGATCAAGGACTCCTAATATTCCTTAACTTTCACCTGGACACATTAGTGAGGAAAATAGCCCTTGTGGAGATTAAAAGGGAACTAGTGGCAAGCAATATAGAGGATCCAATGGGCTTCCTAGCATATCTGAGGGTCACATACAACAGGAAGCTATGTACGATTTCCGGTGGAATTTGTAAAATGCTCTCATGAGAATTTGCCGCTAACACTGGGAAATAATGTGCTCTAATCAGGCCCCTGTGTTTTGGGATGCTGATATCTGTAGCAGGCATAGGGTGAGGGACCATCATTGAGATGGATCAGGGATGCTCCTGTGAGTAAAGGTGAGTGTGAGTTTTGACGTTTGGTCCTTCAGTTTGATTTACATTTAGTGAGCTCGGTCTCTGCCTTTCTGCATCTGGTTTAGACTTGCTAAGACTCCCTATTTAGACTGTAGTTTGTGAAAGGCTAAAGAATGACATGGGTTTAATTTGGTCATTGTTATTTGTGCCACTTATGTCGGCTGCTGTGTAATGTGCTGTTCTTTCTTTCATCATTGCTGAAATTGCGAATTATCAATAAGCAGATTTAGACAAAAAACAGCCAAAAAGATCTAGGGCACTGGGCTGCCTAGAATGCAGTGTGTCTTGATGCAGTTATATCTAGTGTCCTATGCAAAAAGCCAAGTTGTTTAATCAAGAAACTAACTGATCAACGCTATAATTTTATAGGAAGCTGTCTGAAGACTGTCTGTCCATTGTAAGAGCCATGTAAATATCGGATGTGTGAGAGCTGAGATTTTTATTGATAATTTGTTTAGTCTTTACGTCATTATACTTACTGATTATGTGTGAATTAATACACAATAACATTATGCTTATGAAAAATGTGACTAACTGAATGGCCACCACCTTATGTAAGGCCTATATTTTGTCCATGCTAACTTAAGCTGATTGAATTATTCTGTCTTTACAAGAAAGTGTGTATCTTAACTTAAATGAATGGTAGAAATAAATGTGTATTTAGTGGCCTCTGCTGGACTAAAGTAGAAGCAGATGCAAGGTCATTGTACAATACACGCTGTATATAATGTTTCTAGTGTGTTCCATAGTGTGACTGACTTCATTGTTGGTAGATATGTTTCTAACTTGTATGTCTTTCCTTGAGGGTAAAAGAGGTGGTGTGGTAACATATTTTGTAATCGTTTTCCTGTGACTTCCTAATCTGGTGGAGTGAAAACAAAGGATCCACAGATGAGGTGGAAGAAGAGGAAGTACAGGATACTAATGTATTAGTATAGTTTTCGTTAATGGAATAACAGCAAATAGAAGAGCTTAAAGTAAACTAATTGTATAATTTTGATATCCATAATTTCTGATTGGTTATATCTTTCTCACCTAATGCTTTATCCAATTGTTTTCACTTAGCGAGATTAATTTTATATTCAGTCACCATTGTCTGGTGGTTTACCTTTTCAGCAGCCACTACATGCGTTTAAAAGAGCCACAAACATACGGGACATGGTTGTCCACACAAGACCCAAAGAAGAAAAAAACAATTCCCTAACGACACAAACCACACTATGGGGCCTCCCACCACCAAGAGGACACTACCCATGTGGCAACTGCAGTGTCTGCTGTTTCACCAAAAAGTCAACCACAATAGACCTAGACCTTAAGACTCCATGGGCTCAAAGATCCCTAACCAACTGTAACAGCAAAAACGTGATATATTTGATTAGATGCCCCTGTAACCTTAAATACGTGGGAATGACATCTAGAAAGGTCGCCACAAGAATCTGTGAACATAGGAGTACGATCCGTTGTAAACGAGAGGCTACTAAATTGACTAACCACTTCCTTCTGGAAAAACATTCGGCAGATGACTTAAACTGGACGGTCATTGAGCAACTATCTCCATCGTCCTCCAATATGACACAGAGATTGCTCCAGACCGAACAACGTTGGGTCTGGAGATTACACACGGACACCAATGGTCTTAATGATGAGATCCCCTGGTTCACACTCAATAAATGATTTCTCTGACTAATTTATGAGTCCTCTCTTCCGTCCGCTTCTGCTCTATCTTTTTCTTCCCCTTCCCCCCCCCCGGTTGCATTTCTTCTACAATATCCATGTCTTTCCCTCTTCTTCGTTTCCCCCTAAAAAGAAAATCTTTCATCTCCCGCTCTCCTCTCTTTTTCTCGCCTTTTTATTTTTAGTTTTATTTATCATTATTATTTTTAATTTTATTTCTCTCCCCTTTTTCCCCCCCCTTTTGTTTCCCCCCCCCCTTTCTTCTACTGCCCCCCCCCCCACCTGGTTGTCACCCCCTCCCTCCCTCTCTTTTCCTTTTTCTTCCCGTTCTGTCTCTCTTTCCCCCCCCCGGTTGCATTTCTTCTACAACACCCAACCCCCCCGTCCGTTTTGTTCCCCCTTCTCCCTCCTCCCTTTCTTTCGTCCCCCCTTCTTTCCCCCCCCCCTTCCTTTTCTTTATCCTTTCCCACGTTTTCCTCTTCTTTTTTTCTTTCTTTCTTGGCCCTTTGGGCTACGGGACCGCTGGGAACTACATTTCCCAGCGGCCACTGGAAACGCGAGCCTTCCGCTGGTGGCGCTCGGGCCGGAATCTTCCGGCTCGGGCCCCACCCTTGCACTCGCCCGCATTCATGCCGGCGCCCCGGCACAGCTGGGGCGCCCGCGGGTGCGGTAAAGCACATCGAGGCCATCAACCTAAAGAGGCCCGCCTTTGCACTCGATCACATTCATGCCGGCGTCCCGGCTTGGCCGGTGCGCCCGCCATTACGGCAATCATATCGAGGCTAGTAACGCAAAGAGGCCCGCGGCGGAGATTAACATCAATTGAACTCCAATTTACGCGCTAACAGGGCGCACCTGGAATTTCTTACAGCCATAAATAGACCGTTCTCCCTCAGCCACTTGTCACAAGCGGTCCAAGGAGAGGACGAAGTAGGCGCACGGCGAGCGTCCCCTTTGATGTAGTGAGTGGCATACCGGATCACAGGCAGCACAGATAAGCCCTTATTGCTTTTAATCTTACTTTTTTTGTCTATAGTCACTTCGGTTTCTCTTAACCAGTATTTTTCTACCAGCAATAGTGGGTTCCTAATGGGAACTTGCTTTCCCCCCCATAATGCTCCCTCTGTATCTATTCTGCCTTCTTCTGTTCCTCTCCTCACTTCATCTTTATGTTCATCTCTATCCCTTAGTGTGTGACTATAAGGGGACACTCCCCCTCCTGGATACCAGAGGCTAGCTGCCTCTAAGAAAAGGGTAAGAACTATAATTCCCTGCAGTGATAGGACTGTCCACTTGTGTAGATATACCCACTCAGTCACTCCACGCATGTATTTTACCTTTTTTGAACATATGTGTTTCGTGCATGAATGCATCCCCTTGACACGTGTGTAGTTGGTTGGTTTTGCAGTGCTGTGTGCCACCAGAGTGCTAATTAATTGTTTTTCTCCCCATAGGCCGCCTCAAGGTAATTCCTTGGGTAATGTAGATCATTCATTTTTCATTTTCTCACTCTTTGATTTCCCCATAGAGTATTTTCCTCCAACGTGAGACGTAGGGATCCTAGGCCCTGACGAATGCCCCGAGACCTTCATTGGCTCACTTTTGAGGGCAGAAACATGTTGGCTAGTAATTAGTTAGGTGACCCTGTGAGTCCTTGTCCTCACAGAGGTGTCCCAACCCCCCTTTTTTAACTACACCAGTCAGACACCACCATTAAATTTGTTGCTCTTCATATGTGTCTGCTTAGGTGTTTTTAGTTTTTCAGTAGATTAGCTGGATCCCGATCTTTCCAGAAACAAGTTTATTTACGCACTCCCTCCTGTTCCTTTAACAGTGAGGTTGAGTCCGCCCAGGTGGCACTGTCCTACCTGGGTGGGTCTAGGTGGTCAAATGATGAAGCATGACACTATATAGTGTGTGAGACCACCTAGTCCGTAAAAGGAAATCCCTTTCTTCCCACCCCTCGCTGTTCCACTCGGTAATTTCCAACTGACATTCCACTGACTTTACCCTTCCAAATAGGAACACATACAACCCAGGGCTACGCTAATATCCGCGACGTCCGCTTTTAGAGAACCCCGTACTTTCGTGTGTATTTTACCATTGTTTGGGGGTCATTTTTCTTTGGGACTTTCGTGTATCTTGTTTTCCAGAGATTCTATTACTTTATGATCTGATACTTGGATATTTCATGTTTTCAAGATAGTCTATTAACATTCTGGTAATATAAAACTATTCAATACTGAACTTATGCTTAGATGGTTTAGTTTATCTTATAGTCTGAAATTCTAAACCATTACCCCTATCCTTATTCCTGTTCCTGTCATGACGTTGGTGTCTGATGTTGCTGTCCCACTGACGAAGTAGATGTTGTTGCTGATTACTATAAAGATTTGGTAATGTACGGATTGTGAAATGCTATTTGTCTTTTCTTTTTCAGGTACCAGCTGCAAATGTTTATTTACTGCTGCTTACTCTTATTTTTGATAGCGCAACAGCTGGATGTTTCCTAAATTTGTGCTACTAAAACTTTTAAATGAAGCCTGACATGTTGATGCTAGTTAGTGGTTAGTGAGGCGTTACTCACATGCTCATGAATAATCACTGATATTTTGCCTTATCATTATTCAGATGTATTCAATTTCTTTTGCTCAGATTCTTTTGCTATGGCTTTGTGTAATAACCCTTGAGATAATATGTATTTTTGCGTTAATTAAACTTAGATATATTCAATGTTCGAATCAGCCTTCATTGTTTCTCTACATGTATCATTTGTGTTTAAGAATTATTTCTGTGACCTTAGCATTGTTAATATAGAGAAATACACCTTTAACTTCTTAATAAACTGGTGTGGTCATTGAAGTTGGATTGATTGTCATATGTTATAAGTGATGTATATGAAGTATTCTGAATGACATTTTCTCAAAACAGATTCAGTTTGGTTAATCGACCTAGTGTGTGAAATCCACTATCTAGTCTCTTGTGACTAAAATATAGCTAGGGTTTCTCCGCGTCAGCAGATGCAAACACCATAGTGGAGTACATGTGTATGGTTATCAGCTAGCACCTTTTTCTCTTTAAGGTATCAGCAAAAGTGTTCTTTTCTTCCCCAGTGCTATTGACCTTACTCCATCCAGTGTTAAATATTCAATCTCTGGTACCTGTTTTGGTCATTTCTTCTGCACTGGTGTAAAGCGCTCCTTGCTGTAGAAGTATGAAATTGAATGACTGACTCACATACTCAGCTTATATTCATAAAGAGTAGAGTTGGTACCAAACCAATTAACCACAAGTATTTAGTTTATACATTTGGGGTTAATACAATTAATATCAAGTACTTCTTGCTTTATCAAATATACCTGCTGGCTCATAAAAATGAGGATCATCTCCTTTCATTCATACATGAGTATGGCTTTAAGACTTTTAGGTTAGGTAATTCTTGGGAACCTTTGATGTTCTAACTATTGGTGAAAGGATGGAAGCACATAATTTTAAGCATTTGCTAGAGTTATGAACATAAGTGCATGCTGTGTTCTATATAGATTTAATTGGTCGTATATCTGTTATTAACGCATGAGAGAAGTTGATACCGATGTTTAGATTGTTGGTACTTAAAATGTACAATTGCAATGGCTGATTGCCCTATGTTTTTATGAGAATTATTGAATGGAATGTTGGGGGGGGGCTATAAATATATTCCTTCATCGCTGTTTTTTTTAAATAAATAAATGTCATGATTTTAACTTTATGATTGTTACTTCTAGCCCTGTTGTATGGTGTCTGACCTGACTGATAAAACACTTGTTGACTGAAGGATCAACAGAAGAGACAAATGTTATATGGAATTGTAAGGCCCCTATACAAAAAAGATATTTCATGGGATAAATTTGCACCAAAACGTGGAACAGATTTTAGTGTGCAAGATGATATATGTGAAAGTATTTGAAACATTGTACTAGTCCAATTTAGAGACCTTTTGGGAAATAGGTTCTCTCAAATGCTGTGTACACAAGTCACATACACATCATTGTGGAATTGGAATTGTGACAAATATGTTATCAAAGGGCAAAGGGGTGTGCACTATTATTACAATTGTTACCAATAGCACTTGATGTTAGCACTTCTCACTCCATTTGTAGTTTAGTCCTGTGCAAACCACTCTTGTTTCCTTGATAACAGTAGGTATCTATTAATGTCCACTGGATACGCATTTATCAGGCCCGGACTTCCTCCAGTTAAACAGTGGCTGTTGCTTGGTTGAGCTCTCCTAACCAAAGGTGTTAGCGCGTCTGACCTTAGTAAGTAAACTTACAAGGGACGCGAATAGGTCGATGAACCTTTTGACTCCCAATTAAGATGTTCTTACCATCGCTCCAGTACATGCAAATCAATAATCAATAACCAACACAAAATATCAATAATCAACAACAATCAATTACAGTAATAATCAATAGAGTCAGTAATTGTCACGCACCATGGCCTTTCAGTCATGAATAACCACACCTTTACTAAAAGTTAGAATATTAATTCCCTATATTAACAATGCTAAGGTCATGTAGATTAATCTCAAAATCAAATATAACACATACAGAAACAATACTGGCTGTCCAAAGCGGCAGAAGGAATGTAATCTAATCAAAGCTTGAACGACAACAAATCCTAAGGTTACTGTGCAAAATAATAACAATGTCAACTGTGTCAAAGTGATTACATAGATTTGAAATCAGTAAAAAAAATGATCAAGCATTATTCCCTATTAGCACAATTTTCCCTAGTGAGGATCCTTAACTAACATCAGATTAGCATCAGCATGTTGGGCTTCATGCAAAACAATTTAGTAACACCAATTTGGAAAAACATCTAACTATGGCCCTATCAAACATTGCAGTTGCTACCTAGAAAGAAAAAGCAAATATGCATAATAATCAATAGTCTAATTCATAATACCTATCCTCAGTGTGGATCAGCAAACAGAGTCAGTCTTCGTCCTCAGGACAACAGTCGATCAGCAAGGCATCAGGATTCAGCATCAAAGTTGAGAAAACGCAAAGTCTTTAAGCATTAAAGTTAAGTACGTCTCTTGTCAAGACGTACAGGAAAATATTGACCTTTCAGTCAGGAAGAAAATGGACAATGACGGTGCCTTCTCTCAGTGCAGTGTCGTTAAATCAAAACCACTAAAACTATTTTCCAAATCCCTATTGGTCAATTAATTACATGTTCACACTTTGTCCAATAAAACTAAAACTCCAAATCTATTACTCCGTTCACATGTCGTTGATTGGTTGTCCTGCAATGTTCTCATCATCTGGCTTGTCAGGTAACAATATTGTTGCAGCTTCTAATCCAGTCAGTATCTCCATTGTTCTTCTCCTGAGAAAGTCAGTCTCACACACATTACACACAGAATGTTACATTAGCAAGAACAGTATCTTCTAGCAGTCGGTTCTCATGAGAAACTTACAGTTATGAGCACATTTAAACAATGCAATGGAAAATCACAGTTTAACTCTCTGGACAGCTATTTATTAAACGTTAAGAAATACAGCTTTGACCTGAGGCCTGGCAAGTAGGCCTAGACCTTCCCTAAGTTAAGGCCTACAATTAATAAAGCTAATACAAAATGCATAACCCTTAATATGACATATTACTACATTAGTCAAACATACATTAAACTTTTCACAATATTAGAATATTAATAAGTACATTTTGTGAACATTGACGGCCACTCATCGTAATCACATTTTCAAATGCATGCATTATTTTTCTACGTTAATATTTTCTACACAAACCCATTATTCAGGATGCATGAACACTTATTAATAAATTTTGTATTAAAACACCTGCCCTAGCAATCCCTCCTCTGATGACTAAATGTATCATCAGACTAACGACCGCCCACAAATTTTTGCATCAGCTAAAATTCTGTCAATTCAATCCCTTCATACCTTTGTTCCCTTTTTGAATACTCCCTATACAATCTTTCCCTTTTCTTCCCCCTCTTATTATTCTTTAACATTTCAATTAATTATTTTGCATAATTTACACAATCCCCATATTCCAATTAGGCAAACAAAAAAATTAATATCCCTGCAAGATTTTCAATAGAATCCCATTCCAAATGTTGCTGAGCCAATTTCCCACTGAAGTAAAACCTTTGCCAATCTTTTCCCAAACTCCTGTTTTATTCAATTCTTTCAAATCAGCACTTTCATTAGTCAGATTAGTAATTAAGCCTCTAATTTCTTTACTATTTTCAGGAATATAGGAACAGCAATGCCTAGAATTAATTATTCTACAGACTCCAGTATTCTTCGCTAAAAGAATGTCTAAAGCAAAACGATTCTGAAAATCATAGCTCTATCAGCAACTAACTCAGTATCTATCAGGAGTATGGCCCCTGAAAAATTGGTCTCCATGTTATCCACAATAGTAGACAACATTAAAATCTTTATTTAATTCAGAATGACTCCCACTGAAGGAATCACTGCTCCAAATATATCTCCCACTATAGCAGAAGTGGACTCCCTCCTCTGTCTCATATGATGGAATTCGGTCACTTTCGGAAACTTCTTCAAATAATCCATTTGATAATTCTTTGGGAAAGCTATCCCCAAAAAACACGTCCCATACCATCCTCTTGGAAGATGGTAATAAGCATTAAGACCACAGATATAATAAATTCCGGGAATCGCCGGGTCCTGTCCATTCAACATAAATGTCCAATTACTCTGAAACAAAAACACGTGCTTACATTCACTCGTTCCCACAAATAAAGCATCAGTACGTGATTTAGGCCTGTATATA
The DNA here is from genome assembly GCF_031143425.1 of Pleurodeles waltl. Taxonomy (NCBI): domain Eukaryota; kingdom Metazoa; phylum Chordata; class Amphibia; order Caudata; family Salamandridae; genus Pleurodeles; species Pleurodeles waltl. The sequence goes on along the minus strand of NC_090449.1, from coordinate 801,535,950 downwards.
CAAAGTTTCCCTATGTGTTGTGAATCTAAAGCTAATTTCCCTTGCGTTTTACTGTCACTATAAGCATAATCATTCTTGTAAGTCCTTTTCTCTAAGCCTTTTTCTAAATTCTCCTTCAATGCCTTTGTCCTGTCATCTATGTGATCTAAGAAGCTTTTCTCTAAAGGTGTACGCAAACATGTCAGATTATTCCTGTGTGCCAAACTTCAATGTAGGTTCAAGGAAACCTCTAACTATTACTATGTCATTATCCCTAGCTACTCTATTCCAATACTTAATTATAGGGACAAACAAAAACACCATGTCATAATTTGAATAAAAGTACTGAATGTACACCTGGTTATAAAATCTTGTTAGTAGCAGACTACAACTTATTCCATATGTTAGAGACAAGCTATGGTATATAACTCCTTCCTCAACTGATGAAGGGATTTGCGTAGACACAACAATTCCTTGCATCCATTGTCTCTACATACTCGCTCAATCAGTGATAGAAGACATTAGAATGCCCATGCAAATACCTCTCATCTAACCTAAACCTCTCTATTGCTGTTAGTGCAGTAGTTGTTTCAATAGCAGAAGTATGGTTGGCTTCACTCTTATCAAAAACAGACATACCCACAATCAACACCAAAAACAATATCCCACACATAATCGCCAAACCAATACTCATATATTTACAGCGCCTAGTATTTTTACCCTGCTGGCTAATGTTACTCATAATCTGTAAAGAATCAGAAAGCAGAAGAAAATTTAGAAAAACTGCAGCAAAAATAGATAACTCTTCTTTCAGCAGTTATCTATAGCTTTCACTCTCACTTTCAGGATCCCTTGTCAAAATTGGTAAGCAGCTTGTTAAAATCAGGTTTCAAAAGTCAAATCGGGTTATCAATGTCTCTTTCGGTTACTTTCAACAGTCTCTTTTCTCAAAACATTTCTCTCAGATTGTTTCAACAGTTCCGTTCATCAGCTTCCTTCAGGTGCCAAAATACTGACCCGGAATGTCTCTATCAAAACAAAAAGACAAAAATGATTTCTGCCATTCACTTGTAGTTGAGTATGCCTATTCAGGACCTGGGTATCTTTGACTTGTTATTCTCTTTCTTTGCAACTTTCGATCACCATTCAATTCTCCTTCACTTAGATCTTCTCTCCTTGTTGTATTGAGTTCTTCCTCGATTGTTGCCTCAACAACCACTTCCTTTCCTTTTCCTAGCGACTCCAGACACTTATCTCCTTTCAGTGGACCTTTTGTCAGTGTCCTCTTCAGAGTTGATCATGAACTATCTTCTTGTTCTGCGGTGTTTTCTCTTGACAGACCTGCAATCAGTTCAGGAGGAGTCAGATCACAGTGACTTTGATCCACCTCAACTCCTTTCCCCTCTGGGTCTGGCAATTGCTCTGTTTGTCTCTCAAAATCGTCTGCTTCTGGGAAGGCCCTCCTCTGACTAGGATCTCCTGCTGCTTCAATTGAGATAGGCTCTCCGTCACCCTCCTGGAGGTCTTCTCCTTCGTCTCTCACAGGAGTGACTGAACCGTCCTCAACAGGCTCAGATCTGGTCTCAGTTCCTCTTTGTTCTCTTTTCAGCCCTGAGACTTCTTTCACTGTTGTTGGTACTCTCAACAACTCTTCTTCCCCATGGTCCAGTGGACATACCACTTTCTTTGTGTGCCTGGCATGAATCCAGTTCGGAATTCTAGCGCATCCAACAGCTGTGGTAGTTGTTAGAACTACCTGGAAAGGTCCTTTCCAATGAGGCTCCAAACACGTTTTCCTCATATGTTTCTGGACCACAACCCAGTCTCCGGCTCTCAGGTTGTGTCCTGGGTCATGGATCGGTTGCAGTGCGGTGGCTTCCACCTGCTGAGACAAAGAGCGAACCACATCAACCAGACCTTTGCAGTAGTCCAATGCCATGTCATCTGTAATGTTGACAAGTGCATCTGCATTCACCGCTGGCAACCTTATGGCTAGGCCCATAAGGATCTCATGCGACAACAATTCTCTCTTCCTGGCGGGTGTGTTTTGCAATGACATCAAAACTAAAGGCAATGGCTCAGACCATTTCAAATTCGTGGACGCACACATCTTTGCAGCTCTTGACTTCAAGGTACCATTCTTCTGTTCCGCTAGTCCTGATGCTCAGGGCGGTAACTACAATGCAACTTCTGTACAATGTTCAGTGCTGCACACAGTAATTTGATTACTTCATTTTTTAAGTGACTTCCCCTATTTGATAATAAAGAGATCGGAAACCTGAAACTCATTATTAGTTCCCTAAGCAGTAGTTTCGCTACTGTGAGACTATCATTTCTTCGTGTAGGGTAGGCTTCAATCCAATGAATAAAAATGCAGACAATCACCAACACATATCTCAAACCTCCACACACAGACATTTCAATAAAATCCATCTGCATTCCGCTGAATGGACCTCCCGCTCTTCCAATGTGGCTCAAATTAACCACTGTCCCTTTTCCCACGTTTAGTTGTCGGCAAATGACACAACTGCTTCAGCAACCTGTCTAAACTTTGGGTTAAACCAATCATGTTTGAACAATCGAATCATTGCATCCCTCCCAATATGTGTTTGACCATGATAGTACCCAGCCATTTGAGACAACAGACTATTTGGCAAACCCAATTGACCCTCTTGTGAATCCCACAATTTATCTTGTCTTTGCACTCATTTCCTTTTTCTCAATGAATGTTTTTCCTCCCTGTCAGCATTATTCTGCAACATTTTTTATTCCTCCAAGGTGTCAATTACTTTCCATGCAAAACTCAGACATGTTTTGTCTTCTTCAGATAACAGTTCCCACTTGTCTTTAAATGATATACAGTTCAGTGCGCAAAACTTTGCAACTTGATCCGATGATCAGATGTGTACTGCATTTCACCACGGCAACTTTTTCCGGCATTTGAATAGCATGCAATAATTATTTAATCCTTTCATCATTTCTCACCATTTCTCACTGGTGAACCAGAAGAGGTCATGAAACCTCTCTGTGACCACCACTGGCCACAATCATGCACTATTCTAAATCCATACTGGCTATCCGCATAGATTGTAACTTTCAGCTGAGCAGAAACACAGCATGCTCTAGTAAGGGCTACCAGTTCTGCTACTTGGGCAGAATACACTCTTCGAAACCAAGAAGCTTCAGTAATTGTGCACACAGCATATCCTGCTCTCAGTGTCCCTGCACTGTCTCTCAGACAAGAACCATCAACAAAGATAATTTGGTAATTTTCTTCCAATCGGGTGTCTCTAATGTCAGTCTCGGTTTTATGCACAAGTCAGTTACTTCAAGCCAATCATGCTCAACATCTTCCATCTTTTCAATTTTGACATTTTCATTTGGGAGTAAGGTTGCCGGGTTCAGCAATGTACATCTTTTCAATGACACATTCTGTGGCCATAGAATACTCGTTTCATATCTGGTCAACCTCGCATCAGTCAAATATTGGGTTTTCATCCTTGTAAGTAGAATCTCAATAGAGTGAGGGACCATTATAGTCAGGGGACATCCCATCACAATGCCTTCACACTGTGTAAGGCTTTGACCAACTGCTGCAACTGCATGCAAACAACCTGGCAAGGCTGCTGCAACTGGGTCCAAAGCAGCTGAAAAATCTGCTACTGGGCGGTTTACACCTCCATGGACCTGTGTCAAGACAGACAAAGAACATTCATCATGCTCATGACAAAATAATGTGAAAGGTGTTGTGTAATCAGGCATACCAAAAGCTGGAGCCTTGCACAGACTCTCAACTCAGTGAACGCTTTCATTCCAGCCTGGTCTAACACTATAGGATCAGTGACTTCCTTATGAGTCAGCTTCTGCAATGTTCTCTAAATGATTGAAAAATTTGGAATCCATTGGCAACAATAGCCTACCTTCTCTGTAATGGGGTTGGTCAAATACTGATTCGCCACTCCTCCAATCTGAACTGTTCTACCTGAAAGGGGCAAATTTGGAACTCCTGCACTTCTGACTGTAGAGAGTGTAGCTCCAGTGTCAACCAAGAATGAAACTTTATGACCCATAACCTTTCCCTTCTCATAGGGTCCCCACTGCTCTAATTCTAAGGAAGTTGCAAGCACACACGGCTCCTCATCTGAACTGTCGCTCATCCAATCATCATTTATTCCATTCTCACTGTGTAACTGGAATTGGTGCCCCCCTTGCAAAGATGTACCTTATGACAGTAAGCCACAGTACAGTTGTTTTTGCCAGTATATTGTGGAACTCAATTATATATAAAAAAAAATCAAGTATAAATCTATTGGAATCTTGTCAATGTTACTGCATCCTGATGAAAAAAGTTATCATGTCAAGAAATTCAGATTTGGTTTCACAATGATACATTTCTAGTTCCTTTGCATAGATAAATATAGTAATTAACACTATGCTTGTAGAGAATGTATACAGCTTAATGCAACTAAGAGATTTGTATTACCTTCAGTGAAATTAAAAATAAGGTGCAGACACCATGGCTGCCTCTATAAGTAACTGAGTTATTATGGTGTGACTAAGGAGGATGGCAGACCATTGAATCTGTGTGGTGTTAACTTCCCTCAAAAGTACAGGCCTGGATTCATATTTAGATCTATACAAAATTTAAATGTATTTGGATTCTGATCTGAACCATGAAATTATTCTCCTCAATTGCACATCTCCAATGTGGTGTTGTTGAAAGTTGGAAAAGCAATGGTGGGTAAAAATGAAAGGCGAATAAAGATGAAAGATTATGGCCCTCATTATGACATTGGTGGTAAATCCCACTTACCGCCATGCTGACTGCCACCGCCATACCGCCGCCGCAGATATTCGTTCACCACATTATGACACACACACCAATCAGTCACTATTCAGCCACAGACACAAGTCTGCCACACCAAAGGTCAGTGATATACTGGTGGTATCAAAACCCACACCGTTATGCCAACAGAACTACGCCCATCACATTATGACCCACAAATCTAACGGCGGACATTCAACCACCGTAAACCATTGGGGGTACATACCACTGCGCTCAAAATACACACTCTCAAACAAAACACGACCACATTGGACAATTCAAACTACACACACTTGACACCCATACACACACCAAACCCTCACACCCACACCACTATAAAACACACACCCACACTACCCACAACCCTTTACGAATACAAACCATTGCTACTGGAGAGAGACAGTGTAGGAAAGTACCATCTTGCCTGGCATGTTACCCCCATTTTTACTTATATGTATGTTTGTTTTTGCCTGTGTCACTAGGATCCTGCTAGCCAGGACCCCAGTGCTCATAAAGTGTGCCCTTTCTGTGTTCCCTGTGTGGTGCCTAACTGTATCACTGAGGCTCTGCTAACCAGGACCTCAGTGTTTATGCTCTCTCTGCTTTTAAAATTGTCACTGCAGGCTAGTGACTCATTTGACCAATTCTCATTGGCACACTGGAACACCCTTATAATTCCCTAGTATATGGTACCTAGGTACCCGGGGTACTGGGGTTCCAGGAGATCCCTATGGGCTGCAGCATTTTGCCACCCATAGGGAGCTCAGAGAATTCTTACACAGGACTGCCACTGCAGCCTGAGTGAAATAACGTCCACGTTACTACACAGCCATTTTACGCTGCACTTAAGTAACTTATAAGTCACCTATATGTCTAACCCTCACTTATTGAAGGTTAGGTGCAAAGTTACTTAGTGTGAGGGCACCCTGGCACTAGCCAAGGTGCCCCCACATTGTTCAGGGCAAATTCCCCAGACTTTGTGAGTGCGGGGACACCATTACACACGTGAACTACATGTAGGTCAATACTTATATGTAGCGTCACAATGGTAACTCCGAACATGTCCATGTAACATGTCTAGGATCATGGAATTGTCACCCCAATACCATTCTGGTATTGGGGTGACAATTCCATGCATCCCTGGAGCCCGGGTACTGCCAAACTAACTCTCTAAGGTTTTCTCTGCAGCTACCGCTGCTGCCAACCCTCAGACAGGTTTCTACCCCCCTGGGGCCTGGGCAGCCCAGTCCCAGGAAGGCAGAACAAAGGATTTCCTCTGAGAGAGGGTGTTATACCCTCTCCCTTTGGAAATAGGTGTTAAGGGCCTGAGAGGAGTCGCCTCTCCTGGCCTCTGGAAATGCTTTGAAGGGCACAGATGGTGCCCTCCTTGCATAAGCCAGTCTACACCGGTTCAGGGATCCCCCCAGCCCTGCTCGGGCACGGAACTGGACAAAGGAAAGGGGAGTGACCACTCCCCTGACCAGCACCTCCCCAGGGGAGGTGCCCAGAGCTCCTCCAGTGTGTTCCAGACCCCTGCCATCTTGAATGCAGAGGTGTGAGGGCACAATGTAGACCTCTGAGTGGCCAGTGCCAGCAGGTGACGTCAGAGACAACTCCTGATAGGTGCTTACCTCTCTCTGTAGCCAATAGTCCTCTGAGGGTTATTTAGGGTCTCTCCTGTGGGTGTCTCTTCAGATAACGAATGCAAGAGCTCACCAGAGTTCCTCTGCACTTCTCTCTTTGACTTCTGCCAAGGATCGACAGCTGACTGCTCCAGGACGCCTGCAAAACTGCAACAAAGTAGCAAGAAGACTACCAGCAACATTGTAGCGCCTCATCCTGCCGGCTTTCTCGACTGTTTCCTGGTGGTGCATGCTCTGAGGGCTGTCTGCCTTCACCCTGCACTGGAAGCCAAGAATAAATCTCCAGTGAGTCGACGGAATCTTCCCCCTGCCAACGCAGGCACCAAACTTCTTCATCACTGGTCCTCTGGGTCACCTCTCATCTTGACGAGCTTTGTCCCTGGAACACAGGAGCTGGATCCACGTGTCCCCGACAGTCCAGTGGCCCTTCTATCCAAATTTGCTGGAGGTTAGTCCTTACCTCCCCATGCCAGACAGTAATCCTGTGTACTGCGTGAACTGCAGCTGCTAGGGCTTCTGTGCACTTTTGCAAGACTTCCTTTGTGCACAGCACAGCCCAGGTCCCCAGCACTCCGATCTGCAGTGTCCAACTTGCTGAGTTGGCCTCCGACTTCGTGGGACCCTCTTTTGTTGTGCTGAGATAACCACTGTGCTCAGATCTTCTGAACGCCTGTTCAGGTGCTTCTGCGGGTACTGCCTGCATCTGTGTGGGCTCTCTCTGTTGCTGAGCGCCCCCTCTGTCTCCTCTTCTAAGGAGTGACCTCCTGGTCCTTCCTATGCCCTGGCAGCACCCAAAATCCTCAATCGCGACTCTTGCAGCTAGCAAGGCTTGTTTGTGGTCTTTCTGCGTGAAAATAACTCTGCATCCTCCAGCACACTGTGCGACATCTTCTGGCCAAAGGAGAAGTTCCTGGCACCTTCTGTTGTTGCAGAATCTTTGGCTTCTTCCACCCAGAGGCAGCCCTTTTGTACATTCATCTGGGGTTTAGTGGGCTCCTGCCCCCCCGGACACTTGCGTGACTCTTGGACTTGGTCCCCTTCCTTTGCAGGTCCTCAGGTCCAGGAATCCGTCTTCAGTGCTTTGCAGTCGGTTGTTGCCTTTGCAGAATCCCCTATCTCGACTTTACTGTCTTTCTGGGGTAGTAGGGTAACTTTACTCCTGCTTTTCAGGGTCTTTGGGTGGGGTATCATGGACACCCTTAGTGTTTTCTTACACTCCCAGCGACCCTCTACAGACTAAATGAGGCCTGGGGTCCAATTGTGGTTCGCATTCCACTTTTGGAGTATATGGTTTGTGTTGCCCCTAGGCCTTTTGTCTCCTAATGCATTCTATTGTGTTCTACATTGGTTGCACTACTTTTCTAACTGTTTACTTACCTAATTTTGGTTTGTGTGTATATTTTGTGTATAATACTTACCTCCTAAGGGAGTATATCCTCTGAGACACTTTTGGCATATTGTCACTAAAATAAAGTACCTTTATTTTTAGTAACTCTGAGAATTGTGTTTCTTATTATATAGTGCTATATGATATAAGTGGTGTAGTAGGAGCTTTGCAAGTCTCATAGTTCAGCCTAAGCTGCTCTGCTATAGCTACCTCTATCAGCCTTAGCTGCTAGAACACTACTAATCTACTAATAAGGGATAACTGGACCTGGCACAAGGTGTAAGTACCACAAGATACCCACTACAAGCCAGGCCAGCCTCCTACAGACAGCAAAAACACTCATACAACCAGAGCCACATACCACCATCACCTGTACACCACCCACGTACCTCACAACACACACCCCAACACATCACCCTACACACACTCACACATACCACTCACACTACACCCATGGCATCACAACGGCACCCTAGATTCTCTGAGGAGGAGCTAGGAGTCATGGTGGAGGAAATCATCCGGGTAGAGCCACAGCTATTTGGAGCACAGGTCCAGCAGATACCCATTGCACGGAAGATGGAGCTATGGCGGAGGATCGTGGACAGGGTCAATGCCGTGAGACAGTACCCAAGAACCAGGGATGACATCAGGAAGAGGTGGAACGACCTACGGGGCAAGGTACATTCCATTGCTGAAAGACACCAGCTCGCAGTACAGAGGACTGGAGGTGGACCACCTCCTCCTCCCTCACAACTAACAACATAGGAGGAGCAAGTCTTGGCAGTCATGCATCCAGAGGGCCTGGCAGGAGTAGGAGGAGGACTGGACTCTGGTAAGTCAACTCTATACTACTACTACCCCCATACCTGCATGCCATCACATAACCCCACCCCACACTCACTCCCATCACTCCTCCACCTCCCATACACCCCACCACCCCCAACCCACTCGTGCCAATGCTAAGCCCAGCATGAACCACCAATGCAGGGACACCACTCACAGACCTGCATGAACACCTATCACTAAAGCATGTGCACTGGAAAATCACCTAGACCACCACATAACAACTCACACAAGGAAAAGCTGCCAGGGCAATAACAATCGTAGAGGGCAACCCTCCAATGCACAATATGTCACACATATAAATAATAACACTGCATATACATCCCCACAGGTATCCCAGCCAATGTCACCGGAGAAGAGGAGCCAGCAACATCCAGACCCCCCACAGAAGAGGCCCACAGTGATGACAGCGACTCTGCTAGTCTAGGTCACCAACCTGGCCCATCAGGGACCTCTGGACAGTTGGTTACCCAGGCACAGTCACACACCACCACAGAGCCTCCCCACTAAGGAAACACCACCACAACACCCAGCTGGCGTGCCCATACCTCTGTCCCCAGGACACATCAATCAGCAGTGTGCCTACCACTTCAGGGACCCCAGGGCACCCCCCATACCCAAGAAAATCAGGGACCTGGGGTAAGTGGCAATGGGCACATGGTTCAGGGGACAGAGGCACAGGACAACAGGGAAGCTGGGAGGACTGCTGTGCGCCAGAGGGAGGACAGGCCCAGGGAACCAACTCTCCAGGATGCACTCACCGCAATCCTGGGAGCCTACTAACATTAACAGGATACGCTGGGCCAGATCATGGACAAGTTGCAGGAGAACATGTGGCTGCAGGAGGGTCAGTACCTGGGGATCAGGGAGGACTTGAAGGCCATTAACACCACCCTGGTCTCCATTGCAGGGGTGCTGGGAGACATGGCCAACATTATGAGGGAGGCAGTGTCACACCAGCGGGCCCCTGCCACTAGCCAAACATCTGAACAGCCCTCCACCTCTGATGCCCTAGTGGACAGGAGGCTCCACCACAGGACCATCAGGCCACCAGCACCCCTCCCCCTGCAGAAGGAGAACCACACCTCAAACGTTCCCTGCGATCCAGGCAAAAGCCAGAGACTATTGCCGAGACCCCTGCCAGAAAATAAGACTCTCCTGAATGTCACCATTGTGTCCCACTCTGTCACCCTGTCCACCTTGAACTGCCACTGCTCCCCTTCCTATGCCCCCTTGGACAATGCACCTGTACTACCAATAGACCAGACTCAACCCTGGATTTTCATCCATCATCACCCCAGCCCATTGCACTACCCCCTTTTCTTCATAGCACTTAAATAAACACCCTTTGAAAAAATACAAGTATGGAGTATGTCAAATGATTTAAGTATGTATTCGTTTAACAAGGTTTAAACATTGCAATTCAACTGGACAGTAAAGTATACACAGGAAAGACCTGTAGTTGGCTGCAGTGAACACACCATGAGCGATAGTTGGGCACCAACATCTGCAAAAAGAGTTGCCAAAGTGTATAGTGAGTGGGCATAGAAGTGGGAATTCACAGCCTTACAATGTCAATGTCAAACACAAAACTGTCAATGAAATGTGAAGTTACACACCTGTGTTTCATTGGAAGTATTGACGTATAACTGCAGTTCTGTTGTCCTGATCCTCATCCTCTGCCTCCTCATCTTCATTGTCCACAGGGTCAACTGCTGCCACACGGCCATCTCCACCCTCCTCCTCCTCCAGAACAGGCACATGGCGTCTTAAGGCAAGGTTGTGCAACATGCAGCATGCCACGATTATCTGGCAGACCTTCTTGGGTGAGTAGCACAGGGATCCACCTGTTAGATGGGGGCAACTAAACCTGGCCTTCAGGAGGCCGAAGGTTAATTCTATTATCCTTCTTGTTTGCCCATGTGCCTCATTGTAACATTCTTCTGCTCTTGTCCTGTGATTCCTCACAGGGGTCAGAAGCCATGAGAGGTTGGGGTAACCAGAGTCACCTGCAAATTTCAAGGGACAACTGTTAGCCACACACTATGCCATATGGCCCACACCATACCCATACATCAACAGCCACTGGGTGGGAACTAGGGCTCACCTATTAGCCACACCCTGTGCCTCTGGAGTTGGACCATCACATTTAGGATGCTGCTATTCCTCAAGATAAAAGCATCATGCACCGAGTCTGGATACTTAGCACTGACATGGGAGATGTACTGGTCCACCAAACACATGATCTGCACATTCATCAAGTGAAAACGTTTAGGATTTCTGAAGACCTGTTCATTCTGGCGGGGCGGGCAAATGCAATATGTGTTCCATCAATTGCCCCAATGATTTTGGGGATATCTCCCATTGCATAGAAGTCAGCCTTCTCTGTGGCCAAATCCTCCACTTGGAGGAAAACAATGTAGCTGCACATGTGTTCAATCAGGGCAGACAACACTCTGGTCAGCACTATTGAGAAAATTGGCTGTGACATTCCTGCTGCCAAGCCCACTGTCACTTGGAAAGAACCACTTGGCGAGAAATGGAACACTGATAGCACTTGCACAAGAGGAAGGATCCCAGTGGGGTGATGGATAGTAGACATCAGGTCAGGCTCCAATTGGGCACACAGCTCCGTGATTGTGGCCCTGTCAAGTCTGTAGGTGAGTATAATGTGCCTGTTCTCCATTGTTGCCAAGTCCACCAGGGGTCTGTACACAGGGGATGTCTCCATCTCCTATTCATCCACAGCAGTTGCAATCTATGGGACAAAAGAGTGAGGAGCCAGTCATAATCTGTACATTGTAGCCACTACAGTTCAATGCATGATGTGATTTATTAATGTATTAGTGGCATATGTCTTGAATGTACAATTTTGATCTGTGACACAGTTAGGATCCATGGTCTGCCCCGCCCTTGAAATAGCATCTGCCTGTCCTGTATGGAGGGACAGGTGGAAGTGAGGTAATTCCGCTGACATTGTGTGCCGTTGCGGGAGGTGGTTGGAAACCACCTTGCAACTCGTCATTGGTTATAATTGGGCCCTATGGGGTACAGTGGCCAATGGTGATGTACGCCGGCGGTGGCGGTATGCACCGCTGCGGACGTGACCAGCATTTTTTACCTGTTCACTCACTTGCTGCCTGACCTTCAACAGGAGAGGACCTACACTGCATGTGCTGCTGTGACCTGTGTCTGGAACCTACCATGGCCCATGTAACTGGGAAAGGGCCCCTGCCTTCACCTCAGCGGAGTTGGAGCGACTGGTGGATGGTGTCCTACCCCAGTACAGCCTGCTGTATGGGCCTCCAGACCAACAGGTGAGTATACTGTCAGCACAATGCATGGGGCATGAATGCATGGACTGGTGTGTGTGAAGGCCTCGTGTAGGGGGGGTTGGCGGATGGGCCCTGGGCAGCATACAACATTTATGCTGGGCCATGTCTGTGCGTAAAGGGATGGGAGAGCTATGGTGGGCCATGAGTGTAACAGGCAGGATGGTTTAACTAATACCTTTCCCTGTGTATATTCCCTCTGCCGGTCAGCGCTGATCAAGAGAAGGGTATATGACGTGCCATCGCCAAGGGCGTGCGGACCCTAGGGGTCTATGGCAAGCGGAGCACTCACTGTCGGAAACGGTGGGAGGACCTGAGATGCTGGACCTGAAAGACTGCGGAGGCCCAGCTGGGGATGGCCTCCCAACGAGGAAGGGGTGCCCGTCGAACCCTGACCCCACTGATGGCCCGCATACTGGCAGTGGCCTCTCTGGAGCTGGATGGGCGCTTGGGGGCATCACAGCAGCAACAAGGGGGTGAGTCCAGTGCTCATCATTACTACTTATTTCTGGGGTGGTATCCGGGTGGGGGATGTGTGCCTGTGGGTGCCCCTAGGCCAGGGCTGACATTGCAGTGTAGGTCCCATGTTGGGCAGGGTTCTGATGTGATATTCCTCCAACTTAGCTAGTAGGCATCCACTACTGGGAGTGTGTGGGTCCCAGGTATGCTGCAGTGAGCAGTATGTGTCCCTCCCCATGTCCTGGAGACTAGCATTGTTACTGGTAGTGCCATGCAGAGTGCATGGGGCTGTTCCCTGTGTGTGAGGGTGCTGTGTATGCCAACGGTAGTTTTGGTGCAGCTATTGACAAAGTGTATCCTTTGTCTCTCTCCCCCCCTTTCTTGTTTTGTCATCCTGTCCTTATGTGCATTAGCATCATCTGGCGGAGAAGCAGAGGCACCGGTGATGGAGGGAGCTGCATCCCACCGGACCCAAGAGGAAAAGCCCACCAACGGTGAGTGCACCAGTGGGATGGAGGGAGAGGGGAGCACCACGGCAGAGACTGGAGGGGACAGTTCGGACACGGATACCTCCTCCGATGGAAGCTCCCTGGTGATGGCGGACACCTCTTTGCCCACCCTGTCTACAGGTACATCCACCAACCCCTATACCAGCACCGCCCTCCCTGCAGCCCTTTAGCGAGTAGCCCGTGCCTGCTCACCCAGGAGGGTTGGCATCTCCTTCACCCCAGGCACCACAGGCCCTGCTCTAGTTAGCCCTGCTGCCCTGAGTGAGGAGGCTATTGACCTCCTGCAATCCATCTCTGTTGGGCAGTCAACTATTGTGAATGCCATCCAGGGGCTGGCAGCCCAAATGCAACAGTCCAATGCATTTCTGGAGGGCATTCACACTGGCTTGGTGGCCCAACAGAGATCAATCCAGGCTCCTGACTCCTCTCTGATGGCAGCCATTGTCCCTGTTTCCACCCTCCAACTTCCTCTACCCAATCCTATTCCCCTCAACCCCAACCTATCCCAAGCACACAGGCAGATAAGCATGCACACAAGACAACACACAAGAGTGGCACAGGCAAACACAAGCACCACACTTTATCCCACAGACACTCACACAAAGACCATCCAGATGCAGATATACCACTGCCTCCACTCTGTCCCCCTCCTCATCCACCTCCCTCCCAGGTGCGTCTACACTCACACCTGCAGGCACTACATCCTCATCCACTACCCCATCACCAGCACACCTATCAGAACACACACCTCACTGGCAGTCACCACCCCAACATCCATGCACCCATCCCCTGTGTCCTCTCCCACTGTGCCTGTGCCCCTCCTCCCAAAGTACACAAACGCAAGCACTCAGACACCCAACAGCCATCCACCTCACAACAGCATCCAGCCCGTGCACCAGCACCCAAACACAGCAGACACCTCCTACAACCACTCCCTCTTCCTCCACTCCCAGACCTTCTCCCTCTTCCCACCCCAATGTCCCTAAGAAGCTTTTCCTCTACACCATTGTCCTTCACATAAGGCCAGGGAGTGTAAACCCCAGGCAAGCACCTCAGCCACCCAGTCCACGGGCATAGTAGTGTCCACAGCAACTTGTGGTGGGAAGGGATCTCCGGCACCAGGCAGCCACACAGAAAGAGTGCCTTCCCCAAGTGCTGCCAGGAAGGTCAAGGTGCCACCCCAGCTGCTACTATGAAGGTAAAGGTGCCACCCCCAGCTGCTGGCAAGAGGAGCAAGGAGCCAACCCCAGTTGCTGCCAAGAGGAGCAAGTACCCAACCCGAGCTGCTGCCACGAGGAACAAGGAGCCATCCCCAGCTGCTGCCAGGAAGGGCAAGGGGCCTGCACCCACAGGCAGAAAGAACAAGGGGCCTGGTGCTGGGACTCAGTCGGAACCCCCACTACCAACCATGGTGGTGCAGCCATCCTAGGCTGCAGAGGATGGGCAGGAGCTTCCCCTCACAACCACCACCAGAAGCACCACCACCACCACCAGCAGTGGGCAGCAATCCGAGGCTGCAGGGGATGGGCAGGAGCTTCCCCCCACAACCACCACCACCAGCAGCAGCACCAGTGGGCAGCCGTCCAAGGCTGCAGGGGATGGGCAGAAGCTCCCCCCCCACAACCAGCGGCAGCATCACCATCACCACCACTGAGCAGCTGTCACCGCTGATGAACAGTGTGTAGTCCTGCGTCCATCAGTTGTTGTGCAGGCTGCCCCTGCAAATCCTGTGGAATTGACACCCACCTGAGAGACTGTGACCTTGAATTCCCCAAGACCTGCATCACAGGGCACAATGCCCCTCCAGAATCAGTGGAGAAGCCATCCACTCACCCCATCCTCCCCAAGACCTGCATTACAGGGCACAGTGCCCCTCCAGAACCAGTGGAGAAACCATCTACTCACCCCATCCTCCCCAGGATCAGAAGCACAGGGCACGATGTCCCCATCAGAACCAATGGAGAAGCCATCCACTCACCCCATCCTCCCCAGAATCAGAAGCACAGGGCACAATGCCCCATCCAGAACCAGTGGGTAAGACACCCACCTACCCCAGCTTCCCAGGACCAAGCACAGGACATGTTGCCCCCTCCAGATCCATTGGACAAGTCACCCACTTGAGAGACTGTGGCCTTGCACTCCCCAGGACAGTGCACAGGGCATGTTGCCCCCTCCACGACCAGTGGTGTTTTTCCATCTGCAGGCTGAGATGCCCCAGTTCCCCGTCCCCCAACCGATGTTCCTGCAGTTTTCTCTCTGTGTTGGTATTGGAGACAAGTAGGGCCTTTGACTTTGTGAGGTCGCCCTGTGGCCCACGAACATTGAGGACTGGGCATTGTGCCTTGATTCGTAAATATGTATATACTTTTAGATTGGATGCACGTATTACTACTTTATTTATCTTATTACACTCACTTTTATCTATTCGTGTTGTCCTTGCATTATTCCTGAGGGGTACAGGGTAAATATGTACTGTTAGTGCATCTGCTTGTGTGTATGGTGTTGGCGGTGTTGCGTGTGTGTCACTCTCTTCCCCCCCCCCTCCCCTGTGTGCTAGGCGGCTGTACACACTGCGGTCGTCTTCGCCATTGTTGGTATTTGTGGTGGTGCAGGACGTAGAACAACATTGGGAATATATGCAGTTCAGGCTCCATGACTGAGTGGTTCTTCCCTGAGTCTCCAAAGGTGAGTTGTTTCCCTTCTGTGCTGTGTTTCTGCCAGGCTTTTGATGTCGTTGGTACCGCCCCGGAAAAGGTGGCAGATTGGGTTGTCTTAATACAGTGGGCGGAACATTGACTTCCGACTGGCTGTAGGCGGTTACCGCCGTGGTGCTTGTCGATTCCGCCCTGGCGGTCGGTGTGTTAAAGTGGCTGTCTGTCTGAGCCCTTTCCGCCATGGTCATAATTTGGCGGTATTTACCGCCAGCCTGTTGGTGGTATTACCACCACTTTATCACTGACCTCCAGGGTTGTAATGAGGGCATATATGTTTAGGGAAAGCATAGCAGAATTGAACATCTGAGGAACCCTGAAAAAGTACAGAATAGATTTTAGGAAGTTAACGTTGCCAGAAGATTGAGAATATGACAGTTGGCATCGATTTAATTCTAACCTCTTCATACCAGCCTTTGTTACTTTATTGAGTGTACATAAAGATTTTTCCTTTTACATATTGTCACTTAGGGTCTCATTATGAGTTTGGTGCATGGCACAGTCTGCCCATCGTGCCGACAGGTATGGATGAATGGCAGGCAGTAGCTCCATAATACTGTCCCCTGCCTACCTCCGCCAGTCACGCCAGCTGCAAATTTATAAACTGTCAGTCTTGTGACCGTCAGCCTGGTGCCAATCGAAGGACCGCCACCATGGTGGTCCAGCAGTCTGACCTGAAAACTCGTAATGAGGATCTACTTTTGTATGTGTTTATCAGTGCTTAATTTGAGCTGCAGGTTTCCAGTGCTCAGCACTGGTACTTCATTGTAAACATTGGCACTTATGACAGTCTACCACATGGTAGTGCTGTTTGTCTAATTTAGAGATGAGCACAACAACTGCTATTTATTACTTCAATATACATAAGTAATGGTTAATACTGCTGCCAAAGCCATTCTTATAGGTTTGGAGGCCTGGCAGCAGCACTTGGCAGTTCAAGAAACTGTGGCCTCCTGAAGAGGGCCCTAGCCTTATTTTGTAATTAATTATTTTTTTAACAACTCAAGCACTGGTCTTTATGTCTCAACCTAAACGATCAGTTAAAGTGCAGAGACAGAGTGCAAGCTTTCCTTGTTAATTGAAGGTCAAGGGAATGACCAGCTCTATCTTTGTGAGCTAAAGGTGCCTCAGATGTGATAGTCAGGAAGAGATCGGTCAAAAGGTCTATGGTCATCCTTTTTTGTTACAATCTAGGGTGGAACTTCAGCAAAACTGGATGAGCTAATTTTCCCCGGTGAACAGGACCCACTAAAGGTAGTGTATTGAGTGAAAGTGTTTTAGTGTCAGAAGAGCGAATATGAGGCTGCTACTAAAACCTGTAAAGAGAATAAAGATTAGGAAATTACTTTTAACAACGACTCACTTTATATCTCCAATAAAAACGTTTACGTGTATATAAACACAGATAGCCCAGAACAGATAGCCCAGAACTAAAAATAAATGTACTTTTAATATGGATTAATGATTTACTTCAAATAAACATAAAGAAGAAATTGCACTGCTTAAACTGTAGTTGTGTGAAAAAAGGCCAAAATGGCTTATCGCACTTAAATGTAATATGTCTTTTTGTTTAGAGAAAGGAAAAACACCTTAAATCACCTATTACACAATTATAGAAAGTGTTCTTAAATATCTCTTGAGCCTTGGTAACAGTAAATGTTGCTACTGGAGCAGAATTTATTTTAAAGTATTTTCCCTCGGTTAGAATGTCTTCTTTCTTAAATAATTTATAAGATGAAATCGATTGAAATTTGGATATGTTTTTTATTAAAATATTGTATTGTGAAAGAAGTGTATATATATATATATATATATATATATATATATATATATATATATATATATATATATATATACATATATTACACAATGGCATGTGTCAATTTGTAGTTATACTTAGGACCTATGTACTATCTAAAATGATTTTGTTGTTTTGGTACATAACTTTGGTGCCCTATGACGAACCTTCATGAAACGTTCTAAAAGAAAGTTCATCCCGCTCAGCTCTTCTATGTAACATTTTAGGGTGATTTGTCAAGCGGGGCCAAGAAAAAAATCACACTGGGAGGGTCTCAAAACGAAATCAACCCATGCATTTTCCATAGAGTTTTTGAAACAGCGCAACAGACATTTGAATGGAATTAAAACAAAGTTGGCTAGATCTATACCTGGAAATCGTGCATTGTGCGATTTGGTATATATCTATTCAGTAGTTTTTCAAAATTTAAGGTTAAAAAATAATTTATCTGAACATATGAAATTTAAAAATGCAAGCCTTCTGTTCTGCTTAGGGGGCTTCTTCAAAGCGGGTGAGTGCTCTGATCAAATGGCTGCAACATTAATAGAAATGTTGTGGAGACCATTACAGGACTTGAGGACAGGGTCCCCAGTCATGAAAAAGCTTTACAAAAGGGGTATGATAGGGCAGAGTAGGGGTACACTGCCCTCATAGCCATTGTGGAGAGGTGCTAAATGCTTAAAGATAAAACATTATATTTTTTACCACAATCTTGAGTTTCTCGAGTGGAATTAAGCTAAGCAATAGCACCCCCTTCTGTTTTATTTAAATACCCCCAAGGTGAGCCAGCACCCAGAGTTCAGAAAGAATTTAGGCCCTCATTACAACCCTGGCGGTCAGTGTTAAAGCGGCAGTAATACCGCCAACAGACTGGCGGAAAAAATAATGGAATCACGACCATGGCAGAAACCACCAACATAGACAGACACTTTAACACTCCGACCGCCACAGCGGTAGAAACAAACACCGCAGCGGTCACCGCCAACAGACAGGCGGAGGACAAAGTACCACCCACCATATCACAACAGGCCTATCCGCCACCTTTTCCGCGGCGGACCCAACGCTATCAAAAGCACGGCGGAAACAGTACACAGAAGGGAAACCACTCACCTCTCCACACCCAACGAGGAACCAGGACGCCATGGAGCCCGAACTACACGTACTGCCTATGCTGATCTTCCTCCTGCTCTATCAGGAGCAGGATAGATGGCGTCGGCGATGTCTGTGGCGGCGGTGCTGGCGGTGGTGCAGGGGTCAGCACCTGTTGAGGGACACAGCAGGATGTCTCCTGCAGCCTTGGACCGCTGCCCACTGGGGAAGATGCAGGGGACTGTTGCTGAGGCTGCAGACATGCCGGTGGAGGTGCAGGTGGCTGTGCAGGTGGCGGTGCAGGTGGCGGTGCTGGTGGCAGTGCAGGTGGCGGTGCTGGTGGCGGTGCTGGTGGCGGTGCAGGTGGCGGTGCTGGTGGCGGTGCTGGTGGCGGTGCTGGTGGCGGGGCAGCTTGTGGTGTTCACCACTGTACATGTTGGTGTAGTCGTGGACAGAAGGGGTGACACTACTCCCTCAGTCGGTGCCACCGTGCCCTGTCCTGACCTGCTCTTCTGCTTTTGTCCCTTCCCCACCTTTGATAGTGCCGCAGGTGTCTTGCCACTATCCCCTTTTGTTTTGGCGGAGCCCTTGGTGGCTGGTAGGTGCGGCTTCTCCCTCCGGGATGTGGGCACCTTCTTCACCTTGGCAGGTGGCGGAATGTCCTTGCCCTCGCTACATGGCACACTGGCAGCCCTGATGGGTGGCCCACTCGATGACCCCACAGTTGCTGGCACCACTGTGCCTGAGGATTTGGTGGCTGAGGGGCTGGGACCTGAAAAGCCTGGCCCTAGGGGTAGGACGGGGGGGAGGTGAAGGGAAGAGGTCAAGGTTTGCCAGGAAAAGTTTTTTAGACACACTGGTGGTCATTCTGACCCTGGCGGTCTTTGACCGCCAGGGCGGAGGACCGCGGGAGCACCGCCGACAGGCCGGCGGTGCTCCAATGGGGATTCCGACCGCGGCGGTAAAGCCGCGGTCGGACCGGCACCACTGGCGGGGTCCCGCCAGTGTACCGCGGCCCCATTGAATCCTCCGCGGCGGTGCAGCTTGCTGCACCGCCGCAGGGATTCCGACCCCCCCTACCGCCATCCAGATCCCAGCGGTCGGACCGCCGAGATCCGGATGGCGGTAGGGGGGGTCGCGGGGCCCCTGGGGGCCCCTGCAGTGCCCATGCCACTGGCATGGGCATTGCAGGGGCCCCCGTAAGAGGGCCCCTAAATGTATTTCACTGTCTGCTGCGCAGACAGTGAAATACGCGACGGGTGCAACTGCACCCGTCGCACAGCTTCCACTCCGCCGGCTCGATTCCGAGCCGGCTTCATCGTGGAAGCCTCTTTCCCGCTGGGCTGGCTGGCGGTCTGAAGGCGACCGCCCGCCAGCCCAGCGGGAAAGTCAGAATTACCGCCGCGGTCTTTCGACCGCGGAACGGTAACCTGACGGCGGGACTTTGGCGGTCGGCCTCCGCCGCCCGCCAAGGTCAGAATGAGGGCCACTACTGTCTGGGAAGATGGAGTGGGTTTGGGAGTGGAGGAAGAAGTAGTGGTTGTAGGAGGTGTACGTTTGCTGAATTTGAGTGAAGGTGCATGGGCCGGAGGCTGTCGTGAGTTGAATGGCTGTTGGGTGGGTGTGTGCCTGTGTTTGTGTACTTTGAGAAGAGGGCTCACAGACACACTGGGAGAGGACACTGGGGATGTGTGCATGCTAGTGGGGGGGTGATTGCACATGAGCGATGTATGGTGATGGGCGTGCTAGTGAAGGAGGAAGTGGCTTAGGATGTAGTGCATGCAGGTGTGAGTGGAGACGAGACAGGGAGGGAGGAGGAGGAAGTGGAGGAGGGGGACACAGTTGAGGCAGTGGATGTTGATGTGTCTGCATGGGGATGGTGCTTGTGTGAGTGCTTGTGGGATGTGTGGTGCTTATGTTTGCCATGTCCACTCTTGTGTGTTGATGAGTGTGCATGCTGGTCTGATGGTGTGCTTGGGATAGGCTGAGGTACAGGGGATTGGGTCGGGGTGGAAGAAGTTGGAGGGGGGAGGCTGGACACAGGGACAATGGCTGCCATCAGTGCTGAGGCCAGAGCCTGAAATGCTCTCTGTTGGACCGCCTGCCAAGAATGAATGCCCTTCGGGTATGCATTTGTTTGTTGCAAATGCCTCTCAACACCCTGGATAGCATTCAAAATGGTAGATTACCCAACAGTGAAGGATCTCAGGAGGTCAATAGCCTCCTCACTGAGTGCAGCAGGGCTGACTGGGGCAGGGACTGAGGTGCCTGGGGCGAAGGAGATGCCCACCCTCCTGGGTGAGCGGGCACGGGACACACGATGAGGGGCTGCTGGGAGGGCAGGGTTGGTAGGGAGATGGCGGCTGTACCTGTTGATGCAGTGGGCACACAGGTGCCTGTCACCGCAAGGGAGCTCCCATCAGAGGAGGAGTCTCTGTCACTGGTGTATGCTCCTGTCCCAGTCGTGGAGCTCCCCTCGCCCTCCATCCCACTGGTTGCTTCATACTCTGTTGCTTCACCCTCTAGGGACAAGTGGGTTGCAGCTCCCTCCTGCTCCGGTGCCAATGCTCCTCTGCCAGATGATGCTATTGCACACAAGAACAGGGAGATAAAACAAAAGGGGGGGGGGACACAGAAGAAAAACATGTTCAGTGCATGCAACACCACTACCGTTGGCAGACACAACACACAGGGAGCAGCCCTCAGCACTACGCCATGCACGAACAGTTCCTAGCAAATTCACATGCCTATGGGGTATGAGGCCTAAGCCCAATTGCTGCACACCTGGAAGTCACAGGAGCCTGACTAGGAGTAGATGGCTATTACCACTAGTGGGGTTGGGGTGCCACAGAGCCTGCCTCATAAGGGGCCTTGCCTACAAGTTCGCCCTGGCCTAGGGGAACCCACTGCCCACCTCCCCCACCCAGACACCTCGTAATGTGCGAAGAGTCAGCTGAATGAGAGTGTACTCACCCCCTTGTGGCTGCTTTGATGCCATCAAGCGCCAATCCGGATAGGCCACCACCAGGATCTGGTACATCAGTGGTGTCATGGTGAGATGGGCACCCCTTCCACGTTGGGATGCCATCCCCAGCTGGGCCTCCACCATCTTCTTGCTTCAGCGGCGCAGGTCCTCCCATTTTTTACGGCACTGGGTGCTCCATCTGTGGTAGACCCCCAGGGTCCGGACGTTCTTTGCGATGGCACGCCAAATACCCTTCTTCTAGTGGGCGCTGACATAGTGGAATGGTACAGAAGGAAAGGAAATTACTCACCCGTCTGGACCGTCATACTCATTGCCCACTAGTTCCCACCCATGCCCTTACGCATATACACTCACCATCCGCACATGCAGGCCTCAGCCCACCCCCCATGTATCTTCCATTCACACCACTCAAAACAGGCATTGCCCACACAGCATGCTCACAGTGTACTCACCTGTTTGTCTGGAGGACCGTACAGTTGCTTGTACTAGGGGAGGACCCCATACATTAGTTTCTCCAACTCCTCCGAAGTGAAGGCAGGGGCCCTTTCCCCAGACACTGTAGCCATTGTTGCTTCCAGACACAGGTCACAGCAGCACTTGAGGTGTAGGTCCTCTTGTGTTGAAGGTCAGGTATCAAGTGAGTGAACAGACAGAAAATGGCGGTCACGTCCATGGCAGTGCGTACCGTCACTGCCAGCGTACATCGTCATTGGCTCCTGGGACCCATTAGGCCCAATGTTAACCTTTGCAGAATTGCGTTGTGGTTTTCGACATCCCACCACGACGGTGTACAACGCCAGCACAGTTACCTCATTTCCCCTTGTCCTACCTTACAAGTCAGGCAGCCGCCATTTCAGGGGCCACATGGGATGGATAAAAACTGTGTCACACCTATCTAGGCCGGGAATACAGACATATACCGGCACACTGCAAATTACCAACGTTTCTGCAAATAACACATTGTGATACCTCAGTGTTGGATGACCCTCTGCTCGCTGTTCTCCTCCATGGTGCACATCTGCTGGGGCAGTTGATGAGATGACGTCATCCTCCGGTGTACAGACCCCTGGTGGACCTGTCGACAATGGAAGTTCTGTCTGCACTCCATTTCCTGGTCAGTGGGTCTTTTCAAATAACAGTGGCCATGGCATCAGGGATGTCCCAGCCAATGTTTTCTAACGTGTTGTCCAGAGTGTTATTTGCCCTGCTGAAACACATGCACAGCTACATCGTTTTCCCTCAGGTGGAGGATTTGCCCACAGTGAAAGGTGACTTCTATGCCCTCTGACATATTCCCATCATTGGTGCCATTGATGGGACACATGTGGCATTTGTCCCCCCCGCAGGAATGAACAGGTGTACAGAAACCGGAAAAGCTACCATTCGATGAATGTGCAGATGGTGTGTTTGGCAAACCAGTACATCTCCCATGTGAATGCCAAGTATCCTGGCTCAGTGCATGACACTTACATTTTGAGGAATAGCAGCATCCCTTATGTGATGGGCCAACTCCTGAGACACCTTGTGTGGCTAATAGGTGAGGCCAAGGTCCCAACACAGTTGACATAGGTGTCTGGGCATAGGGTTGTCCCTAAAGGTTAGTGTCTGTTCAACAGTTGTCCCTCGACATTTGCAGGTGACTCTGGTTACCCCAACCTGTCATGGCTACTGACCCCAGTGAGGAATCTCAGGACAAGGGCAGAGGAACGCTACAATGAGGCACATGGGCGAACCAGGAGGATTATAGAACGCACCTTCGGCCTCCTGAAGGCCAGATTCCGGTGCCTCCATCTGACAGCTGGCTCCCTATACTACTCACCAAAAAAGGTGTGCCAGATAATCGTGGCCTGCTGTATGCTGCACAACTTGGCTTTGCGACGCCAGGTGCCTTTTCTGCAGGAGGATGGGCCAGATGGTGATCTTGTGGCAGTTGTGGAGCCTGTGGACAGTGGAGAAAAGGAAGCAGAAGAAGAAGATGTTGACAACCAAAACAACATCATCATGCAATACTTCCAGTGAGACACAGGTAAGAAAATGTACCTGCTTCCCACATCTCATACTATTGTTGGAGCTAGCATAAGTCTGTCCTTTTCACTCAGTGTATGGACCCTGACTTGTTACTTTGGCTTTCCATTTCACAGATCCAAGTCCCACTTTGTGCCCTCTATGTTTACTGCTGGCCTACAGCTGTGTTACATTGGTATTTGAACAAGTACATTGACATTGCTATATTCCAGAGATATTCCAATTACACATTTGTGAAAGCACAGACTGACTCCAGATTGTTTTGTGATTCAAGTGTGTTTATTTCTGTGCAAATAAGTGGAGGGGGTGTGAAATGGGCTGGGGTGATGGTGGAGGAATGTCCATGGCAGAGTCCAGTCTATTTGTTTCACAGGTGCATTGTTCAATTGGGCATAGGAAGTGGAGCAATGGCAGTTTAAGGTGGACAGGGTGTCAAAGTGGGACAGAAGGGTGACATTTAGGGGGGTCTTATTTCCTGGCAGGGGTCTTGGCAATGTTCTCTGTATTGTTCCTGGATCTCAGGGACCGTTTGTGGGGTGGTTCTCCATCAGCAGGGGATGGGGTGCTGGTGGCCTGTTGTTCCTGTGGTGGTGCCTCCTGGCCACTAGCGCCGGCGGAGATGGAGGGCTGTTCATCGTCCAGGCTAGTGTCAGGGGCCCGTTGGTGTGCCACTGTGTCCCTCCTGGTGTTGAGAAGGTCTGACAGCACCCCTGCAATGGTGACCAGGGTGGTGTTGATGGACTTCAAGTCCTCCCTGATCCCAAGGTAGTGTTCCTCCTGCAGCCGCTGGGTCTCCTGAAACTTGGCCAGTACCATGCCCATGGCCTCCTGGGAATGGTGGTAAGCTCCCACGATGTTGGAGAGTGCCTCGTGGAGTGTCGGTTCCCTGGGCCTGTCCTCCTCCTGTCGCACAGCAGTCCTCCCAGCTTCCCTGTTATCCTGTGCTTCTGTCCCCTGAACCGTGTGCCGACTGCCACTGCCCCCAGGCCCCTAGTCGTCCTGTGTTAGTGGGGCTACCTGGGTTCCCTGTAGTGGTGGACACACTGTTGATTGACGTGTCCTGGGGACAGAGGGATGGGCCCGCTGGGTGGGTGCTGTGGTGGTGTTTCCTGAGGGGGAGGTTCAGTGGTGGTTTGTGACTGTGTCAGGGGAACCGACTGTCCCGAGGTCCCTGATGGGCCGTGCTGGTCATCTTGGTCCAGGTGTGCAGAGCTGCTGTCATCACTGTGGGCCTCTTCTGTGGGGGGACTGGATATGTCTGGCACCTCCTGACCGTTGACGTTGGGTAGGGGTCCTGTTGGGGTTTAAATGCATAGTTATTGTATCTGTGTGTGCCATCTTGTGCAATGGGTGAGTTACCCTCTACTCCTGTGCTTGCATTATTGGCTTGGCCCTTGTGTGATTAGTGATTTTGGGACATGAGTGAGTCTCTCTACTGGACATGTTTTGGTGATGGGTGTCCATGCATTGGTGTTACATGCAGGGCTTGGTTTTGGGATGTGTAGCTTGTGTTATTGAGGTATCTGTGGGTTGTTGGGGTGATGGGTGTGAGGGTGGGAGTATGTGATGCCATGCAGGTGGGGTAGAGGGGATAAAGTAGTAAAGATTTGCTTTACCAGAGTCCAGTCCTCCTGCTACTCCTGCAAGGCCCTCAGGATGCATGATCACCAAGACTTGCTCCTCCCATATTGTTAGTTGTTGGGGAAGAGGTGGGGGTCCACCGCCAGTCCTCTGTACAGCAATCTGGTGTCTGGATACCACAGAACGTACCTTCCCCCGTAGGTCGTTCCACCTCTTCCTGATGTCATCCCGTGTTCTTGGATGCTGTCCCACTGTGTTAACCCTGTCGACAATTCGACACCATAGTTCCATCTTCCTTGCAATGGATGTCTGCTGCACCTGTGATCCGAATAGCTGTGGCTCTACCCCGCCGATTTCCTCCACCATGACCCTGAGCTCCTCCTCAGAGAACCTAGGGTGTCTTTGAGGTGCCATGATGTGGTGTGGGTGATGTGTGAGGTGCTGTCTGTTGTGATGTGTGAGGGGATGTGTTGGTGTGTGTTGTTTGAGGTGCGTGGATGTTGTATGAGTGATGGTGTTGTTTGTCTGTGGATGCTGGTGTTGTTAGGTAGTCTCTCTCTCTGGCCTTCTTTCAAATTTTTGGTAGTAAGGGTTTGTGGGCGGTATGAATATGTGCTTTATATTGGATTGGGTGTGTGGGTGTGGTGTGTG
Organism: Pleurodeles waltl; assembly: GCF_031143425.1. Taxonomy (NCBI): domain Eukaryota; kingdom Metazoa; phylum Chordata; class Amphibia; order Caudata; family Salamandridae; genus Pleurodeles; species Pleurodeles waltl. Next base: position 801,510,132 of record NC_090449.1, on the reverse strand, counting down.
TATGTGTATCAGGTGTGTGTATTTTGAATTGTCCAATGTGGTTCTGTTTTGTTAGTGTGTGTGTATTTTTAGCGCGTCAGTGTGTACCGCCAATGGTTTACCGCGGTTGAAAGACCTCCGCGTTGATTCGTGGGTCGTGATGCTGTGGGCGTATTCCTGTTGGCGTGATGGTGTGGGTTTTGGTACCGCCAGTTTATCACTGACCTTTGGTGTGGCGGACTTGTGTGGGTGTCTGTATTGTGACGGATTCCGAGCTGTGGGTCGTAATACCTGTAGTGGAATTCCGCGGCCGCAACAGTATGTTGGCGGTCTTCTGCATGGTGGAAAGCGGGATTTACCGCCAGGGTTGTAATGAGGGCCTTAGTTCTTTATTGGGGAGCAGACATGAAGGTTCTTTCCCCATGACAAGTGATGACCCCAGGTGCCCGGAGAGCCCCATTCCAAGGACCAATTAAATACTTATGTCCCCGGGACACAAAAACAGTAACAGCCGGCCATTGCTTTCTCCCCCTTCTGTGTCTGGGCAGTCACGCTGGCCACTGAACTCAACCCAGGCAGAACAGGTAGAAGAATAATGCTTTTCTCCTGCTAGCAAGAGCCCAAAGGAAAAAGTGCTCTTGCCCCTGGAGCAGTCACTGGATACTGGCTCCTGCATCGCTGCAGATGACAGGGATTGTGTACACAGAGCAAATGGGCCAGTGGGGGCCTTGGGGATCCTCCCATGGTCCCCAATGAACAAACAACTTGAGACTGTCCCGGGTGGGACAAGGACACATCACAGATTAATAAACAATGCACCCTGAGCCCGTTTGAATGAATAATCAATGAATGGCCGCAGCAACTCACTTATTATTCCCTGCTCTCTGATATGAGTGCCCCATAATGCCCTTTGTGGGCTAATTTAGTCTTTATGGTTATGCTCTGTAGTGCCTCAATCTGGGTAGTGGTCCCACCATACACTTAATAATGGTTTTGGGTGGGATTGGAGTTAGTACAGAAGCCTCACAGAAATAGTTAACAAAAATGAGCCCTATGTTTCCTGGTGTCCCAAGAAAAGTATAAAACATTTTCAAGCTTTTCTATAGCTAAGACGTTTGCACTTCAGGTCAAACATGCAGCGGCCCCTGGTGGTTGGTCTTATGGTTACATCATGAGGCCTGGGTGTTGCGAAATGAAGACTCTGAATAATGTAATGTTGCTGTGAAGTTAAATGGTTTATTTAAAATGTTAGTGGCAAGCACTGTACTGCTTGTTATTCATAATGAAAGTTTTTGAATGTGGTTATGGAATCTACAGGTTATGTTAATACCTATTGTATTACAGTGGTGACCCATCAGCAAATACCATAGACTTGCCTTTACACATTGGTTTTGTGACACTGTGACAAAGCCAATAGGCCTACCTTGTATTAAAGTGGGGTGTTGGCTGCCTGTTGGAAGCTAGGCTGCACCTGTGAGGTATTGGTTACAGGGCCTCGCCAAAACCAACAGCGTAAGTTTCATGCCCACGAGGAGTTTAGGCAGAGGGACTATTGGGGTGGCTAATTAAATCTTACTTTGCATAAAAAACTCCAAATTCAAAAACCAAAGTGTAAAATCAAGCGGCGCACTCTCAGGCAAGTAACCTTCAGAAGTTGAAGTTTATTATGTGTGAAAACCACCCCGACAAAAATAGTAACTGCCGACAGCTCCTCTGTGAACCCATCTCTCTCCTTGCTGTCCGTTTGCCTCCCTATTCCTCACTCGAATTCCCAGTTTCGCGAGAAAGGCAACCTGACTAATAAAAGTCAAGCGCACCGATGTAGTGAGCCAGAAACATTAGAGATTATCACATAGGTTTTCCTGTTCCAAAAACAAAGGGAAGAGAATAAATAAGCAAATAATTATATAATGCTATATATTAACACAACTTCAGAAATCGACTTTGAAATCAACTATAAACTCCATATTCAACACTGTTGAATACTTACAGATAATTTAACACACTGATGATGAAAGGAAACCTAACTAATAACAAAAACAACAAAATAACAAAATAAAGCTTAAGAGAAACAGAGTATAATAGAGTAAAGGAAAAATATGTCATACAATAAAAACAAAGATATAGAATCATCTAAATCTGTAAGGTTTACGTCTTACACAAGTACTTCTGCGTACAATCGAGAAATCATCAAAGCTGTTGCTGGCACAACCTCATTCTTTGTAAAGATAATTTTGAGTATCTTTCTTACAGTTATTATGACTATCCAATTCGCTGCATAAAGAGCTTGCATTAGATGGTGAGCGAACCTTCACAACTGTAGACGCGTTCCACCACTGACCATCCTCTACCCTGACAGCATTTCCAAATACTTTATTAACCAAGACAGGAGATGAAAACTTAGAGTCACCTTTCTTGATGAAATCCCCAAGCCTGATTTTCACAAAATCCCCAGCATTTACAGACATATCAGACACCTTTCTCTTTTCACTATAGTAACGTTTTTGGGAGGTTTGTGCTATAGCTACATTTTCTCTTACAAAATGATTTAAGTCTTGAACACACACCTCTTGTTTCAACAACTTGAACATCCATGCAGGTCTAAACTCAGTGGCTGGTTTCCTTCCACGTAATAATTCGAATGGAGAAACCAGAGGGGAAGATTGGGGTATAGTCCTATAGAACCACAACATTGACTGAGTAGCAGAGTAAATCTCAACTTCGTTCTGCATGGCCCACTTTATACAATCATCCAGAACACGGTTAAAGTGTTCTACAAGACCATTAATTTGGGGATGAAACAAAGAGATTTTCATGTGCTTTATACCACTACTCTTGAGAACATTTTCAACCTCAATAGAAACAAATTGCACGCCATTATCAGAAACGATACACTCAGGAAATCCTTCCTTCCTTCATGCATATTTCTCTGATGGATTTCACTACTGCCTTTGAATTTGGTTCACTAATGAATCTAACTTCTGGCCATTTCGAGTAATAATCCAACAGAACTAAAGCTTATTTTGAATTTGATGGTAGAGTATAAAAAGGACCTATCATATCGATACCAACTTTTACCCAGGGTTGCTCTGGAAGTTCAATAGGCATTAAAGGCGGCACACATGTTTTAAGGACTTTATCGCTTGTAGAGCATACAACACATCCCTTGACCACGTCATCCACTTCTCTATCCATCTGGGACTACCAGAAAAAGGATTGCACATTACGTTTTGTGAATGTCGAACCTAAGTGACCCTCCTGGGCTTTTTTATGATTTGTTGTTTCAAATATTTCAGGGGGTATCAGATTGTCAGATTGTCAGTTCTCATAACTAACCCACACTCCAACGGTAATTCCTCATTTATTTTGTAGAAAGGTTGAATACTAGGTTCCAATGATTTCTCCTTGGGCGATCCCTCACTGATAAACTGGGAAACAGAACTCAAAACTGGATCGCCATTCTTAGCAGAAATCCATTCTGCTTCAGAAAATGGACCTGGATCATCTTGTTCTAGAGACGCAATTAAGCAACTTTCATCGTCAAATTCTTCTTCAAAACATGAGACAAGGAAACTGCAGGAAACCTAAATAAATAATCAGCTTGCACATTTTTACCCCAGAAATGTTTTGAATTTCAAATTGAAATTGAAGAAAGTGAGCTGATAACCTTGCGATTCTGGGTGAAGAATTCTTAACGTTCCTCCCACTAAGTATAAAAATAAGAGGTTTGTGATCTGTTTGCAGCAAGAACGTTGTTCCCCAGAGGTAAGTGCAAAATTTCTCTATTGTCTACCAGCAAGCTAAAAGCTCCTTTTAAATCACAGAATAAAGATATTCTGGATCTTTTAAGACTCTGGAAACAAATCCTACAGTGTTTTCACCCTCAGGTGTCTGTTGAGTAAGAACTGCACCTAAACCAATGTTACTGGCATCAACAGTGAGTATGAACTTCAGTTCTGGGTCATACAGTTTAAGTGCCACACACTTAGAAAGCTGATGCTTTATCCACTCTAATGCAGAAACACAATCGCAACTCCAGTTAAATTCTGCTCTAGCTTTAAGCAGATTTGAGACTGGCCTGACTGGAAGCAAAATCCTTAATAAACCATGAATAGAATTCACAAAGACCTAGAAAGCTTTTAACAGCGCTCTTATCAGTGGGTGGAGGTGCATCAAGTATGTTTTGGACTAAACCTGGTTTGGGACTGACACCCGAACAAGAAATCACATGGCCCAGGTATTCAACTTCATCTTTGAAGAATTCACATTTTTCTCTTTTTAATACAACACATTGCTCTTGAAAAATAGAAAGAACTTGTCTGAGTGTGACATCATGGGATTGACGATCAGGCCCAAATATTAATACATCATCTTTGAAAATAGCCACCTTTTCAATGCCTTTTAGTAGATTTTCCATGACTCTCTGGAAAACCGACGCAGCTGATGCTAAACCGAAAGGCAACCGACAATACTGATAGGTGACACACAGTGAAAAAAAAGCTGTAAAGTGTCTGGACTCATGTTACAGTTCTATTTGGTGATAGGCGGATGCTAGATCTAACTTATTAAAGAACTTGGCCCCAGCCACCTGAGCTAACAAATCATTGATTTTCGGCAAAGGATCCAAATCTCTTTGTTGAGAGCACGTAAGTCTATGCATACCCTAAGCTCACCACTTTTCTTCTTAGCGACTACTAAGGGAGAAAGCCAAAGTGAAAACTCATTTCGCTCAATGATGCCCGATTTAGTTAAAAAAAATAACTCCTTTTCAAAATCTTCACGTACGCTAAATGGCACTCCCCTCATCTTATATTTAATGGCTAAAGCACTTTCATTTACTTTTATTCTATGTTTAAAACCTTTAATTTTCCCAATTTCCCCAGAAAAGACTTTGGGCAAATCGTTTAACAGATTTTCAACTAATTCTGAATCTCTGATAGCAAGAACTTGCTCATGTGCACCCGGTTTTAATACCATACCCATCAGTCCTTGGTGAAACCAATTAAGGATATTTAGGCCCATGACAGCTACATACGTTTTGCCAGTAATCACTCTTCCTTTGAACTGCAACATGTCTTCAAACTATCCCATTAATTCAATTTTCCGTCCTTCATGTGACACAGGAGATCTGTCTGGAGGTAGAAGAACTCTATTGTCCCAAGTAGCTTTGAATAATTCTTTTGTGATAATTGTTATACGTGCTCCAGATTTAACTAACAGATGAAGTTCTTTATCTCCTATACCCAAATCCACATATGGATCAACACAGTCAGAGGGATCTCGCCATTTGACAACATCGTCATCAACAACCAAAACCATGTCCTGTATTTCCGTGATAAGTTTGTTTTCTTGAAAGTCTTGGGTTTCATCTTTGACTATCGCAACATTGGTATTCTTGCAATTAGAACTTTGACAAACTTTAGCAAAGTAGCCCACCTTACTGCACAATGTACAAGAGACGAATTTGGCTGAACACCGTTTGCCTCTTTTTTTGTGGTAACTATTCCTGCATCTGAAACATATGTTGGATTAAGAAAAATATGTTTTGGAGTTACTGTTTTTCATGGAAGCATCCCCTTTTTTTGATTGACAGACCCCTCCTTATTATCCACAGGACAGACATGTTCTTGAGGTCTGTCTTCAAGTTCCTTTACTGAGCGTACAGATGTTTCAATGCTTTTCGCAATTCTGATACATTCGTTAAGGCTTGGGTTTCCCAAAGTCAAAGGTTTTTGTCCAAACAGTGGCAAATAAATTGGTCTCTAATTAGCTGATCACTAAAATTTTCAAATTTGCATTCTGCTATCAACATTCTTAATGCTGATATGTACGTATCAATATCTTCATTTGATTTCTGTGTGCGTCTGAAGAATTTGTGTCTTGACATGACTAAACTTGGAGGTTCATCAAACCGCATTTGAAGTTTTTTTACAGCTTCTTGGAATTCATCAAGTTCTTCGTCTATCTGTATTTGTATGTCAGGTAAATGTTTAAACGTAGCTCTCCCCTCAAAGCCAAGTGAGTGTAGTAAAAGATTTTTTTTTCTTTCAGGTCTAAATCTTGTACCTCCTAATGCACCTAAATACATTTCAAATTCATCAAACCAACGCTTCCATATAATTGGTGGTTCACAAGGAGTCTCCAGGAATGGTTGTGGTGGGAACACAGACTGCATACTTAATCACAGAATTATGTTGATACCAACTGTACTTTTTTTTCTTTGTTTTTTTTCCTTTTTAAGTTGGCACTGTGTTTAACAATTATAAATTAAATTGATGACTGTATTGTGAAGTTCCTTAGAATAAGAGAAGTTCATTCCAAAACAGAGAGCAATTCAGTTTTCTCTGCAGTCCTTCCTTGGATAAATAAAATGGTGTTTAAAATTGGACAAACACGGGACCAGTTTTTAAGGTGAGCATTCTAGTTGTTGAAAGGCTAATGGATGAGGTGGGGTCTCCTCCCTCTGTTCAACAAAAGTGGTTAATCTGAGGTGAACGATGTGTGCTGAGCTCTCACCTCGTCAATTTGATAAGTGTGGATTCGTCGAATGGGTGGTTTCTCCACTTAGTAATATGCTTCTCCACTTGTCGCCACAATGTAAAATCAAGTAGCACACTCTCAGGCAAGTAATCTTCAGAAGTTGAAGTTTATTATGTGTGAAAACCACCCCGTCAAAACTAGTAACAGCTGATAGCTCCTCAGTGAACCCATCTCTCTCCTTGCAGTCCGTTTGCCTCCCTATTCCTCACTAGAATTCCCCGGTTCGTGAGACAGGCGGGCAAACTAATAAAAGTCAAGCCGCTGAACGGGATTGGCCATGATTGGCAGAAGGATAGATTTTTGTCCAGAAAGAGTGTGTTTTGGAGAAATCAAAAAGAAAATTTATGTAAATCAAGAGACGCAAAGGGTCTGCAGATTCATACTGAGATCTGATTGGCTGCCACCACTTCAACCAGGGAGTGGTGGCAGCCATCTTAGGACTTAAAACTCACCGAGTTCGAAGAAAAATGGCAAAAAAAGCCACATGCGGGCAGGGTAGGAATGTCTTGACCCCTTAGTCCTAGTAATGGGGACAATATTTTGCTGTGCATTTGCAGTGGATCTGCAGCAAATTCTTTAAAAAACCAAGCGTGATCCCCCATGCTTGTCTTTTTAGACCCTCCAGGTGGGCTAAGTCCTGGGGTGAACAATCATATATATTTGGGGGGAGTGCGCTCGTGGCCTCCCTTCCCAGGCTGATTTCAGCCCCTGGGTCCCCATCCCCCAGGGCCCAGCCTTTCGAATAAAGCAGGAGGGGAAACATAGCCCCCCTCCTGGGCGGATTTCGGCCCCAGGGCCACCATCCGCCAGCAGCACTAGAAGGTGAACTACAAAGGTGCCCTCACCATGCACTGCTAATAACTGCACATATTACATCAGTAATGACATGTTCTATGACATGATTGATTGTATAACTGCAACATTTACAATAAAAGTATTGATGAGAAAACTGTATTTCAGGGACGTGAGTTATAGTTACCTTAGGGCACATGTTATAGTTTCTTGAGCTAACTTTAACTATAACTGCTGAATTTCCATGGTTTCATGTGTCCAATCTGACCTAACTTTGAGATCCCTGTATCTTTTTGCAGTAAAGTTCTGCAGTTTTTAATGCTATTTCCTAACTATAATGTCCCTGTAATCTATCTTTTTTAGTGAAAGTGTCTATATATATATATATATATATATATATATATACATATATGGCTTGGACAGTATTTGACCAGTACAAAGCTGTAATACTGTGCCTGGAGTGGTAAATGGCTTTTGTCATTTTACAGCTCGGCGAGGATGACACTATGTCAATCCTATGCTTAAAGATTTTGCTGTACAAATGGCAAAAGACTTTGTCACTATCTAGCTCAGCGAGGATAGCACCGTGCTGATCCTATGCTTAAAAACTTTGCTAGATAAGCAGACATTTGAGGTGAGCAGATCTAGAGTGTCGCTGGTGTTGCAGAGTGCTCCTTACTAGAGCAGCTCTCCACCTAAATTGGGAACTTCCCAGAGTTCTCCTTTGTTATATATATATATATATATATATATATATATATATATATATATATATATTTCATGTGCCCTTGCCATGCACTGCTAATTACCCCAGATATTACAGCACTCATGACATCTTTTATAACATCATTAATGATATCAATGTAACATTAGCAGTACAATTATTGATGAGATAACTGTGCATGGCAAGGCTGCAAGTTATAGTTACCTTATGGCACAAGTTATAGTTACAAGAAATAACAGCTGAATTTCTATGGTTTGTATATTTGAAATGTGAGGCTAACTACAATGTCCCTATGACCTTTGTTTTCAAGTGAATTTGTGTTTTTTAAAATTCAATTTCCTAACTATAACGTCCCTGTAAACTTTGTGATTTTCATTGAATTTACATGGCTTTTTTTTAACAGAAAATATTTTAATTATTATGTTAATCCAAACCCGGCTACCTTCTGCCAACCGCCTATAACTACCCAAATCAGCATCATGCATGACCTTTGGCCGTACGCGGCAGGGGTTGGCTGCATGGCTTGGTCTATGGCCAGGCCCTGCAGCTAACTCCCTATAACCACCCAACCCTGCACCACGCATGGCTTTCGGCCCTGCGGCCAACCCCCTATACACACCTAGTGCTGAGCCATGCACACCCTTTGGCTGTGCGAGCCAGGACTTGGCCACAAGGCCTGGCCTATGTCCAGGCCCTGTAGCCTACCCCGCAGCTCTCATGAAGATCAGCGGGAAACATGCTTGTGGAGATCATTTTAGTAAGCTGTTGATCTTCTTGGGAAAATGTGGAGAAAGACGTTGATTATCACTAATGTATATGGGGCGGGCCAAAAGGGTGGGGATTCCATTTTACACACTTGTATTTTTAAAAGGGAAACATGATCTAGCGTCTCATCCGGAGATGGCAAAAATGAATCCGCTCCTTTATTGCCCTAAAAAAAAAAACAAGGATGTAAACATCTCAATCACGGATTACAGATAACTTTTTATGGTAGAAATGCAAAGAAAACACACCTGCCTTCACCATGTGCAAAAAATTACGATGATTAGTACTTTACAGAAGTGGAGTTTCAACTTGCCCACCTGCTTTGTTTATATCTGTAAATGCTTCCCATTGAGGTTTATTTTCTAGGAAAGGAGGATCGTGAAGGAATGAATCCTACCCTGCGTATTTATCCAAGAAGAAACCACTGTTTTCTGCAGAATGTCTACCCAACTGGAGTACTTTCTACTGGGTAATTAGTAAGTGCTATCTTGTTGGGTAACTGTATAGTGCATCTCCTACACTACAGCAGCGTAAAGGACTCCAAGGTAATGTCTCCAGTTTTGTTGTGGATCTATAACTTTGCTAGTGTGATTGTTCCTCAAGTGTCTTTGTCACATAACATATCAAGGTGGAACTGCAGAGAAAACAAACTTGGATGATTTGTACTTTACCAAACCAAAATAAGTGCAAACTGGTGGTGCAAGGGTCCACGAGAAGAGCCTCGGGCCCCCATGGTCCTTGCTTCCTGCAAGAGCCAGCATTGCTCCTGCACACAGGGTGCTGCTTGAAATGCATCTTCCTGCATGAAGGAGCAATACTTTCATCACTTTCCCTGCTCGCATGCCTGTGGGCAAAGAAAGAAATTAAATCTCTGCTTTCAGCAAGTAGGAGCATTTTCACAGCTCCCGCTTGCTGGAAGTGGAGTGTTTGCTTTTGCTTGGTGGAGATGTCTTAGCTGCCGCCAAGCAAAAGCAAAGAGCCACCTCCCGATGATGAGCCCCTTCGGGAGGTAACAGGAGCTGACCCTGGAGAGGTGGTTGTCCCCAGGGTCATGTATGGCCCAAGAGGGGGGCTGTGCAGCCGCCTTCTTTAGTTAAAATGTTACTGGCCCCAGGGAGATGTTGGTCCCGGGGACAGAGGATCCGCATGAACGCCCTCTTCATAATTCAATGTAGCCCTGGGCAGGTGGTGGCCCCAGGGGCCTGGGGGTCTGCAGGGCCTCCCCTACTCTTTTTCATAATATGCCCCCAGGGAGGTGGTGGCCCCAGGGTGCAGGGGGGTCCACGCATCCCCCTGCATTTTTATGAAATATAGCCCTGGGAGGTGGTGTTCCCTGGGGCCTGGGGGTTCTGCAGGGCCTCCCCATACATTTTAATATCTAGCTTGGGGAGGCGTTGGTCCCCAGTGGCCAGGGGGATTGGTTCAGCCCCCCACATAATGAGCAATTATAACCCCAGGGAGGGGCTATGTGCTGCCGGCGAGTGACCCTGCCTGCACCTTGAGCAGATTCTCTACTCAATAAGTAGCTAAATCTACTAAAAAATACATTTTTGAGTGGATATTCTGCTCCAGCGGACCGTTCAAGTTGTTTTTTAATGCAAGAAACCTTTTGCTTTTTTTACATGAAGAAAGGGCCCAGAACATGAAAGTCCTGTCCAACTGGCTCATCCCAGAGCAAGGGCCATCTCCTGGTCACTTTTCACTTAGATTTCAAAGTAGAAGGATCACTTTCTTTGTCTGCTGCATAAATACCTTTGGATTTAAGGATTTTGTTTTGTGATATTGTCGCGTGGGCTCTCATTATCCTAAATGAGACTACTGGATTTCTAGGCAGCAGGATCGTTCACGGTGTGGGGGACTGAGTCGGACCCACTTGGAAGGACCTCTGTCACCCTAAACCCGGTTTTGCTCCGGCTAACTAGCAGTGCCTCATTTCTCCAAAAGGGAAGAGATGATTGGGCAGCCGAGCGCATGACATCTTTGGAACTTCTCAGGGAAGTCGTGGTCACTCAGATCCAAACCAACTCTCTCATTTACAATATGATCTCATATACAAATGACAAAGGCAGTATAAGTTTTATATAATGTTTTAATAAAACGACTGCATTTTAGATATTAAGGCGTGAGCCGCAATAACCAGAACCATACAACACAGTAGGACTGAAATAGTCACGAGGAGAGTGAAACATAAGAACAACGCTATCCTGGTGTTTAACAATTTCTACTCTCTCTCAGCTAGTTCTATTTCGAGCACAGCATGTTAAGCTTCTAACTTGCCTTTCTGAATCCCTGGGGAGACATCAGCCCTCATACCTGAGCAAAGGCCTGTGATCTGGTTCAGCATCTGCAACGAGGCAGTGAGCGTCTAGTTGTGGTTCCCTGGTCGGAATCTCCCTCTTGCGTGTATTGGGACAAGGAAGTGTTTTTATAACTAACATGTCAGCGTGATCACAAAATGTCCCTATGCAGGAATGCCAAAGACTAAACTCCTACCACGTCTATCGGCAATGTACCAGACTTTATCCTTGACTGAAGCACAGAGTGAACAGGAATGTGTTATGGAGAACTCCAGTGCTGAAGTAGGCTAAACAGAATGATATAAAAAATAAAACAAGACCGTAGAACTGGCTATTTGAAAAATAACAGTACCAAGCCGAATAAAAGCATTTAGAGCAAAGTGCACAGAGGCTCTAAGCTGCGAGCAAAGGAATAAAATACATCCAGGGCAAAATGCACAAAGGCCTAAAGCCTGAAGCTAATGCGCAAAGGATACGTAAAACTGACCACACTACAATATCACAAGTAAGTTCAAAGCCTATTGTATAAGGATGTTGTATGTTTGATAAGGCATGCAGTAGTATTTCTTTGTACTTTTATTTGATTTTTACATTTTATTGTGGTGTGTGGTTTGGACTTTCAGTATTGGCCTAGTTTTATGGCATTACATTTTTTATCTTTTGTAAATGAAAAGTGTTGCACAATTCAGTACCTTTTCTCAATGTTTGTTACATGTGCCATCTTCATTTATTGTACTATGTGGTCTTGTATGCAAATGGGCTATCCAGTACGTAGGCCCAATACAAGTAATCAGAAAGAACTGTTTCTGTAGTATATATGTTTATGATTCAAAAACATCATTTAGGGCAGGGACGGCATTTTATTAAATTAAAAATGTGGATTATTGTTTGTATTTCACCTTTTTTCTAGCAAAAAGTGTGTATGTGGGGAGATATTTGATGTCACAAGAGGATGTGTGTTGTTTGAAATGTTTATAGCTCAGTTCATTTTCATGTTAGGCATTGCTGAATTAATGGTAGTGTCTTCTTCAGTGTTACTATGCCTCCTCTTTCTGGCCAGTGTGTATGTGTTTGTGTGTTTTCCATAGTCTGCCATTTGTTCTCCATTGCATATGGCCAGGGGCCCTTTTGTGTAGTCGATGTCCATAGGCCTGAAAATGTACTTTGCTTTCCATGGCTTCTTGCCTGTGGTTGATCATCTAAGCTGGTGGCCATTTTGTGTAGCCAGCCAGTGTGCTTTTGCCATAGGCTTGCATGTGTTCTTTGTTCTTCATGCCTCCTTGCTCAATGTTATTGTCTGACCATGTGGCTGGAAGCCATTTTGTGAAGCCACCCTTTCTTTATTTCAGTTTTCAAAGCCGTTTTTCTAGGGAAATTTATAGGAGAGGGCTATGGCTTTTTTTTTTATACATTTTTTTTCAACTTTTCCCTGATATCATTTTAACCCCTTGGGTGCCTTGTATGTAATGGTTACGTCCTGCACCCGGCCCTAGGGGAAAGCACCAGCGCTCCCCCCGAGGGCCTCCCTCCCACCACCCTAGGGCAAGGCTGGTAGGGGAATCACGCACTGACATCATTAGAGGCCGTCCGACGTGCTGGAAGCCATTTGCTTCCAGTCCATCTCAGGAGAAAGATGTGAGTTTCTCTTCCAGCCAGGGGGAGGGTGGGTGAATCGCTTCAAAAGAGGCATCGGGGGAAAGGAAAGGGTTTTCCTTTCGCTCAATTCCTCTTTTAGCATTCCTGCTGCCCGATCGCGATGCGATCGGGCAGCAGGAATGCCCACTAGGCATCAAGGATTTTGTTTGTGTTCGTGTGTTTTTTGTTTGCGGACGGCCCCTTGGGCACAGGCAGCTCCCCCAAGGTGGCATAGTGTTTTATACCATTTCTGCCCCCCTGGGGGGCAGATCAGCTCATTATTTTTAAGCGGATCTGCCCCCGGGGGTAGAAGCCACGACAACGCCAGGGATGTTGTGCGTTTTTTTTTTTTTAGTGAGGGGGGTCAGACCCATGGGCAAGGGTCACCCCCAAAGGGGGAAAAATACTTTTGGTCACTTCTGCCCCCCTTGGGGGCAGATTGTCCTATTTTTTTTATGCCCATCTGCCCCCAAGGGGGGAAGAATCCACTAGGCACCAGGAATGTTGTTTGTATGTGTATCTGTGTGTGTGCTTTTTGTGTGGGGGTAGCCCCTTGGGTAAGGGTCAACTCCCTAAGAGGGCATAATGTTTTATGCCATTTCTGCCACCTTCGGGGCAGATCAGCTCATTGGCCCTCATTACAACATTGGCGGTAAATGCTGCTTACCGCCGTGCACAAGACTGCCAACACACCGCTGCGGCCGTAGAATTCCGCCACAGCTATTACAACCCACAGCTCAGAATCCGCCAAAATCTAGACACCCACATAAGTCCGCCACACCAAAGGTCAGTGATAAACTGGTGATAACAAAACCTCCACCGTCACGGCAACAGGAATACGCCCACACTATCAAGACCCACGAATCCACGCGGCGGTCTTTCAACCGCAGTAAACCATTGGCGGTACACACCGCTGCGCTCTAAATACACACACATTTACAAAACACAACCACATTGGACAATTCCAAATACACACACCTGATACACATACACACACAACTCCCACACACCCAATACAATATAAAACACCCACCCACATCACTAACAAACCCTTACTACCAAACATTTAGATGAAGGCCAGAGAGACAGCACAGCAAAGACAACACCAGCATACAGAGGCACACAACACCATCACACATACACATCCATGCACAAAACAACACACAACCCTAAACATCACCCCACACATCACAACACACACCACCTCACACATCACCCACACCCCAGGTTTTCTGAGGAGGAGCTCAGGGTCATGGTGGAGGAAATCATCCGGGTAGAGCCACAGCTATTCGGATCACAGGTGCAGCACACCATCATAGATGGGAAGATGGAGCTATGGCGCAGAATCGTGGACAGGGTCAACGCAGTGGGACATCACCCAAGAACACAGGATGACATCAGGAAGAGGTGGAACGACCTATGGGGGAAGGTGCGTTCCATGGTCTCAAGACACCACATCGGGTTTCAGAGAACTGGCGGCGGACCCCCTCCTCCTCCCCCACAACTAACAACATGGGAGGAGCAGGTCTTGGCTATACTGCATCCTGAGGGCCTCGCAGGAGTAGCAGGAGGAATGGACTCTGGTAAGTCAAATATGAACTATTTCATTCCCCACCCTACCTGCATGCTATCACATACCCCCACCCTGACCCCCATAACTTTAACTCCTCACATATATCCCACTATCACAAACCACCCATCCCAACACCAAGCCCTGCATGCAACAACAAAGCATGGACACCCATCACCAATGCATGGCCACTACACATACCCACACAGACCCCTAAACAATTAGCACACAAGGCCCTACACAGGTATGCAAGCACTGGGGTACAGGGTCACACACCCATTGCACACCATGGCACACACAGATGCAATAATCATGCCATTACACCCCTGCAGGACCCCTACCCAACGTCACCGGACAGGAGGTTCCAGACATGTCCACTCCACCCACAGAAGAGGCCCACAGTGATGACAGCGGCTCTGTCCAACTGGATCTAGATGATCAGCCCGGCCCATCTTGGACCTCGGGACAGTTGGTTCCCCTCACACTGGCACAGGCCACAACAGAGCCTCCCCCCTCTGGAAACACCAGCACAGCACCCACCAAGCGGGCCCATACCTCTGTGCCCAGGGCACGTCAAGCAGCAGTGTGTCCACCACTACAGGGAACCCAGGCTAACCCACCACCCCAAGAATAGCAGAGACCTGGGGGCAGTGGTAGTGGACACACGGTTCAGGGGGAAAGAGGCCCAGGAACACAGGGGAACTGGGAGGGCTGCTGTGCGACAGGGGGAGGACAGGTCCAGGGAACCCACTCTCCATGAGGCCCTCTCCAACATCATGGGAGTCTACCACCATTCCCAGGAGACGATGGCAACGGTACTGGCCAAGTTTCAGGAGACCCAGCGGCTGCAGGAGGAACAGTATTTGGGGTTCAGGGAGGAACTCAAATCCATCAATACCACCCGGGGTACCATTGTAGGGGTGCTGAAGGAACTCGTGAACACCAGGAGGGACACCGTGGTACAACAAGAGGCCCCTGACACTAGCCTGGACGATGAACTGCCCACCACCTCAGCCGGCCCTAGTGGACAGGAGGAACCACCACAGGACCACAACACCAGCACCCCACCCCCTGCAGATGTAGAACCACTCTGCAAGTGGTCCCTGAGATCCAGGACAAAGACAGAGAACAATGCCCATACCCCGCCAGGAAATGAGACCACCCTGATTGTCATCCTTCTGTCCCACTTTGTCACCCTGTCCATCCTTAAACTGCCCCAGCTCCACTTCCGATGCCCCTTTGGACAATGCACCTGTGAGACTAATAGACTGGACTCTGCCATGGACATTCCTCCACCATCAACCCTGACCATTTTACAACCCCCTCCACTATTTAGCACTTAAATAAACACCCTTAAATCACAAAACTATCTGGAGTCAGTCTGTGCTTTCACAAATGTGTATTTTCAGTAACTGAGGGAAATAGCAATGTCCATTGTATTGTCAACATACCTATGTCACACAGCTCTAGTCCATGAGGAATCATAGCAGAGGTCACACAATGGGACCCACATCTGTGAAATCAAAAGGGAAAGTGAGAAATCAGGGTCCATACACTGGGTGAAAGTGACAGACCGATGGGAGCTAGAAGAAGTGTATCAGATGTAGGAGGCAGTGATGTCTTCTTACCTGTGTCTCACTGGAAGTATTGATGAATCACGGTGTTTCTGTTGTCGATATCCTCTTCTTCTGCCTCCTCTTCTTCACTGTCCACAGGCTCCACAGCTGCCACAACACCTCCTTCAGCACCATCTACCTGCAGAAAAGGCACCTGTCATCGCAAAACCAAGTTGTGCAGCATACAGCAGGCCACGATGATCTGGCACACCTTCTTTGGTGAGTAGAATAGGGAACCACCTGTCATATGGAGGCACCTGAACCTGGACTTCAGGAGGCCGAAGGTCCTCTCTATAACCCTTCTAGTTCACCCATGTGCCTCATTGTACCGTTCCACTGCCCTTGTCCTGGGATTCCTCACTGGGGTCAGAAGTCAGGACAGGTTGGGGTAGCCAGAGTCACCTGCAAATGTTGAGGGACAACTTTTAGACACACACAAACTCTTAGGGACAACCCCAGACAAATATTCACACTGTATAGGTTCCATGTCCTCACCTAATAGCCACACACAGTGCCTCTGGAGTTGCCCCATCACATAAGGGATGCTCCTATTACTCAGAATGTAAGCGTTATGCACTGAGCCAGGAAACTTGGCATTCACATGGGAGATGTACTGATCGGCCAAACACACCATCTGCACATTCATCGAATGGTAACTCTTCCGGTTTCTGTACACCTGTTCACTCCTGCTGGGGGACCAAGGCCACATGTGTCCCATCAATGGCACCTACGATGTTGGGGATATGTCCCAAAGCATAGAAGTCACCTTTCACTGTAGGCAAATTCTCCACCTGAGGGAAAACGATGTAGCTGCGCATGTGTTTCAGCAGGGCAGACAACACTCTGGACAACACGTTGGAGAACATAGGCTGGGACATCCCTGATGCTATGGCCACTGTCGTTTGAAAAGACCCACTTGCCAGGAAATGGAGTACTGACAGGACCTGCACTAGAGAGGGGATACCTGTGGGATGGCAGATAGCTGACATCAGGTCTGGCTCCAACTGGGCACACAGTTGATGGATTGTGGCACGGTCAAGTCTGTAGGTGACAATTACATGTCGCTTTTCCATTGTTGACAGGTGCACCAGCGGTCTGTACACCGGAAGATGCCGCCATCTCCTCACCTGCCCCAGCGGACGTGCTCTATGGATGAGAACAGCGAGCAGAGGGTCAGCCAACACTGAGGTACGAAAACGCAACTTTATTCCACACATTTGTCAATCCGCAATGTGCCTTTCTTAGTGTGTATGCAAGGCCTAGGTATGTGTGACGCATTTCAAATTAATGCCATGTGGCCCCCTGAAATGGCGGCTGCCTGACCTGTAAGGTGGGACAATGGAATATGAGGTAACTGCGCTGGCGTTGTACACCGTCGCAGTAGGCGGTCGAAGACCGCGGCGCAATCCTGCATTGGTTAACATTGGACTCTATGGGTCCCAGGAGCCAATGACGATGTACGCCGGCAGTGACGGTACGCACCGCCGCGGACGTGACCGCCATTTTCTGTCTGTTCACTCACTTGATACCTGATCTTCGACAGTAGAGGACCTACACTGCTAGTGCTGCTGTGACCTCAGTCTGGAAGCAACAATGGCTACAGTGTCTGGGGAAAGGGCCTCTGCCTTCACTTTGGAGGAGTTGGAGAGACTAGTGGATGGGGTCCTCCCCCAGTACACGTTACCCTACGGTCCTCCAGACAAACAGGTGAGTACACTGTGAGCATGATGTATGGGCAATGCCTGTTTGGAGTGGTGTGGATGGGAGAATGGGGGGTGGAGAATGAGGCGTTCATGAAACGACAGTGAGTGTGTGTGCGTCAGGGCAAGGGTGGGAATGTGGGCCAATGACAGTGACGGTCCAGATGGTTATATATTCTCCTTTCCCCCTGTACTATTCCTCTAGGTCAGTGCCCACCAGAAGAAGGATATTTGGCGTGCCATCGCCAAGGAAGTCCGGACCCTGTGGGTCTACCACAGATGGAGCACCCACTAATAAAAGATGGGATGAAATTCTCTGCTGGAGCAAGAAGATGGTGGAGGCCCAGCTGAGGGTGGCCTCCCAACGTGGGAGGGGTGCCCGTCGCACCATGACCCCCCTGATTCTCCAGATCCTGGCGGTGGCGTATCCGGAGTTGAATGGGCGCTTGAGGGCATCACAGCAGCCACAAGGGGGTGAGTACACTCTCATTCAGCTGATTCAGCATGCATGGGAGGTGTCTGGGTGGGGGAGGTGGGCTAGTGGGTTACCCTAGGCCAAGGTGAGTTTTGCAGGCTAGGACTCTTTGTGAGTCAGGCTCAGTGGCACCCCATCCCCACCAGTGGTAAAAGCCATCTACCCCTAGTCAGGCTCCTGTGACTTCCATGTGTGCAGCAATCGGGCATAGGCCTTGTACCCCATGGCCATGTGATTAATTAGGGAACTCTTAGTGAATGGCGTAGTGCAGAGGGCTGCTGAGTCTGTAGTGTCTGCCAACGGTAGCGGTATTGCATGCACTGAACATGTCTTTCTACTTTCTTTCCCCCCCTTTTTGTGGTCTCCCTGTTCTTGTGTGCATTAGCATCATCAGGTGGAGGAGCAGTGCCACCAGAGCAGGAGGGAGCTGCATCCCACATGGCCCTGGAGGGCGAGACTACGGACTCCAAATTCACTAGTGGGAGGGAGGGCAAGGGGAGCTCCACGGCGGGGACAGGAGCTGAGACCAGCGACACAGACTCCTCCTCTGATGGGAGCTCCCTTGCGGTGGCGGGCCCCTCTGTGCCCACCGTATCTACAGGTACAGCTGCCACCCCCCTACCAGCACCGCCCTCCCAGCAGCCCCTCAGCGTGTATCCCGTGGCCGCTCACCCAGGAGGGTGGGCATCTCCTTCGCCCCAGGCACCTCAGCCCCTGCCCCTGTCAGCCCTGCTGCCTTTAGTGAGGAGGCCATTGACCTCCTCAGATCCCTCACTGTTGGGCAGTCTACCATTCTGAATGCCATCCAGGGTGTAGAGAGGCAGTTGAAACAGACCAATGCATACCCGGAGGGCATTCATTCTGGTCAGGCAGCCCAACAGCGAGCTTTTCAGACTCTGGCCTCAGCACTGATGGCAGCCATTGTCCCTGTGTCCAGCCTCCCCCCTCCAACTTCCTCCACCCAGGCCCAATCCCCAGTACCTCAGCCTATCCCAAGCACACCATCAGACCAGCATGCACACACCTCAACACACAAGGGTAGCTCTGGCAAACATAAGCACCACACATCCCACAGGCACTCACACAAGCATCATACCCATACAGACATGCCAACATCTACTGCCTCCACTGTGTCCTCCTCCTGTCACGTCTCCACTCACACCTGCATGCACTACATCTTCAGCCACTACGTCCATCACCAGGACGGTGGAAACAAGACTTGGAAGGGAAAACGCTCACCTCTACACACCCCACGAGGAACCAGGACGCCATGGAACCGGAACTCCAAATTCTACCTGCCATTCTCTTCCTGCTCCTCTACCAGGAGCACGACCGACGGCAGTGACCACCCCGGTGAGTACTGCACCTATGACACAGGGGAGGGGGGAGGGAAAAGAGAGTGACACACACACGTAACACGAAACACCCCCACCCCCACCCTCACACACAACAACATACACACAAATACATGTTGAAACATTACATTTGCACCCCCCAACACCCCGTGGAAGAACGCAAGGACAAAAGGAAATGATTTGAACGATGTAATGAGGAAAAATCCATTAGTCAAAAACAAATATGTACACCAAGATTTCAAGTCCATGTACTGCACCTACAGAGTCCGTGGACCACTGGGCCCAAAATGCATGGGCGAGGCCCACACAAGATACCTGATCCAAATTGAGAGAACACTGCTGGGGCATCAGATCGAAATAAAACAGGCACCTCAGAGGGAAGGGAAGGGGGGGCACCTCAGCCGGATGAGTGCACAACTCCAGCTGTACGAGGGGGCTCCATGTGCATTGAGGTATCCTGGAGATTGCAAAGCCACAGTCTCACAAGTCTCTCCAGTGGGTGGTTGGCCCACTGCATTATCCTGGGAGCGCAAAGCCACAGTCTCTCAAGTCTCACAAGTGGGTGGTTTGCCCACTGCTTTATCCTGGGGAGCGCAAAGCCACAGTCTCTCAAGTCTCACAAGTGGGTGGTTTGCCCACTGCTTTATCCTGGGGAGCGCAAAGCCACAGTCTCTCAAGTCTCACAAGTGGATGGTTTGCCCATTGCATTATCCTGGGGAGTGCAAAGCCACAGTCTCTCACGTCTCACAAGTGGGTGGTTTGCCCACTGCTTTATCCTGGGAGCGCAAAGCCACAGTCTCTCAAGTCTCACAAGTGGGTGGTTTGCCCACTGCATTATCCTGGGGAGCGCAAAGCCACAGTCTCCCAAGTCTCACAAGTGGGTGGTTTGCCCACTTTTTTATCCTGGGGAGTGCAAAGCCACAGTCTCTCAAGTGGATGTTTTTCACCACTGGTTCTGGAGGAGGCATAGTGCCCAGAGTGCTTCATCCTGCCAAGGACAGGGGTTCTGGATGCTTTTCTCCACTGGTTCTGTAGGGGGCATGGTGCCCAGAGTGCTTCATCCTGCCAAGGACCGTGTGAGTGGATGCTTTTCTCACTGGTTCTGGAGGGGGCATGGTGCCCAGAGTGCTTCATCCTGCCAAGGACTGGGGTTGTGGATGCTTTTCTCCACTGGTCCTGGAGGGGGCATTGTGCCTAGAGTGCTTCATCCTGCCAAGGACTGTGTGAGTGGATGCTTTTCTCCACTGGTTCTGGACGGCATGGTGCCCAGAGTACTTCATCCTGCCAAGGACTGGGGTTGTGGATGCTTTTCTCCACTGGTTCTGGAGGGTGCCTGCTTGCCAGAGTGCTTCATCCTTCCAAGGACTGGGGTTGTGGATGCTTTTCTCCACTGGTTCTGGAGGGGGCATGGTGCCTAGAGTGCTTCACATGCAGTGTGGCAGGTCCCATTCCCTCACCTGGATGTGTGTGCCATGAGATTGCCTGGGAACAGGTAGCATGATACTCCATGGAGGCAGAGACGCACTCCACCCTGCTGCAACTTTGCCTGCCCCTTGCTGTTACAAACAGTGCTGGGTGTCATGCCTCATGTACGTTGTGCAGGGTCCAGGATGTCTCCTGCAGCCTCGGATGGCTGCCCACTGGGAATGTTAGCCATGTCAGCTGTGGTGGCACTGTCTGAGCAGGTCGCGGGGCTGGTGGCGGTGGTGGCGGTGGTTGCGGCGGTGTCTGTGGCGGAGATACTGCTGATGGTGATGTGTCAGCACCTGGGGAGGGAGACAGCAGGACGTCTCCTGCAGCCTCTGACAGCTGCCCACTGGGGATGATCCTGGGAACTGTTGCAGAGGCAGCAGACGTGCAGGTGGCGGTGCAGGTGGAGGTGCAGGTGGCGGTGTAGGGAAGAGGTCAATGTTAGCCAGGAAGAGTTTCTTAGACACACTGGGACGGGAAGATGGAGGGGGTTTGGGAGTGGAGGAAGAGGTAGTGGTTGTAGGAGGTGTACGTCTGCTGAATTTGGGTGAAGGTGCACGGGCCAGAGGCTGTTGTGAGGTGGATGGCTGTTGGGTGGGTGTGTGCCTGCATTTGTGTAGTTTGGGAGGAGGGCTCACTGACACACCGGGAGAGGACACAGGGTATGTGTGCATGGTAGTGGGGGTGGTGATTGCACGTGAGTGGTGTGTGGTGATAGGCGTGCTGGTGATGGAGGTAGTGGCTGAGGATGTAGTGCATGCAGGTGTGAGTGGAGACGAAACATGGAGGGAGGAGTAGGATGTGGAGGAGGGGAACACAGTGGAGGCAATGGATATTGATGTGTCTGCATGGGTATGGTGCTTGTGTGAGCGCATGTGGGATGTGTGGTGCTTACGTTTGCCATATCCACTCTTGTGTGTTGATGAGTGTACATGCTGGTCTGATGGTGTGCTTGGGATAGGCTGAGGTAGAGGGGATTGGGTCTAGGTAGAGGAAGTTGGAGGGGGGAGGCTGGACACAGGGACAATGGCTGCCATCAGTGCTGAGGCCAGAGCATGAAATGCTCTTTGTTGGGCCACCACGCCAGGATGAATGCCCTCCATGTGTGCATTTGTTTGCTACAAATGCCTCTCGACACCCTGGATGGCATTCAAAATGGTTGATTGCCCAACAGTGAGGGATCTCAGGAGGTCAATAGCCTCCTCACTGAGGGCAGCAGGGCTGACTGGGGCTGGGCCTGAGGTGCCTGGGGTGAAGGAGATGCCCACCCTCCTGGGTGAGCGGGCACGGGAAACTCGATGAGGGGTCGCTGGGAGGGCAGTGCCGGTAGGGGGGGTGGCGGCTGTACTTGTTGTTGCGGTGGGCACAGAGGTTCCCGCCACCGCAAGGGAGCTCCCATCAGAGGAGGAGTCGCTATCGGTGGTGTATGCTCCTGTCCCCGTCATGGAACTCCTCACACCCTCCATCCCACTGGTGCCTTCAGACTCCGTAAATTCACCCTCCAGGTCCATGTGGGTTGCAGCTCCCTCCTGCTCCGATGCCAATGCTCCTCCGCCAGATGATGCTAATGCACACAAGGACAGGGTGACAAAACAAAAAGGGGGGAAAGACACAAGAGATACATGGTCAATGCCTGCAACACCACTACCGTTGGCAGACACAACACAGAGGGAGCAGCCCCATGCACTAGCGCATGCACTAACAGTGCAGGGGAAAAGCACATGCCCATGGGAGACTCTGTTTAGACCCATTTCATGCACAGCTGGAACCCATAGGAGCCTGACTAGGTGTAGAGGGCAACTACCACCTTTGAGATTGGAGTGGCACAGAGCCTGCAAAACAATGGATGTACCTTGGCACGTCTGCCCTGGCCTAGGGGAACCCACCGCAAACCTCCCCCACCCAGACACCTCGTCAAGCACGCAGAGTCAGCTGAATGAGACCGTACTCACCCCCTTGTGGCTGCTGTGATGCCCTCAAGCGCCCATTCAACTCAGGATATGCCACCGTCAGGATCCGGTACATCAGGGGGGTCATGGTGCGACAGGCACCCCTTCCACGTTGGGAGGCCATCCCCAGCTGGGCCTCCGCCATTTTCTTGTTCCAGCGGTGCAGGTCCTCCCATCTTTTACGGCAGTGGGTGCTCTGTCTATGGTAGACCCCCAGGGTCCGCACTTCCTTGGAGATGGCACGCCAAATGCCCTTCTTCTGGTGGGCTCTGACCTAGAGGAATAGTGAAGTAAAAATGGATGTTACTCCCCCATACAGTTTTTCTCACACACTGGCCACAAATCTCCCACCCTGGCCCAGAAAAACATACACACACCATCCTCACATGCTGGCCTGTCCCCCCTCTGTCTTTTCCATCCACGACACTCCATACAATAATGTGCTATCCACCATGCACACAGTTTACTCACCTGTTTGTCTGGAGGACCATAGAGTTGCGTGTACTGGGGGAGGACGCCATCCACCAGTTTCACCAACTCCTCTGCAGTGAAGGCAGGGGCCCTTTCCCCAGACACTGTAGCCATTGCCGCTTCCAGACGCAGGTCACAGCAGCACTTGCAGTGTAGGTCCTCTCCTGTTGAAGGTCAGGTATCAAGTGAGGGAACTGATAGAAAATGGTGGTCATGTCCGCAGCGGTGCGTACCGTCACCACCGGCGTACATCGTCATTGGCTCCTGGAACCCATAGGGGCCAATGATAACCAATGCTGAATTGTGCAGCGGTCTTCGACCGCCTACCGCCACGCTGCACAACGCCATTGCAGTTACCTCATTTCCCCATGTCCCTCCTTACAGGTCAGGCAGTCGCCATTTCAGGGAGCCACATGGCAGGCCAACTAACTGTGTCACAGCACTTTTGGCCAGGAATATGGACAGACAAAGGCACACAGAGATTATTTCACGATTGTGCTAAACAGCCTTGTGAAACCTATGTGGTGTATGACCCTCTGCTCGCTGTTCTCCTCCATAGGGCACGTCCACTGGGGCAGGTGATGAGATGGCGGCATCCTCCGGTGTACAGACCCCTGATGGACCTGTCGACAATGGAAGACAGACACATCATTATCACTTACAGACTTGATAGTGCCAAAATCCAGGAACTGTGTGCCCAAATGGAGCCAGACCTGATGTCAGCTATCTGCCATACCACAGGTATCCACCCTCTAGTGCAGGCCCT
The DNA here is from genome assembly GCF_031143425.1 of Pleurodeles waltl. NCBI lineage: Eukaryota > Metazoa > Chordata > Amphibia > Caudata > Salamandridae > Pleurodeles > Pleurodeles waltl. The sequence continues at coordinate 801,486,028 of NC_090449.1, read as the reverse complement.
GTCAGTGCTCCATATCCTGGCCAGTGGTTCCTTTCAAACAACAGTGGCCATGGCATCAGGGATGTCACAGCCAATGTTCTCCAACGTGTTGTCCAGAGTATTATCTGCCCTGCTGAAACACATGCGCTTTCCCTCAGCTACATAGTTTTCCCTCAGGTGGAGGATTTGCCCACAGTGAAAGGTGACTTCTATGCCCTGGGACATATCCCCAACATTATTGGTGCCATTGATGGTACACAAGTGGCATTTGTTCCCCCCCCCCCTGCAGGAATGAACAGGTGTACAGAAACCGGAAAAGCTACCATTCAATGAATGTGCAGATGGTGTGTTTGGCAGACCAGTACATCTCCCATGTGAATGCCCAGTATCCTGGCTCAGTGCATGACGCTTACATTTTGAGGAATAGCAGCATCCCTTATGTGATGGGGCAACTCCAGAGGCACCGTTTGTGGCTAATAGGTGAGCCCAAGGTCCCCACACAGTTTAAATAGGTGTCTGGGTATGGGAGAGTCCGTAATGGGTGGAGGATGTCTAACAGTTGTCGCTCGATATTTGCAGGTGACTCTGGTTATCCCAACCTGTCATGGCTACTGACCCCAGTGAGGAATCCCAGGACAAGGGCATAGGAACTCTACAAAGAGGCACATGGGCGAAATAGGAGGATAATAGAGCGCACATTCGGCCTCCTGAAGGCCAGATTCCGGTGCCTCCATCTGACAGGTGGATCTCTATACTACTCACCGAAGAAGGTGTGCCAGATAATCGTGGCATGCTGTATGTTGCACAACCTGGCTTAGCAATGCCAGGTGCCTTTTCTGCAGGAGGATGGGCCTGATGCTGGTCTTGTGGCAGCTGTGAAGCCTGTGGACAGTGAAGAAGAGGAGGCAGAAGAAGAAGATATAGACAACCGAAACAACATCATCATGCAATACTTCCAGTGAGACACAGGTAAGAGGATGGCACTGCTTCTCACATCAAATACTACTGTAGGACATAGCATAAATCTGCCTTTTTACCTCTGTGTATTGACACTGACATCTCACTTTCGATCTGGGTCCCACTTTGCGTACTCTGCTATGTTTACTGCTGCCCAAGAACTGTGTAACCATGGTATGTGAACATGAACATTGACATTGCTAGATTTCCAAAAGGCTGCAATTACACATTTGTGAAAGTACAGACTGACTCCAGATTGATGTGTGATTCAAGGGTGTTTATTTCTGTGCCAATAAGTGGAGGGGGGTGTGCAATGGGCTGGGGTGATGGTGGAGGAATGTCCATGGTAGAGTTCAGTTTCTTGGTCTCACAGGGCATAGGAAGTGGAGCAATGGCAGTTTAAGGTGGACAGGGTGACAAAGTGGGACAGAAGGGTGACAATCAGGAGGGTCTTATTTTCTGGTAGGGATCTTGGCAATGTTCTCTGTCTTGTTCCTGGATCTCAGGGACCATTTGCGGGGTAGTTCTCCTTCTGCAGGGGGTGGGGTGCTAGTGGCCTCTTGTTCCTGTGGCTGGGCCTCCTGTCCACTAGCGCGGGCGGAGGTGGAGGGCTGTTCATCGTCCAGGCTAGTGTCAGGGGCCCGTTTGTTTGCCACTGTGTCCCTCATAATGTTGGCCAGGTCTGACAGCACCCCTGCAATGGTGACCAGGGTGGTGTTGATGGACTTCAAGTCCTCCCTGATCCCCAGGTAGTGTTCCTCCTGCAGCCGCTGGGTCTCCTGAAACTTGGCCAGTACCGTGCCCCTGGTCTCCTGGGAATGATGGTATGCTCCCATGATGTTGGAGAGTGCCTCGTGGAGAGTGGGTTCCCTGGGCCTGTCCTCCCCCTGTCGAACAGCAGTCCTCCCAGCTTCCCTGTTATCCTGCGCCTCTGTCCCCTGAACTGTGTGCCCACTGCCACTGACCCCCAGGTCCCTGATTGTCTTGGGGTGGTGGGTTTGCCTGGGGTTCCTATAGTGGTGGACACACTGCTGATTGACGTGTCCTGGGGACAGTGGCATGGGCCAGCAGGGTGGCTGCTGTGGTGGTGTTTCCTGAGGGTCTGTGGTGGCTTGTGACAGTGGCAGGGAAACCGACTGTCCCGAGGTCCCTGATGGGCCGGGCTGGTCATCTTGAGCCAGGCGTGCAGAGCTGCTGTCATCACTGTGGGCCTCTTCTGTGGGGGGACTGGATATGTCTAGCACCTCCTGTCCAGTGACGTTGGGTTTGGATCCTGTTGGGGTGTAAATGCATAGTTTTAGTATCTGTATGTGCCATATTGCGCATTGGGTGAGTTACCCTCTTCTCCTGTGCTTGCCTTGTTGTGTTTGCCATTGTGTGATTGGTGTTTTGGGGTCTGTGTGGGTGTCTGTACTGGACATGCTTTGGCAATGGGTGTCCATGCTTTGGTGTTGCATGCAGGGCTTGGTATTGGGATTGGTGGGTTGTGGTAGTGGGGCATATGTGGGGTGTTGGAGTGATGGGGTGAGGGGTAGGGTGGGGGGATATGGTAATTAAGATTTGACTTACCAGAGTCCAGTCCTCCTGTTACTCCTGCGAGGCCCTCAGGATGCAGTATTGCCAAGACTTGCTCCTCCCATATTGTTAGTTGTGGGGGAGGAGGTCGGGGTCCACCGCCAGTCCTCTGTACAGCAATCTGGTGTCTGGATACCACAAAATGCACCTTCCCCCGTAGGTCGTTCCACCTCTTCCTGATGTCATCCCCTGTTCTTAGCTGTTCTTGGATGCTGTCCCACTGCGTTGACCCTATCGACGATTCTCCGCCATAGCTCCATCTTCCTAGCAATGGAGGTGTGCTGCACCTGTGATCCGAAAAGCTGTGGCTCTACCAGGATGATTTCCTCCACCATGACCCTGATCTCCTCCTCAGAAAACCTGGGATGTCTTTGAGGCCCCATGATGTGGAGGGGGTGATGTGTGAGGTGATGTTTGTTGTGCTATGTGAAATGTTGTTTTGGTGTGTGTTCTTTGAGGTGCGTGGATGTCGTATGAGTGATGGTGTGGTGTGCTTGTGGATGCTGGTGTAGTGTTGGCTATTCTCTCTCTGTGCTTCTTCCCAAACATTTCGTTGTAAGGGGTTGTGGCTCCTTGGGTAAGGGATTCAGCACAGTACTGGTGGCCATTTCTGCCCCCTTGGGGGCAGCTCGGCCTAGTATTTTTAGGCCCATCTGCCCCCGCAGACAACCAGACACCAGTGAAAATTTCTAAATGTTTGGTGGCAGGGTGTTTGTCAACTGCCGAAGTATTTGCATTTGTGATTATAAAAGTTTATTTCTCTTTTTTATCTTGTTCAAAGCTTTTGCTTCCTTTGCTGTAGCTCGTAGTGGTTTTGGCGGTGGTTGACCTGCGGTTTGCATAGTTACATGTTTTAGCTATGTAAATTTACTCCAAAGGAGTATTGTTGCCATGCATGAATGACACATTTGTAGGTGGTGTACTAAATGCAGGATTGTGTGTGAAATTGTCCTTAGATATGTGCACAGTTATATTTGTGTTGTGTTATGTCTAATTTGCTTTTCTTCCTTCTTTTAAGTGGGATATCATTGGTGATTGCTGTGTCTGTGCAGAGTAGTTGCTGGTGAGTCTAGCTTTTTCAGACAAGTGAGCGGTATAGTTTTTGAGTACATAACTCTTTGTGATAAAGCCACACTTTGTTTATTTCTTATTTTAGACACTGCTGGTTGTTGTTGGCGCATTTGTCAAGTTGCACTTCTTAGAAAGGATCATGGCTAGCCGCAGAGTGACCGCTCAGCAGGTTGTTGGCATGCTTTTTGAGTCTTTTTCTGACAATGATTATGAGACGAACTCTGCATCTGAGGCTGAGAAGGAAGCGAGAGATTCTGGCAGTAAGTTTTGTGTCCAAGAGGAGTCTTCTGATGAGGAAGCCATTCTCAGTGCAGATGAAGGGCCTGTTTTAGAGGAGGACACTGATGTACCAATGGTGCAGCAGCCAGCGGCTGAAAGGCTTCGTATTGGAAGACTTGATACCTGGGTTGCCCCAAACATGGAGCAGCCACAGTTGCCTGACTTTACTAGTCTCCCAGGGTATAGACTAAATGCGGAACACTTTTTGCCTGTCAATTTCTTTGAGTTGTTTATGGACGATTTATTTTTGGAAGAGATTGTTGAGCAGACTAATTTGTATGCTGAGCAGTATTTGAGGGACAACGCTGCCAGACGTGGCCTCAGTCTAGAGCTACCCAGTGGATTCCCACAAATCTGGAAGAGATGAAAATGTTCTTGGGTTTGACATTTTTGATGGGGTTGATAAGGAAACTGTCACTGACTTCTTATTGGTCCACTAGTCCCTTGATGGCCACGGCTATATTTCCTGCAACCATGACTCATAATTGGTATTTGCTTCATCTTTGGATGTTGCATTTTGTTGACAATGCTTTACTTGCCACAAGATCACCCTGATGGTGACCATCTTTTTAAGATTAGGCCTGTCTTTGATCATTTTGTAGATCGGTTTTCAGAGGTCTATGTTCCAGGCGAAGAAATAAGCGGGGACGAGTCTTTGGTCCTGTTCAAGGATCGTTTGGTTTTTAGGCAGTACATTCCTAGCAAGAGGGCACGGTATGGAATTTAATTATATATGCTGTCTGAAAGTAGTACAGGATATGTTTATAATTTCCAGGTCTACACTGGTAGGGATTCCAGTATTGACCCCACTGGTTGTCCGCCCACTTTTGGAGTTAGTGCGAAAATTGTGTGGGAACTTGGCAGACGACTGTTTAACAAAGGTCACCATTTGTATGTAGATAACCTCTACACTTCTACAGTTCAGTTGATCAAGGAATTGTTCAGAGTGGACACTGTTTTTTGCGGCACAACCCACTCTAACCAGAAAGGCTATCCAAGGGAGCTTGTCTGTAAAATACTTGAGAGGGGACAGTGCAGTGCCTTGTGAAATGATGAGCTGCTAGCTCTGAAATTTGTAGACAGGAGGGATGTGTACATGCTAACTACCATCCATGATGAGAACTTCACCTGTGGCTATTTGGGGTCAAGTTGCTGAAGTGCGCAAACCTGTGTGCATTTTAGATTACAATAAGCACATGGGTGGTGGTGATAGAGTAGATCAGAGGTTGAACCCTACATTGCTGTTCGTAAGTCTTATGTGGTATAAAAAGATGGCTATTCATTTGTTTAATCTAGCAACTTTTAACGCTTTTATTGTTTTGAAGTATTGTTCCACTGAGTCAAGGATGAAATTTGTTAAATTTCAGGACTCAGTGATAGAGAGCCTTGTTATGGTGGATCATTCAAGATTTCCTAGAGTAGCAGTTGTGGAGGATGTGGCTAGATTGAAAGATCGCCACTTTCCTGATTACATTTCTCCCACTCCCAAAAAAAGACTTTCCCGCTAGAAAATGTAGAGTCTGTACCCAAAGAGGTATCAGGAGGGAAAGCCGGATGTACTGCTCGGACTGTCCTTCAAAGCCTGGGCTGTGTGTGGCTGGCTGTTTCAGGAGTTTCCAGAAGAATTACTGGGAACTACTGTGAGCATAAACTGCCGTTTTATATTTTCATATGTTCAGTTTCACTGTTGGCATTACTGTCATGTATTCAGTTAGAGCTTTTGTGTTTGTAGTTTTGTACTTATTTATAATTAGTTAGCGGTTTCTTTGCTGTTTAAAAACAAAAAAAAGTGATGGTGGTGTGCATGGAGTGGTGTTTGGCTGGCGGTGTGTGTAGAGTGGTGCTTGGTTGGTGGTGTGTGTGGAGTGGCGCTTGGCTGGCCCTGTGCATGGAGTCACGCTTGGCTGGCGGTGTGCATGGGTGGCGCTTGGCTGACAGTGTGTGTGGAGTGGCGCTTGGCTGGCAGTGTACGTGGGTTGGCTCTTGGCTGGCAGTGTGCGTGGGGTGGCGCTTGGCTGGCGGTGTGCATGGAGTGGCGATTGGCTGGTGGTAGCAGCCAAACGCCAGCCAACACACACTCCCATCAGCTGGTGTGAGTGCTGTATCAGGCAAGTGGGTGTATGAAAGTGATGGGCTCTTGAGTGGCACTGTCTGTCGATGCGAGCGTTGTAATATACTGGGCCCGTGGCTGGCGGCGTGAATGGTCTTGTGCATGTCATGTATGAAAGGTGTGTGAATAGACTGTAAAACGGTTGGTGTCTTGTCCTGGCTTTACAGCTCACAAGCTGTGAGTCATTGGTTCTGTTTTTGGGCCTTTCTGTTATTAACAGCGCATTTCATTTTTGTGAAATCTCTTGTTATTAATTTTTGATCTACTGAACATCTCTCACCCTCGTGCCAAATCCAACCAGTATGTGTTGTAAAAATGACAAAACCTGCTCCGCTGTAATCAGGCGTCGCAGCACAACCATGACCGCGATGATGAAGCATGCCAACAACTTAGTTGGTGGGTGATGGGTCTTTTTAACATAACCTAAGTGTGTTTCTTTTCACAATTTTAGTGTTTGAAACATCACAGAAGTATGTGAACACATCAAAACGATCTATTGCAAAACTACCTGTGTTTGGGGGGGCACCTACGTTTTTGGTCCCGGGTGCGGCCTTCATCTAGGAAAACCTACCAAACCCAGACTTTTTTTAAAACACCCCAAGGAGTCCAGAGAGGAGTGGCTTGCGTGGATCCCCAACATTTTCTTACCCAGACTCCTCTGCAAACCTCAAAATTTGCCTAAAAAAGCATATTTTCCTCACTTTTCTTTGTAGGATCACCACTCTGGCACACATTTCCTACCACCCAGCATTCCCCTCAGTCTCCCAAGCAAAATGATACCTCACTTGTGTAGGTCCCCAAAGCAGAGTCAGCCTAAAGATGTATAAAAGACAAATATGTGCTTATGAACTCGCTGTGCTATCCCCTCAATCTCTACAGGTTTTTGGCCTTTTTCTGTTGCAGGCACCTGAGCCACCCACACAAGTGAGGTATCATTTTTATAGGGAGACTTGGGTGAACACTGGGTGGAAGAAAATTTGTGGCTCCTCTCAGATTCCAGAACTTTCTGTCACCGAAATGTGAGGAAAAGTGTTTTTTTGGCCAAATTTAGAGGTTTACCAAGTATTCTGGGTAAAGATTCTGGGTAAGAGAACCTGGTGAGAGCCCCACAAGTCACTCCATCTTGGATTCCCCTAGGTGTCTAGTTTAAAAAAATGGACAGGTGTGGTAGGTTTTCCTAGGCGCCGGCTGAGCTAGAGGCCAAAATCCACATTTAGGCACTTTGCAAAAACCAGCTCTGTTTTCTTTGGGAAAATGTGATGTGTCCACGTTGTGTTTCGGGTCATTTCCTGTCGCGAACACTAGGCCTACCCACACAAGTGAGGTACCATTTTTATTGGGAGAGTTGGAGCAATGCTGGGTAGGAGGAAATTTGTCACTCCTCTCAGATTCCAGAACTTTCTGTCACCGAAATTTGAGGAAAAACTGTTTTTAGGGCCAAATGTTGAGGTTTGCAAAGGATTCTGGGTAACGGAACCTGGTGAGAGCCCCACAAGTCACCCCATCTTGGTTTCCCCTAGGTGTCTAGTTTTAAAAAATGCACAGGTTTGGTAGGTTTCCTTCGGTGCTGGCTGAGCTAGAGGCCAAAATCCACAGCTAGGCACTTCTCAAAAAACAAGTCTGTTTTCTTTGGGAAAATGTGATATGTCCACGTTGTGTTTTGGGGCATTTCCTGTCGAGAGCACAAGGCCTACCCACACAAGTGAGGTACCATTTCTATGGGAAGACTTGGGGGAACAGTGGGTGGAAGGACATTTGTGGCTCCTCTCAAATTCCAGAACTTCATGTCACTGAAATTTGAGGAAAAAGTGTTTTTTGGCCACGCTTTGAGGTTTGCAAAGGATTCTGGGTAAGAGAACCTGGTGAGGCCCCACAGGTCACCCCATTCTGAATTCCCCTAGGTGTCTAATTTAAAAAAATGCACAGGTTTGGTAGGTTTCCTTAGGTGCCGGCTGCGCTAGTGGCCAAAATCCACAGCTAGGCACTTTCCAAAAAACATGTCAGATTTGAATGTAAAAATGCGATGTGTCTATGTTGCGTTTCCTGTCGCAGGCATTAGGCCTACCCACCCAAGTGAGGTACCATTTTTATTGGGAGACTTGGGGGAACACAGAATAGAAAAACAAGTGTTATTGCCCCTTGTCTTTCTCTACATTTTTTCCCTCCAAATATAAGACAGTGTGTAAAAAAGACGTCTATTTGAGAAATGCCCTGTAATCCGCATGCTAGTATGAGAACCCCGGAATTCAGAGATGTGCAAATAACCACTGCTTCTCAACACCTTATCTGGTCCCCATTTTGGAAATACAAAGGTTTCCTTGATGCCTATTTTTCAGTCTTTATATTTCACCAAATGAATTACTGTATAGAATGAAAACCAATTGCACGGTGCAGCTCATTTATTGGCTCGGGGTACCTAGGGATCTTGATGAAACTACAAGCCCTATGTATCCCTGCAGCCAGAAGAGCCAGAAGATGTAATGGTATATTGCTTTTGAACATCTGACATAGCAGGAAAACGTTACAGAGTAAAATGAGGAGATAAATGGCTGTTTTTTTCACCTCAATTTCATAATTTTTTTCATTTTAGCTTTTATTTTCAGTAGGAAAACCTTGTAGGATCTACAAAAATTACCCCTTGCTGAATTCAGATTTTTGTCTACTTTTCAGAAATGTTTGGCTTCCCAGTATCCAGCATTAGTTTTATACCCATTTCTGTCACTAACTGGAAGGAGGCTAAAAGCACAACAAATAGTAAAAATGGGCTATGTCCAAGTAAATGCCAAAATAGTGTTGAAAATGTGGATTTCTAATTCAAGCCTGCCTATTCTTGAAAGCTGGGAAATGGTGATTTTAGCACTGCAAACCCTTCGTTTATGCCATTTTCGAGGGGAAAAAAACACATGCCTTGTTCTTCAGCTCTTTTTTTTTTTAAATGAACTTTTTGCTTTATTTTGGCAAATTTCTTGATCTCCTCCACGGGAACCCATAAACTCTGGGTACCTCTAGAATCCCTAGGATGTTGGAAAAAAAGGACGCAAATTTGGCGTGGGTAGCTCATGTGGATATATATATATTGAATATAATTGTAGTGAACAGTGCTTTATATTACATGCATTTTTTGGCATTTTTCACCTTCCCTGCTTTGGCTCCCAATGGGTTACTCATATTCCCATAGTACAAACATTAGCAATTAATTTTTGTTTTATTATATCTTTATTTTACATTTTTTTAAGTATTGTATTTTAATCTTTTGATTTTAATTTTGTAATTGTTTTTTATTGTTGTCATTTCTTTTTTATTTCTTTTTTTGCATTGTGTCTCCAACCATCCACCCCCTGACTGCCAGAGGCACACAGCCGCACAACAGCATTCATTTTTTTCCGGTATTATTCCATTTCACCATGGACCCCCTGCCTGCCACAGGTGTCCAACAGCCTTAATTTTTAAAGGATTATTCCATTTTCCAATGCACCTCCCTGACTGCCACATGTTTTTCCCTTAAATTAGATGCACATAAAGCAAAATGTACATCTGTATGTTGTTATCCCGATTGGATATGAAATTTTATGTTGTGTTGAGGTGGTTTGACTTTAAAATGGTTGGATATCTTGTTGTTATATTCTTAAGTTAATAACTTAAGTAAACAACCACACTAAATTATATTGTTTTTTTCTGTACTAATTCAAACTCCAACAATGTCACCTCTCACTAAATGTTTTTCTTGCTTGTTTACTTTTAGGTGCACAAGAGAAGAGACATCACCAATAGTACTTCCAGACAAAAGGCCTGTACAAAGACACATGATCACACAACATGTGACATCAGTCCTCCATTCTCTTCCGCTTGTGCACCTCAGTCCCACTACCAACTGACTGCTTTAAGATGGCCCCAAAGAAAGGTGCTGCCAAGAAAGTGGCCAGTGAGAAGAAGCATCATTCCACCACTGATATGTCGACCACAACCTTTTTTCAGAAACTTATACCTACTGCACTGGCCTCAGGGGAGGAAGCTGGGTGCAGCATTCCCACATTAACAGTATCAATCCAACCTAGGCCAAAGCCCATGTCTGTCAGCGAGGTAGCCACCGCAATCATGGGGACACCAACATGCAGTGACCTTGAATTGGATTTGTCCCTTTCTCAAAGTAGCATCCAATCATTTCAGGAAACATAGCAAAGTGAACAGCAGCCACTGCCAGCAATATTCGATCTTCCTGAAGTTGGAGAAGAACTGGACGTTGAGCTTCCTGCCAGGCAATAACCTCTTCTTTTATAATCATTGGCTCCCAGCTCTCCAGAAAGAAGGGGAAGTGTACTCCACCATATTCTCCAAGATCCTCTTTTGATGATCTGGACATTGTTTGGACCACAGCAGAGTCAGAACATGGCAGGAGAGGCAAGGGAAAAGAAAAGTTGCTGGAAGCCTTAGAGTAATGGAAAGGGATGAGGAGGATGACGAGGATGACGAGTCTGTCATTATTATGGAAGCTGGCCCAGAGGAGACCGACATTACCCCTTCTTTTTAGCTTGCTCCGAGGGATGTGGTACTGGTACTGGTACCAGTGCCAGCTCCCATATTTGTAAGGCTCCCCCTGAGACCTGCACCAATCCCTACCTCGGTAGAAGTATGCAATGCAGAAAGGTAATCAACAACACACCAATGAACTTCCAGTTCTTCTTCAGGCATTGGCAATGGTACACTAAGAAAGTGCTCGTCCTCAGTTTGGGACTTTTTATGATTAACAAGCAGGGGAATAACATTGCAATATGCTCCATTTTCCACACTTGTGTTTGTCGAGGCAAGCCTGGCTCACACTATGGTATTGGAGACCAAATGTCCCATATGAAAAACATTACCCACCTTAGAGCACCTTAATAAAATGGCTGTATATGGTGGTGCTGAAGGTAAGAAGAGTAGGGAATCATCTGCTCCAATCACGATGGGAAGTGATGAGGAAGAAGAGGGAGACATCTTAATGCAAAGCAGCCCTCTCCCCAACAGTGCACCAGTATCTACCTCAAAATGGCACCACAGTCAGATAGAGACACCATTGCATACAGTGACTGCCCCAAGATGCACAATGAATCTACCACCTCCTACTTCTCTGAAGTCACCTGAGCCAGTGGCCCCAGAAAAGAAGAAAATCCAGGCTACAATTATGGGACTGTTCAGGCAGGAGGGGACCTACACACATTTGTGCAATGGCAAAGGCTAAAATGCTAGCAATGGATCTCCCTTTTTCTTTTGTGGAAGGAGTGGGATTTTTGGAATTTGTGTCACCTATCTGCCCCAAAATGGAAGGTTCCTAGTTGGACCTATTTGCCAAAGTTGCTGTTCCAGCGCTCCACTATGATGTGCTGCATTTGGTTGGACAAGCTTTGCAGTAAAGTGTTGTTCACACTATTCACCTGAAAACAGACATGAGGACCAGTTGTCAAGCAACTGATTACTTGTGCATCACTGCACACTGGAGCTCTTTTGCGGGGGTTAGGCAACAACAATCTACAGGTCTCAGCACTGGTGATACTATTAACGGTGTTCAGCAGCATGCAACAGTTGCCAAGTTCTATGGAGTAATCCAGTACAGCTGTCATTAAGACTATTTACTAGTCGCTGGTCACCTGATGAAACAACCATCTGCCCAGCTTGTAAAACACCCATTGAAAACCTCCCTCACATCCTATTTGTCTGCCCGGCATACACTGCCTCACGCAGGAAATGGCTGGCCCCGGCTTGTAGACTGCTGGGAGTTCGCAGGTCTGACTTAGCTCTCTGAATTCTTAGATCAGACACTCGCCCTATGCTAGTGATTGCTGTTGCCAAATTCCTTGGAGCAAGTTGGATTGTCAGAGGGGCACCTCTATCTGTGTAATGGCTTTAGCAAGAATGTATAAACTTACTCTGGGAGTGTATGTAAGTGTATTTAATTTTATTTAATTTTATTATTTTATCTAATCACATGTACTGTACATAATTTATTTAATTCTGTGTAATTATTTATTGTTGCTGTGCTTTTGTGGCTCTTGTAGCTGAAATAAAGTTCTTTTGACTGACTGACAGTACAGCTGCAAACATCTTGGAAGACTTTAACGTCAAGGTTGTGACCCAGAGGTTTCAGAATTGGATTTGTTGCCACTGACAATGGCAGTCATATAGTCAAGGCCATGGCAGATGGTGGCTATTTCAGGGTACTGTGTTTGCTACCTTGCATCACCCTGGTTGTGCAGGATTTCTCAAAAATGAAGAGTTAGCATTGTACTGACCACCTGCAAAAGAATCTGCACTCATTTCAGCCATTCTTTTAAAGCCCTGGAGCAGTTGAGGATCATTCAGCGTGCTAATATAGTGCCAGTTAAAGCCATCATACAGAAGGTGCCACCACATTGGAACTCAACCAATTACATGTAGCAACGTCTGTTTGAGCAGCACAGACAGATCAATGACTGTTATTCAAAGAGGAGGGGATGCATTTGGGAAAGGCATGATTATGGATGAAGACAAATGGAGACTAGTCAAATGCCTGACACAGATGCTACTTCCTTCTGAAGTGTACACAGTGGAGGACAGTATGATGGGCCAACCTATTCAGTTGTTGCATCTGCTAAAGGACCAGTTAAAAAGGGTGTCTGAAGGGTTCACACTTACAGGTGTAAATTAAAGTACAGAAGCACATTACTTGGTTGAGAGATTAACCATTCGCTTGGCTGTTAATACAAGGCTGCCAAGAGAGATTGTGTTATCCAAAGAGTATATCTGTGACACACTACTTGATCCACAGTACAAATAAATCTGGCCACTTTCATTTTCTTTTTATGAAGAGGATGTTTAAGAAAACAAGACATGGAACACTGAGCAAGCTAGAGACCTGGGAGGCCTGGGAGAAGAACAGCTGGAAATTAGAGTCCCACTTCATCATTCTGGGGTGCCACCTTCAACTTCCAGAGAGGTCTGTCTTGTCTCACAGCAGCCAACACCCACAACAAGAACACTGGCAACAATCACAACAACAGGAACAGAAGATTTGGCCTACCCCTGCACTGGCCTGGTTTCAAGTGGCAGGTCTTAAGTCCAGTGCAGATGTGAAGGCAAAAGAGGTCGAGCAAGTGGCAGCACCAGTGACCATTCAGAGGATGTTCCAGGAGTATCTGGATGGCCCAAAAGAGGTATATGTAGATCAAAACCCATTAGTGTCTTGGTATGTGAAGATGTGCAAATGGCCAGAGCTTAGCAGGCTGGCAATAAAGTATCTGGCTTGTCCTGTAGCCAGTGTGTCTGCTGAGCATGTGTTCAGTGCAGCTGGAGCAGCTGGAGCAGTGAAATGGATGAGTCTCTCTCCTCAAAACATGGAGATATTGACCGTGATCCAAATGAATCAACACTTTAAACCACACAATTATACTGTTCTTGATACAGTACAGGAGAAGGAGGAGGATGATTGGTCAGACTCAAGTGTATTAGCTGACCAACCTTTGGTGAACCACCAGAGTTTGAGGACAAACTCTACTTTCCTGAATGATTATGCTTCCATAGTACGTTTCAATTATTTATCATTGAACTTCCTTCTTTGCCAAAAAAAGGATATAGCTAGTGAAACATCATTTTTGTGTCTGACTTATGCTGCTTCATGATTTTTAGGTACATATATGGCTGGATTGGATTTGGGCCAATGTGCAGTGAAGAAGCCTCCCCATTCCCTTCAGGATATTGATGATAATGCTTGCTGCCCTCCCATGCCTATCCTATTTTTCCATCATCTAGCAGGGCTTCCCCGAATGGTCATTGAGTTTCAAGACTGCCAAATTACAATGTGTTGCTTGCATCAAAGAGGAGATGCAATTGTGTACCTACCATCATGCTTGGATTGGAAAAGGTAACTATTGCACCAATGAGTGATGATATATGATTGAGTCATTTTGAGTGATGACTGATGATTTATGTTGTGGCAGACAGTGAGGGAGTGTGTTCAACTAATTAATAAACTTGATTTCAAAGATTTGCAATGTTTGGGGCCTAATTGGTGGTCATTTTTCTGGAAGGTGATTTTCCCATTCAACCTTAGTGAAATTTACCTGCAGGCCTTTTCTTTTTATTTAGAGACCAGACCGGTCACTTAAGTAACAAACACAAATCTACACAAAATGCTTCCATTCTGTTTCTCTACTTCTTCTTCAACAGCAGTGCACTACAAGTCTATCTCGTTCAGGTCTGGAGTGGGATGGAGTTAGTCGAAGTCAGGAGGACAGTAGAAGGACTCAGGACAGGACTACTTCACTAGCCTGATGAAGGAAGTGAATGACTTCAAAGGGAAACCATGATGATGATGACTCCGAGTCCTACTGCTCCTCTTTGTGGACTCAACAATTGTGTTGATTTGGGAAATTCTACTGTGTATGTGTGCTGCACTAGTAGCTCAAATGTGAAACTTATCTTAAGTTCTTGCTATGCCTCTGAGTCTTCTTGTATACTCCTCATAAAGGTTATCTTTTTTCTGGTCTTCTCCTTGACTCTACAATTCAGTTTCTGATTTACAATGCACAGACTTTCTCCTCTCCTGCTTGAATGAGAGGCAAAAACTTAACCCTCCTGCTTACCTACCGGACTAGTTAAGCCAGGCACCCAAGAGTGGTGGACATTCTGAGAAGAATGCAGACTCAGTGCTCAATTTGGCAATACAGTATCATTTTTATTTTAACAATCATAATATTTTGAACTGGGTGGGTTCACTTCACTCCTCCATAATTTGTATTTTTCAAACTTAGATGACAGAACATTTAGATATGGAATAATAACTTGTGCCTCTGGGGATGTATGACTTTTTGCAGTGCATTTAACTGAACTGCGTCATACTCATTTCTTCATGTCCTTCCACAACAGATTTATGATGATGTGCTTCTATTCACCCTGATGAATTTTGTTGTTGAGTTCTGTAGTGTTTGCCTTTGTCACACCTTTCCCTAAAACCCCTTTCCCATCCATTCATCAAACCCCTAACCTTCTTCCTCCGGGCTTTGTGATTTATTGAGGTGTGCCCTAATTTACACCAAATGGATCACACACTTGGTGGGGTGAATGTGAATAAATGTAACACCAACTCACTGTGGGTTGTTCTATTACCTGAGTAATAAGCCACACCAGCCCCACTTACCCAACCCCGCATAAAAGGGATCCATATATTATAGATGTTAAAGAACACCATTCATGAAAATCAAGGGCTTGTGCTGCATAAACGCTTAACCTTGTCCACTCCAGACTATGTGTACACATTTCCTGACTCAAGGATTTTGTAACTTTAATTTTCATTAAATTCTCTACTCTCCATTGGTCAGAATACATTTACTATTGCTTGTCTTTGTTATAATATCTGGTGTTCTTTGTTGCGTCATTGGTGTAGTAGTCTAGTCTCAGTCTTTCTTAAGCTATGATATAAACGTAATAACCACTAAATCTATGTTTGTCTTTCAGTTTCGATGCCTCTGATGTATAATCCTTTTGATTAGTCCTACAGTTTGAGCCCACCTACGTAGGAGTGGGACATTGCTTGTGATGCCTTCCCTCTTAGTGTAGTACCACCACCAATAAGAAGGCACCTTGGGAAATACTGCAGTAAGGAAGAGAGAGAGGTAGCAGCATTGCTTCATCTGTTTTGGATAAGGGCACTATGGGGTGAAGTGAACTTGTTTAGATAGGAAGTAACGAACATCTACTGCAGATAAGTAAATTCTTGTTTACCTAGGTTGTTGTAGGCAATCTAGGCAATGGTAGCACACTCCCCTAATAATCAATATAGTAACAGAAGGTAGTAGGACAAGGGTAGAACTAACTATAACTAACTTGTATACCCTTTGATAAATGGGTTAAAACATGCTGCGGCAGCAGTGCAAAGTAAAAGCAAAAAATAAAAACTTTTCCAAGGAAAAGTTATAAGAATAGCCCTTAATGAACATCAGTTTCAAGTAAACCCACTCTCTCTACCCACAACAGGCCCACCTCTTCCCAAACAAATCACTGAGTCTCTAACCAATGTCCAAAAAAGCTAAAATACAAAGAGTCCCTTCCCAATTCCCACCGTCTCCACCCACAACAAAAGTCACTCCCACCAAAACAAAACAAAGAAAAAAGGGCTCAGAACAGGGCATTCTCTATGTGGGTCCGCAGTCTTGTTGCTGGGCCTCGAGGCATGACTTACGACGGCCCAAGTATACTAGCTCACGTAGCAAGTGGCATTGGAACAGGAAATCCGATGGGGGGCAGCAATGGAGATATGGACGTAGATGTGAGTAGATGTGAGTAATTGCTGGGAGTCCTGGCATTGATGCGGCCTGGTGGATGGAGGTTGTGGCGGATGGCTGGAGGAAATAGGGCCAAGAGAAGGGGCATGCGCCTCACCCTCCTCCTGCCCCAGCCGTGGGTACTCTGCCTGGGGGGCCTCCAACCTTTGCCACTGAAGCCAGGATTATATCTCCGGCTGTGTTGGTGGTGGATGATCAGGAGAAGCTATATCAGGAAAGAAAAAAAGAAAAAAGACAAATTGTAAACCATGCTCTGTTATGCCGCGAGCATTCTCTAAAACTGCGGTGTCACATTCCCGGCCCACAGTGAGGTCTGCGGTCTGCTTCCCAGGCCACTGCATCCACCACAGGCCGCTCACTCAGCTGCAGGGTTCCCCTTCTGGCCTGCTGTGAGGTAGGGCGGACCGGGATCAGGCTGCAGATCTCACCGCAGTGAACACGTAGCATGGTGTTGTGTCCTGGGTGCGCCTCGCAGCGCCCCTAAAATACTTACCTTCTGTTGGAGTCCTTGGGGCCTTGTTCTTGTTCTCGTTTTCTTCTTTTCTTCCATCTGGACATTGGGGCCATATTGCTTCTTCCCAGAATGCAATTCACCTCTCAGCATGCACTGGTATCTTTTCTCTTTCAAGATGGTGTCCTTTCCAGTTGTCTCTATGGTACGTTCCAAATCCAAGATGGTGTTTCTTCTTTTTCCTGTTTGTCACTTCCTGTTCATCAGTATATAAGGAGCCCGGAATCTTTTCTTCCTTGCGTTGCAACACTTCCTGTTGGTGGTGGTCCTCACTCCTCCTTGCCTTTCCTGTGGAGTATTTCCTGCTTGCTTCCCCTGCAGGTTCCTGTTGTTCCAGTCCTTGAATTCCTGGTATCCTGACGCTCTCGCTATCCTGCATCTTGGAGTTCCTGCACAAAAGGTATTTCCCCTTTTAGGTTTTTACTCTGGGACTCCTTCTGGAGAGCACGGGCTGCCTTGGCATCTACCTTGTCAGTAGCACCATGGCTACCAGAAAGGGTTGCCCCTATCACAGCCAGACCAGAACGTGCAAGATCTGAAGTTGCTGCCCAGTTCAATCGAATAAGGGTGGTAAAAGAAGGACGGAACATGACATATTGCAACGCCCCAAAACTCCATTTTGGTTTAAAGACTATGGAAGATCTATCAGAGGATGTAGTGGAGACAGCCCATTCACTAATGCACACTGTGCAGCAACAGGCTCAAGAGATGCAATAGCTACATACCAAAAATGCAGCATTACGACAAGTCTTGGCTTCTAGAACCACAGACGTTCCAATCGTCTCCACTAATACATCACACTTTTGGGGGGTCCTAATAAGCTGAAAGAATTCTGTTGAAATTAGTTCCAAACACAATGAAAGGTACTAGAAGCTATGTTTATTCCCCCCAGCACAGTACACCTCTTCTCAGTTCATTTCAGTACTGGCCATCCTGGCTGTCTCTCTTCAAGCCTCCTCAATCCATTCCAGAACATATACTATAAAGGTTCCATTACTTAAAACATGACAAGTGTAACATTGTCCAGAGCATGCAATGCAAAAAAATAAAACATAACATATTTCCCTTCTTTGAAACAAAATACAAATAAACTAAAACAAACTATGAACAAAAATATCATATAAAATCTCACAGTTTAGATGTTATAGGTCTCTCACGAGCACTGAATGTGACACGTGAAGCTATGGACTCATTATCTTTTGTCATGTTGTTTTCATTGCTAGTCATTCCTGCCACATTCTCTCCTGCAGAGCCACTCTCATACATGGTATTGTCTTGATCACCATTTTCTTCTGTGCTGCTCCAATGATGGCATAAAATTGAATCACACTCATTTCCTATCCTCACCAATTGTCTTTCCCCCTCACAGTCATGTGGACATTCGCTTCCTGCATTGCACGTCCCCTATCTTCTTAAATTACAAATTTACCATCCTGTGTAACCACACTTTTGTTGTAAACTTTTATTACTCTCATGGCTTTTCCAAATTTGGATGTTCCCTTGCTCACTAATCCTGGCTTATGCACTCTGACCCAATCTCCCACCACAAAGGATGGATCTTTAACCTTCCACTTGATGTCATAAACTTCTTTGATTCTCTCCTGCTTTCTTCTCGCTCTCTCTTCAATCTCTTCTACACATATTTTCTCCTGGTCTTGAACTTGCTTCTTCTTAAACCACCATGGACACAATTTTGATATGGTATGTCTTCCTCCCAACAACCTGAAAGGACTGGGGAGTAATACAATAGTCACACAAAGAAATACAGGGTCCCTGACCTCATACAGATGAAGTAATATCTTTCAATAGATGAGCCGGATTAAGTCTCATCAGTGCGAATTCAAGTAGTGATTATCAGCAGTTCTGTTTGAGACATTTACCACAATAACAGCTCCATGTATTCTGTTTGATTTTTGTATCTAAAGTGCTGTGGAGATTAATTACATTTTGATTTGTGTTTTTTATTATGATTGGAGTATATTTGTTTTGAGACAGGATCTTGCATTTGGTTTTTCTGCAATATGTAGATATTTGTGATTTTTTTGTGGTTCCGGTCTTTGTATGTTGTCTACATGTTTGTTGTACGTTCTATGTATTTTGAGTCCTATATGGTAATTGTTTATATATTAGAATAATTGTTGCATGTTAGGTTTGGGAGTAGGAGGGAATACTTTGTTTGTACAATCTGTGATTAACTATTCCATATAAATTAGATGATTTTTGCATATTTATTGATGACTTGCTTATTAAAAAATAATGAAATAAAAAATAGTCTATTTATCATTTAAGGCTGACTGTGTTACATAAATTAGTCCTTCCATATGTATAAGAGAGAGGTATACCCTTTACTTACAGTAATACAATATCACCATAGTTTCTCCCTTAACTATTCCTTCTATTGTCCTCCAAATCCTCGTGCCCAGCTAATGCTATTCTTGAGGACACAATTAAACCTCTCTACCTGTCCATTGCCCTGTGGTTCATATAATGCTGTGGTAGCATGTTTAATGTTACTGTATCTGAAGAGACTCTGAATTTCCTTTGCCATTAGTTGAACTCCATTGTCAGTTATTAACATTTCTGGATATCCTTCTCTTGCAAAAATGTATTTGAAGAATTCAATAATAACACTGAAGGTAGCTTGCTGAACTAATTTCACCTCTGGCCATTTGGAATGATAATCTACCAAGACCAAAGCGTGACGAGCTTCGCTGGGTAAATCATAAAATGGTCCCGATATATCAAACTCCAGTTTCTGCCATGGTGAATCTGGCCAAGGCTGGAGAGGAGCAGGTACAGGTTTCAAAATTTTTTCACTATTCACACATACTTCACATTCTCTTACTACTCTGTCTGCCATACTATCCAGACCAGGCCACCAAAAACATGTATATTAATCTCTTCATAGAAGACATTCCTGTATGGCACTCATGTGCTAATTTAGGAATCACCTCCTGCTTGTCCATCAGTGGAATAAATTTTTCTTTTCTGAACACAAGGTCACCTTCCATTTCTAACTCATCCATTACTTTGTGAAACGATGCTACTTCTGCGGGTATACCTCTTTTGTTGGGCCAACCTTGCATAATGTATTTTCTATCTTCCTGTAAAATCAAATCTTTTCCATCACACTCCATCCATTCCTTTTCATCTACACCTTTAAATTCATCAGTCACATATTCAAATACTACTGACACAATATCAATTCCCATCTCATACTGGTTCATATCATCATACTTTACATTCTCTCGGGGAAGTCGTGATAGACAATCAGCCATCATATTACTTCTTCTGGTACTTATTCCATACTATAACAGTATTCCTGTAATCGTGAAATTTATCTGGCTATTTGAGCTGTTGCATTCCACCCACTAACTGGGGAAAGAATTCCTACCAAAGGCTTATATAATTGAAGAAATGTTCAATTGCCCAGATATATGCCAATAATTATTTTTCAATAACTGAATATCTCCTTTCAGTATCCGTAGGAGTATGAAATGCAAATATTACATTCCATAATTCAGTTCCACATTTTTGAGATAGCACTGCCCCAATTTCACACATGCTGGCATCTGTGGTAACAATACATTGTATACCCACTCTGTAAGGCTTTAATGTAGGTGCCTCAGCAATTTTTTTCTTTATCATCTCAAAAGCAGATTTGTATTTGTCCATTCACACATAATCATCTCCTTTCCGGGTAAGCTCTCTAAGTGGTTAAATTTTAGTGGCAAAATTTGCTATAATCTCACTATATTATTCACTGAGCCTAGCAAAGGACATCAACTTTTCATGATTATCAGGAGCGCGAGCATTGATAAGAGCATCCTCCAGGGATTTTCTGGGTACTACTCCCTCTCCTGACAATGTGTGTCCCAAATACTCCACTGGTTTAGAAACAAATTGACATTTCTTCTCCTTTAAAGTCAAACAACTTTTCTTCAATATTTCACACAAACTTTTAATATGCTCTGTGTGTTCCCTTTCATTCCTAGGAAATATCAAAATATCATCTTGGAAACATTTTACATAGTTCTCCATGTCTTTGAATAAATAAAATATTGCCCTTTGAAAAACCGACGCAGCAGAAGCCAGCCCAAAAAGGTATTCTCTTGAATTTAAATAACCCCATTGGCATGATAAAATGCTGTGAGGTGGCGTGAATCTTTGGTCAGTTTAATCTGGTGATACGCTGACCTCAAATCCAAAGTGGAAAATATCATGGCTCCATCAAACATGCTAACTATCTCATTTATTAGGTAGGGGATGACAGTTCACTAAAATATTTGCATTCACAGCTCTAAGATCTACACATAATCTCAAAGATTTGTCTGCTTTTTGGGCCAAAACTATCACAGAAACCGATTCTGAGGACTCTATCTCCTCTATAACATATTCCTTAATCATCTCTGACAACATATTTTTAACTCTTCCCTGACACTTATGGGTACATTTCGGAGTTTTAGCACTACTGATCTAGCGTTATTTTTTACCTTGATTTTGTGACTGTATCCTTCCAGTTTTCCCACTTTATCAGTGAATACCTGCAGGAATTTAGATATTATCAATTTTTTCTCCTCACCATTTTCCACTATCAACATCGGATCTTGACTTCTTGGATTCAATATTATTCCTAGTTTCCACTGGTCCTTCCAGCCCAGTACATTTACCCCTTTCACTGCAACATACAATTTTATGATTGCACGTCTCCCTTTAAATTTGATCTCAGTTTCTACGTAACCAATGATATCAATTACCATGCCATCAAAACTTTCAGCTGTAATGTCAGACATCTTAAAATTTTCTATGTTCCAAACTTTTCAACAAAATAACTTTCGGTAACAATTGCCCAGGGTGATCCTGAGTCAGCAATAAGTTCTAGTTCTGTGTCCCTTATCCATACTTTGCATTTGGGAGGGCATCTAATCTCACCATCTTCATCATTCCCATCAATATTGACAATACCATACCTATTTCACTGTCATCCTTACACACACACACGCTTGTTCACACTCACTAGACCTTGCATTGCTCACATATGCCATCTTAACCTTCACAGTAGTATATCCCTTTCTCAAATCCCTACACACTGAAGCAAAATGCCCAACCCTGCCACATTTCTTGAATTCCTTGCCTAATGCAGGACAATTAGCAGAGGACACAATATGGCTTGTGCTACCACAACGATAGCACACAAACTTATCCATCTTATCAGGTTTATCATACTTTTTTCCTAACATATTGCCTTGTGCATTGGCACTCACGGTAGCACATACAACACCACTCTCGTTCCCTTTGACATTGTCAGATTTCATTCACCTTTCAGATTGTTCTAATGCCTTAGCTGTAGTAATTAAATCTTTCAATTTCAGATTTCCCATTACCCACAATTGTTCTTGTATCCTTTTACTCTTGACATGTACTTTTATTTGATCTCTTATAATATCATCAGTTATTGCACCAAAGTTACAATGCAAAGATAATCCTCGTAATGCAGTTAGAAATTCATGAAAGTTATCTTCATTCTTCTGTGCTCTAGTGTAAATTTTGAATCTATTAAGAGCTATACTTGCAATTGGTTTAAATCTCTTTCCGAATCCTAACAATGCCTCATGGAACACATCCGCTTCCTCTTGTTATTCTTGAGTCATAACTGGTGGAATTGTCCTAGATATCATTAGCCCCTCGGAGCCTAAAACATGTAATAAAATGTTTTTTTTTTTTCTTTCTTGAGACATGTACTCATCATCAATTGCCCTCATATATGTTAGAAACTCCTCCTTCCATCTCACCCAAGGAATAGGTGGATCACCTTTGTTTTGTAAGAATTTGGTCGGTGGTTCAAACTGCATAGCTCAAATGTGGAAATAGTGTGCAAATCACTGAGATACTGGAAATTTGCACCAGAAGTGTGCAAATCACTGAATCTGCTTAGTTGAAACAGTTATTAGCAAATATAATAAAATGACTTGTATTTGTTGAATTAATTGTCAAGAGTGTGCAAATCGCTGTAGTCAACAGTAATAAACAATTGTACTTCAAATTACACGAGATTGTAAATCTCTGTAGAATAAATATAATATTGATCTGCACTATAACTGGAGCTAGCGTGCAAATCGTGACAGTGAAATAAAGAAAATACAAGGTCCTCTTTCTATTCCTTTTTTGTACATCACGTGACGCTAGAGAAGCTGCATCATATTCAGCAAGAGAAACAGAAAGAGCTGCATCCCACCGGTGAAATCAGGTACATTCACTTTTAAATGTACATATATTGTACATGAAGGATCCGCATGAGTACCACATTAAGGCTTGCTAGCATCATTCAGAAGCTCTGCTGAGAAGGTGAAGCTTGCGCTTTAGCTATCCTTCATTATAAAGCACGAGCACTGCATTATTTAATGCTACTACCGCGGTGTGAAGTAACTCATGCTACAGTTTACAAATGAACTGCAGCCAAAGACTTCCTCAGAGTATGTAAATAATTTTAAAAATTGTACATTACCACACATCTGGACACCACAATGTCAGTCGTGTTGCTTTTACACTCCGAAAAGATTTGAAGATTACTCAATGTTCTGACAAATAGAAATCTGGAAGCCATGGGTTCTAAGGAGAAAACACTGCCCCTGTGCTGTGTAATACATGCGTAATAACAAGTGTTTCTCCAGCTGGTTGCCACTTGTTGAAATCAGTTCCAAATGTGATGAAAGGTATTAGAAGCTATCTTTATTTCCAGCAGCACAGTACTCCTCTTCTCAGCTCAATTCAGTCCAGGCCATCCTAGCTATCTCCCTTCAACCCTCTACATTCCATTCCAGAAAATACACTACAATGGTTCCATAACTTAAAACACAACAGGTGTAACATTGCCTAGAGCATGCAACACATAAAAATAATACATAACAAATTATTTGATTCTTTGACAGTCTTTTTTGCATTTTGACCTTCTCAATTTACTCTGGATAAGACCAAAGTGGGACATGTGATCAGCGCCTTGTCTGGTCCACCTCTGGCTTGCACAGGGATCTGAAAATAGAGATGGCAAAGGGTAAAGTCAGTGGCCAGAAACATAGGGTAAGAGGCTGTCTTGTACAATGTCCAACAGTTAGCTGAAATGTAATATAAACGTACAATGTCTTACCTGTGTGTCACTGGAAGTATTGCAGAATAATGTTGCTCCTTTTGTCAACATCTTCTTCCTCTTCCTCACTGTCCACTGGCTCCACTGCTGCCACAACACCATCTCCAGGCGCATACTCCTGCAGAAAAAGCACCTGGCGTCTCAAGGCCAGGTTGTGCAACATGCAACAGGCAACAGGCAACGAAGATCTGGCACACCTTCTTGGGTGAGTGGTACAGGGATCCACCAGTCAGATGGAGGCACCGGAATCTGACCTTCAGCAGGCGGAAGGTCCGTTCTATAATCCTACTTGTATGCCCATGTGCCTCATTGTAACGTTCCTGTGCCCTTGTCCTGGCATTCCTCACTGGGGTCAGTAGCAATGAGAGGTTGGGGTAACCAGAGTCACCTATTGAGGGATACCCGTTAGACACACACTAACCCTTAGGGAGAACCCCATACCCAGACACCTAATCATACTGTGTGGGGACCTTAGGCTCACCTATTAGCCACACCCGGTGCCTCTGGAGTTGGCCCATCACATATGGGATGCTGCTATTCCTCAAGATAAAGGCATCATGCACAGATCCAGGATATTTGGCATTCACATGGGAGATGTACTGGTCCGCCAAACACACCATCTGCACATTCATAGAGTGCTAGCTTTTTCTATTCCTGAAAACTTGCTCATTTCTCCGGGGGGGACAAATGCCACATGTGTACCATCAATGGCATCTATGATGTTGGGGATATGTCCCAGGGCATAAAAGTCAGCTTTCCCTGAAATGGCGGATGCCTGACCTGTGAGGAGGGACAAGTGGAAATGAGGTAATTGCACTGGCATTGTGCGCCGTCGCGGTAGGCGGTCAATGACCACTGCGCAACTTTGTATTGGTTATCATTGGGCCCTAAGGGTTCCAGGAGCCAATGGCGATGTATGCCAGCGGTGACGGTACGCACCGCCGCGGACGTCACCACCATTTTCAATCTATCCACTCACTTGCTACCTGGCCATCAACAGGAGAGGACCTACACTGCAAGTTCTGCTGTGACCTGTGTCTGGAAGCGACAATGGCTCGAGTGTCTGGGGAAAGGGCACCTGCCTTCACTGCAGAGGAGTTGGAGAAACTGGTGGATTGGGTCCTACCACAGTACACGTTACTCTACAGTGTAACAAACAGGTGAGTACACTGTGAGCATAAAGTGTGGGCCATGAATGTCTGGAGTGCTCTGTGTGTAAGCCACATATTTGGGGGGCTGAGGGGTCCTGGCCAGAGTGCAGCATGTAAGGTGGTCAATGTATGTGCGTCAGAGGATGGGTGGGATCTTGTGGGCAATGAGTGTGACGGTTCAGACGGGTGACTAATTCCCTTTTCTGCTGTCTTTTCCCTGCAGGTCAGTGCCCACCAGAAAAAGGGTATTTGGCGTACCATCGCCAAGGAAGTGTGGACCCTGGGGGTCTTTGACAGGCAGAGCACCCACTGCCGCAAGAGGTAGGAGGACCTGCGCCGCTGGGCAAAGAAGATTCCGGAGGCCCAGCTGGGGCTGGCCTCCCAATGTGGAAGGGGTGCCCGTTGCACCATGACCGCGGTGGCCTACCTGGAGTTGGATGGGAGCTTGAAGGCATCACAGCAGCCACAAGGGGGTGAGTACTGAATCTGACTCCTTCTGTGAGCACGTTAGGAGTTACCTGGGTGGGGTGTGGTGGCTATGGGTGCCCCTAGGCCAGGGCAAAGATGGCATGGTAGGTGCCTTGTTGGGCAGGCTCTGAGGCCCACCTACACCAATAGTGTTAGTGGGCATCTACTACTGGGCAGGGTCCTCTGGGTTTCTGGGGTGCACCTGATGGTGTTAGGGATTGTACCCCATGGGCTAGTGGCTATCTTAGGAACTGGTAGTGCATGGCCTAGTGCATAGGGCTGCTCCCTGTGTGTTGCGTACGCCAAAGGTAGTGGTGTTGCTGGCATTGACCAAGTGTATCCTCTGTCTCCCCCCCTTTTTTTTTTGTCACCCTGTCCTTATGTGCATTAGCATCATCTTGCGGAGGAGCAGAGGCACCGGTGACGGAGGGAGCTGCATCCCATATGGGCCTGGAGGCCGAATCCACTGAGGGTGAGGACACCAGTGGGACGGAGGGCGAGGGGAGCTCCACGATGGGGACAGGAGGGGACACCACAGACAGTGACTCCTCCTCCGATGGAAGCTCCCTGGTGGTGGCGGACACCTCTGTGCCCAACCCAACAACAGGTACAGCTGCCACCCGCCACTAGCACTGCTTTCCCAGCAGCCCCTCAGCGTGTTTCCCGTGCCCGCTCACCCAGGAGGGTGGGCATCTCCTTCTCCCCGGGCACCTCAGGCCCTGCCCCAGTCAGCCTTGTTGCCCTCAATGAGGAGGCCATTGACCTCCTGAGATCCCTCACTGTTGGGCAGTCAACCATTCTGAATGCCATCCAGGGTGTTGAGAGGCATTTGCAACAAACAAATGCATACCTGGAGGGCATTCACTCGGGTGTGGCAGCCCAACAGAGAGCATTTCAGGCTCTGGCCTCAGCACTGATTGCAGCCATTGTCCCTGTGTCTAGACTCCCCCTCCAACTTCCTCTACCCAGTCCCAATCCCCTCAACCCCAGCCTATCCCAGGCACATCTTCAGACCAGCATGCACACAAGACAACACAAAGGAGTGGCTCGGGCAAACACAAGCACCACACATCATCCCACAGGCACTCATACAAGCACCATCCCCATGCAGACACACCAACATCCACTGCCTCCACTGTGTCCCCCTCCTCCTCGTCATCCCCCTCCCTCCAGTATCGTCTCCACTCACACCTGCATGCACTACATCCTCATCCACTACCGCCATCACCAGCATGCCCATCACAACACACTCCTCATGAGCAGTCACCACTCCCACAGCCATACACATGTCCCCTGAGTCCTCTCCCACTTTGTCTGTAACCCCTCCTCCAAAAGTACATAAACGTAAGCACACAGCCACCCAACAGCCATTCACCTCACAGCAGCACCCAGCACATGCACCTTCACCCAAACTCAGGAGACAGACACCTCCTACAACCACTTCCTCTTCCTCCACTCCCAAACCCTCTCCCTCGTCCCGCCCCATTGTGTCTAAAAAACTTTTCCTAGCTAACACTGACCTGTTCCCTACCCGTATCCCCCCATTCCCCTTGGGCCAGGTTACCCAGAACCTAGCCCTACACCTCAGCCACCAAGTCACCATCCAATGTGGACCCTGCAGCTCCCAGAGGCTCAAAGGGGGCACCTATCAGGAAAGCCAGTATACCACCAACCTCTGCAAAGGACCAAACCATACCGCCACCTGCCAAGGTGAAGAATGGGCCAGCATGCAGCAGGGGCATGTATGACGTCCCACCCAGCAAGGCATCCTCCAAACCTCCAGCTGACAGAGCCAAGGGCAAAACAACATCAGCCAAGGTGAAGAAGGGGCTGAAAACTGAAGGCAAGGCACTTCAGCCGACGGAGGATACAGGTGATGCCCTGGTGTCCACCAGCAGAACCGCCAGCCCCGCCACCTGCACAGCGTGCAGCACTGCCAGCAGCCCCACCGCAAGCACCACCACCTGCACCACCGCTGCCACCAATACTGCCAGCAGCAGCATCCCAGTTGGCAGCCGTCTGAGGTTGAAGGAGAAGGGCTGGAGCCTCCCTCCACCACTGGCAGCACCAGCACCCGCACCACCGCCAGCACTGCCAGCAGCCCTGCTGCAATCACCGCCACTTGCACTGCTGACAGTAGCACCACTACGAGCAGCAGCAGTCTCATTGGGCGGCCGACCAAGGCTGCAGGGGATGGGCTGGAGCCTCTCCCCACCACTGCCAGCACCGACACCAGCACCGCCACTGCCACCACTGAGCAGCTGTCACCGCCGGCAGACAGTGTGTAGTCCTGCCTCCATTGCCTGTTGTGCATTCTCGCCCTTGCAAAGCATGTGGGTGTGACACCCAGGTGAGAGACTGTGACCTTCCACTCCCCAAGACCAGCATCACAGGGCACAATGCCCCCTCCAGGACCAGTGGAAGAAGCCAGCCACTCACCCTATCCTTGGCCGGATTAAGCACACTGGGCACCAAGCCTCCTCCAGAACCAGTGGAGAAAGGCATCCACTGATCCTATCCTTGGCAGGATGAAGCACACTGGGCACCTAGCCCCCTCCAGAACCAGTGGAGAAATGCATCAACTCACCCTATCCTTGACAGGATGAAGCAGACTGGGCACAAGGCCCCTTCCAGAACTAGTGGAAGAAGGCATCCACTTGAAAGACTTGAGAGACTGTGGCTTTGCACTCCCCAGGACCAAGCAGTGGGCAAAGCACCCACTAAAGAGACTGTGGCTTTGCACTGCCCAGGACCAAGCAGTGGGCAAACCACCCACTAGAGAGACTGTGGCTTTGCACTCCCCAGGACATCGCTGTGGGCATGGAGCCCCCTTGAGGAGCAGTGGCGTAGTACCATCTTCCGGCTGAGGTGCCCCACTTCCCCGTCCCCCTGAGGTGCCTGTATGTTTTCGACCTGATGCCCCTGCAGTGTTCTCTCCGTATTGAGGCAGGAGTCAAGTGTGGGCTTGGCCCATGATTTTTGGCCCAGTGGGCCACGGACATTTGCAGTGTATGGCCTTCTGTACCTATTGTAAATATTTGTATGTTGTGTATTTCTATTTGTTACGTATATCTGCATATTTCAATATATCACTTATTGCACTCAATTCCTTTTGTCCTTGCATTCTTCCAGGGGGTAACGGGGTGTAAATGTACTGTTGTTGCATGTGTTTGTGTGTATGGTGTTGTGGGTGAGGGTGGGGGTGTAGGTAGGGATGTTGCGTGTTGCGTGTGTGTGTCAATCTCTTTTTCCTCCCCCGTGTCCCCTGTGTGCTAGGTGCAGTACTCACCGTGGTCGTCGCCGCCGCCTTTGATATTCCTCATGTAAGACAAGGTAGACCAGCATTGGCAGGACCTGCAGCTCGGGCTCCATGGCGTCCTGGTTCTTCGTTGAGTGTCGAGCGGTGAGAGGTTTCCCTTCCATAGACTGTTTCCGCCGTGCTTTCGATGGTGTTGGTACCACCCTGAAAAAGCTGGCAGATTGGCGGGTTGTGATGTGGTGGGTGGTACATTGTCCTCCGCCTGTCTGTTGGCGGTGATCGCCGCAGTGTTTGTTGCTACCGCCGTCGCTGTCAGAGTGTTAAAGTGGCTGTATGTGTTGCCGGTTTCCGCCGTGGTCGTGATCCCATTTTTTTTTTACTGCCAGCCTGTTGGCAGTATTACTGCCGCTTTAACACCGACCGCCAGGGTTGTAATGAGGGCCATAATCTCTTTTCCTTTTGCCCATGTTGCTACAATTAAATGATGGGAGAGAAGAAAGAGTATTTGCCTTGTTAGATGGTGGCACTAGTGAAATATATCTTGAGGAAAAAGAGGCAAAGGAAAAAAAAAACTCAAATACCCAAGGAAACTCCAGAGCAAGTCCATACTGTAGACTGTACTCCTCTTACTTCAGGACCAGTTACAGACACAACCCCAACCTTATGTCTGAGGCTTTGGAAACAATAAGAATATATCACCTTCGATCTGATTGCTCCACCTAATCAAATGATAATATTGGGCATACCTGGCTGACACGACATAATCCCTACATTAACTTGGAAACCAGAACCATTTCTTTGTCCTCGCAGTTTTGCCAACATAATTGCTACTCTTCAGAAACATATTTGTCCCCTAGAAGTATGACCTTAATAGATAAGGAAGTGGGTTGCTCCCCCAACATCGTGTAAGGGGTAATAAGTCATTACCTAGAGTATACAGATATCTTCCAAAAAACATAGAAACCAGTCTTGCCACTGCATAGAGAATATGACTGTGCCATTCCTTCGGAGCCTGGAACTGTGGTTCCCTTTGGGAGAATGTATTCTCTTACCGAATCAGAAAAAGAGGTACTTAGAAAATATGTACAAGAAAACATATGAACTGTGATAATTACACACTCTTCCTCGCCTGTGGGGCTCCTCTTTTCTTCTTACCAAAGAAGATGAAGGATTTACACCCTTGCATAGGCTTTCGTGGACTGAATAAGATTACTGTAAAGGACAGGTATCCTTTACCCCTCATCAAAGGTATCCTGGAATCAGTTAGAGGAGCACTTATAGTTACTTAACTGGATCTAAGGGGAACCTGTCACTTCCTACGAATCAAGGAAGGAGATGAATGGAAGACTGCCGTTTGGAATCCCTTAGATCATTTTGAGTACCGGGTAATGCATTTTGGCATAACAAACGCTTCATCTATTTTCCAGAGACTTATGGACTACGTGTTTTCGGATCACCTAAATCAAATTGTTGTTATATATCTAGATGATATCCTGGTCTAGTCCACTCATCCGGATCAACATGCAACTCATATTGCTCAAGTTCTGGACAGACATCACCAGCTATTTGTAGATCAGAAAAATGCAAATTTGACAATATCGAGGTGGAATATCTTGGTTACCGTATTAACAAGCCTGGTATTGCTATGGATCCCGAGAAAGTCTGAGCTATCCTGGATTGGCCATCTCCTTCAACTATAAAAGAGACACAATGTTTCCTAGGCTTGGCCAATTTTTATCGACAGTTCCTAGAAACCTTTGCTCAGAAGACAAGTTACATCACTCAGACCCTAAAGAAAGAAAGTGTTTGGGGCGAATTCTGCTGGACAAGGACCGCTATAAAAGCCTTCCAAAACCTTAAACAAGCATTTACACAAGCACCTATCCTACAGCATCCAGACACCACAAATAAGTTCATAGTAGAAACTGATGCTTCAGATTGAGCAATAGGATACATTCTTCAAAGACAAGATGATGATGGATTAGAACATCCAGTCTTCCATTTATCTCACATCTTGACGGATTCTGAACACAACGATTCTACACTGGAATGAGAACTGCCCGTTTTAAAAGTAGCTTGTGGTGAAAGGAGATAGTATCTAATGGGCACCAATGAACCCTTTGAAGTTAGGACTGATCATTGAAATCTGAAGTGTCCCTGGAATTTTCAATGTTGGAATAGTCGACAAGCCCGGTTGGCCTTCTTCTATAGTCAATACGACTTTGTTGTTATTATCTATATAGCTCGGTCAAAGAATATTGTGGTGGATGCCCTATTCCATTGTTATCCACACAGTATTATTCTTCCTTCACAGCATATCATAGAAGCACATCGGGTCATCAGTCTAATGCAATCCTTCCTTGACAGAGTATTGTCAGTAAATACCTCCCTTACTAATGAAGAATGGAATACATTAAATCCTCAACTATGAAAGACCAAGGGATACAACTATCATGGAAATGTGTTATTCCTTCCTACTAAGATAATCCAAATAGAAGCACTACAGATGTGTCACAACTCACCTATTGCTGGTCATCGTGGAGTCAAGGCAACTCAGAATTAAGTTTCTGTTCTTTCTGGTGGCCCACTGTCACAAATGATATAAAGAACTATGTTTCTTCTTGTCCTGCGTGGGCACAAGCAAAAATACCACATACTAAATCGGCATGGCTACTTCAACCCTTTCTCGTTCCTCCAGTCCTATGGCATACTGTATCTACCGTTTTCCTGTGTTCATTACCACCTTCCGCAGGACACCATGAAATCATGGTAGCTGTGGATTCTTTTTGTAAGATTGCCCATTTTATAATGCTGAAGAAATTACCCACTGCTAAGGAGCTGAATCATTTTTTTATATTAGAAATATTTTGCCTTCATGGCCTCCCTCAAGTCCTTATTTCTGATTGAGGCCCCCAGTATGTTTTACGTTTTTGGAAGCATTTTTGTAAATCCTTGCATATTGAAGTAGGTTTATCTTCTGGTTTCCATCCTCAAACTAATGGATAGAGTGCCTAAATCAAGGACTCAAAACAATATCTACATTGCTTTTGTAACACATCATAAAGTAACTGATCCACATATTTAACATGAGTTCTCTTACAACAATACAGTACATCGGAAGACACTCCTTTCTTCTGTATATATGATTGCCATCCCAAGGCCTTTCCTACAGACTACTGTTACGACAGTAACCTCATTTTCTCGTTGGCTCCGTAATATCAGGCGTATGATACACTCCAACCTACTGGACACAGAACAATACAGGAAGAAGACCGCTAATTCTAGACAACATTCAGACCCATTATGTCAAGTACAAGACAAAATATGGCTTTCTTCTAAATTTTTGCCTCTTCATCTAAACCCTAAACAAGTTCAAGCCTCATTTTATGGTCCGTTCAGGATCATGCAAGTGGTGAATCCAGTATCCTTTCACCCACAGTTACCTCTGACCTGGAAAATATATCCAGTATCTCATATATCCCAGTTGAAACCTTATGTTTCTGATCCTTTCCAGAGACATTATTTTTGCCCCCCTCCTCCTTTGGTGGGGAGGGAACCTAAGTAGGAGTTGCAAGAAAAAATGTGATTCCCGGTTCTTTCTGAAACAACTTCAGTTCCTCATTCACTCGAAAGATTATCCCCCTAGTGAATATTCCTGGTAAGATGGTTCTTCTCTTCATGCTCCCATTTTTGTCCAATGTTTTTTCCACCTTTATGCGGACAAGCTGGGAGCTTCGGGGGGGACTTACTGTTATGCCACTGGCAGTCTCTAAACCAATGGTGTCACATTCCCAGCTGGCAGCGAGGTCCGCAGTCTGCTTCCCAGGCCTTTGGATTCACTGTGGGCCACTTGCTTGGCTGTGGCATTCCCCTTCTGGCCTGCAGAGAGTTCAGGTGGCCCAAGATCGCTCCGAAGATCTTGTCACAGTCAACACGCTGTATGGTGTTGCTTCACACGTGCCCTTGCGGCACCCCTATAAAACTTATCTTCTGTTGGAGTCTTTGGGGCCTTGTTCTTCTTTTCTTTTTCTTCTTTTCTTCTTTCTGGACATTGGGACCATATTTCTTCTTTCCAGAATGCCTTTCACCTCCCAGCATGCACTAAAATCTTTTCTTTTTCCTCTTTTAAGATGATGTCCTTTCCAGTTTTCTCTATGGTACGTCCCAATCCAAGATGGCGTTATTTCTTTTTCCTGTTTGCCACTTCCTGTTCATCAGTATATTAGGAGCCCAGGTTCTTTTCTTCCATGCGTTTCAGCACTTCCTGTTGCTGGTGGTCCTCCCTCCTTCTTGCCTTTCCTGTGGAGTATTTCCTGCTTGTATCTCTTGCAGCTTATATTTGTTCCAGTCCTTGAAGTCCTGGTACACTGACGCTCGCTCTATCCTGCTTCTTGGAGCTCCTCCATATGAGATTTCTTCCCTTTTGGGTTTTACTCTGGGACTCCTTCTGGAGTGCACGGACTACCTTAGCATCTACCTTGTCAGCAGCACCGCGGCTACCAGAAAGGGTCACACCTATCTTGTCAAAGGCACCTATCTCGGCCAGAGCAGAACGTGCAAGGTCCAAATACACTCCCCAGTTCCATCCAACAAGGGTGGTAAGAAAAGGGCAGAACGTGACATGTTCTGTGCAAACAGTTGTCTAAAATTATAAAGTGGCACAGTAGCAATACATTGCTAGTCCCCTAGGGCCATTGTAATTTTTGGTGTGATTAGAAGTCACAGGGACATGATTTTTCCCACACATACCTCATATAAAAGAAATGACTAGTAAAAGGAATTAAAGTAGCATAATACCAGATTTTAAAAAAACAGAGTATTTTTTTCTTGTAAAGGATTGCCTAAAAAATCAAACAGACACTTTGGCCCTCACTCCAACCCTGGTGGTCGGTGATAAGTCGGCGGTAATACCACTAACAGGCCAGCGGTAACAAAAATGGAATTATGACCACAGCGGAAACCACTCAGACAGACAGCCACTTTAACACACCGACTGCCAGGGAGGAATCAACAAGCACCACGGCAGTAACCGCCAACAGCCAGGCGGAAGACAATGTACCACCCACTCTATTATGACTGGCCTATCCGCCACTGTTTCCGGGGCAGTACCAATGACATCAAAAGCATCAAAAGCCTGGCGGAAACAGATCTCAGAAGTTAAAGGACTCACCTGTGGAGACTCAAGGAACAACCACAACGCCATGGAGCCCAAGCTGCAAGTTTTCCCCATGCTCATCTACCTTCTGCTTCATTATGAACACCAACGCCGGCGAAGACGACCACGGTTAGTACTTCCACCTAGCACACAATGGAGGGGGGAGGAAAAAGAGAGTGACATACACACGCAACACACATCCCCACCCCCAACATCATACACACAACCAGAAGCAGCAACATAACATATCTATCCCGTACCCCTCAGGAATAATGCAAGGAAAAAATGATTTGAAGAAAGTGAGTCTAATACAAGAAAATACTATTAATAAGTGCATCAAAATCGAAATGTATATACATATTTACAAATGTAGGGACACTGCCCAATCCTCAATGTCCGTGGGTCACAGGGCCACAACACATAGGCCAAGGCCCCATCTCACTCCTGCAACAACACAGAGAGAACACTGCGGGGGCATCAGGTCAAAAATAGACAGGCACCTCAGGGGGACGGGGAATCGGGGAGCACCTCAGCCGGAAGATGGCACAACACCACTGGTCCTGGAAGGGGCAACATGCCTTGTGCGCTGTCTTGGCGAGTGCAAGGCCACAGTCTCTCGAGTGTGTGGTTTGCCCACTGCTTTGTCCTGGGGAGTGGAAGGCCACAGTCTCTCTAGTGGGTGGTTTGCCCTCTGCTTGGTCTTGGGGAGCGCAAGGCCACAGTCTCTCTAGTGGGTGGTTTGCCCACTGCTTGGTCCTGGGGAGTGCAAGGCCGCAGTCTCTCAAGTGGGTGGCTTCTTCCACTGGTTCTGGAGGGGGCATTGTGCCTAGTGAGCTTCATCCTGTGGAGGATGGGGTGAGTGGATGGCTTCTTCCACTGGTTCTAGAGGGGGGCATTGTGCCCATTGAGCTTCATCCTGTGGAGGATTGGGTGAGTGGATGGCTTCTACACTGGTTCTGGAGGGGGTATTGTGCCCAGTGAGTTTCATCCTGTGGAGGATGGGGTGAGTGGATGGCTTCTTCCACTGGTTATGGAGGGGGCATTGTGCCCTGTGATGCAGATCTTGGGGAGTGCAAGGTCACAGTCTCTCACCTGGGTGTCAAACCCACAGGATTTGCAAGGGCCAGGCCGCACAACAGCCCATGGATGCAGGACTACACACTGTCCACCAGCGCTGACGGCTGCTCAGTGGTAGCAGTGGTGCTGGTGGCGGTGCTGGCAGTGGTGGGGGGAGGCTCCAGCCCTTCCCCTGCAGCCTCGGACGGCTGCCCACTGGTGCTGCTGCTGCTGGCGGTGGTGCTGGCAGTGGTGGGAGGAGGCTCCAGCCCTTCCCCTGCCGCCTCGGACAGCTGTCCGCTGGGGCAGCTGCTGCTAGTGGTGGTGGGGGAAGGCTCCAGCCCTTCCCCTGCAGCCTCGGACGGCTGCCCACTGGAGCTGCTGCTGCTGGCAGTGGTGCTGGTGGCGGTGTTGGAAGTGGTGGGGGGAGGCCCCAGCCCTTTCCCTGCAGCCTCGGACAGGTGTCCACTGGGGCTGCTGCTGCTGCTGGTGGTACAGGTGACAGTGCTGGTGGCGGTGCTGGTGGCGGTGCAGGCAGTGGTGGAGGGAGGCTCCAGCCCTTCCCCTGCAGCCTCAGATGGCTGAGCCACCATGGTTGGTGGTGGGGGCTCTGAATGAGTCCCAGCATCAGGCCTCCTGTCCTTCCTGCCTGCTGGTGCAGGCCCCTTGCCCTTCCTGTCAGCAGCTGGGGATTGCTCCTTGCCCTTCCCTGTAGCAGCTGGGGGTGCCTCCTTGCAGCACCTGGTGCAGGCACCCTTTCAGTGTGGCTGCCTGGTGCCCAGTATCCTCTCCCACCTGGAATAGCTGTCAACACTACTGTGGCCGTGGACTGGGTGACTTTGGTGCTCGCCTGGGTTCCGACCACCCTGGCTGAACATGAAGGATGAGGGAGAGTGGTAGGGAAGAGGTCAACAGTGGAGAGGAAAAGCTTACTAGGGACATTGAGGCAGGAAGAGGGTGGAGGTTTGGGAGTGGAGAAAGAGGAAGGGGTTGTAGGAAGTGTCTGCTGATTTTGGGTGCAGGTGCATGGGCTGGATGCTGTTGTGAGGTGGATGGCTGTTGGGTGTCTGAGTGCTTGCGTTTGTGTACTTTGGGAAGAGGGGGCACGGACACAGTGGGAGAGGACACAGGGGATGTGTGCATGAATGTGGGAGTGGTGACTGCCAGTGAGGGGCGTGTAGTGATAGGCGTGGTGGTGATGGTGGGAGTGGGAGTGGATGAGGATGTAGTGCATACAGTTATGAGTGTAGACGCAACTGGGCGGGAGGTGGATGACGAGGAGGAGGGGTGCACAGTGGAGGCAGTGGATTTTGGTATGTCTGCATCTGGATGGTGTTTGTGTCAGTGCCTGTGGGGTGATGTGTGGTGCTTGTGTTTCCTGAACCACTCCTGTGTGTTGTCTTGTGTGCATGCTGGTCTGCCTGTGTGCTTGGGATAGGTTGGGGTTGAGGGGAATGGGATTTGGTAGAAGAAGTTGGAGGGGAGGCTTGAAACAGGGACAATGGCTGCCATCAGAGAGGAGGTCAGAGTCTGGATTAATCTCTGTTGGGCCGCCATGCCAGTGTAAATGACCTCCAGGAATGCATTTGTCTGTTGCATATGGTCTGCCAGCCCCTGGATGGCATTCACAATGGTTGACTGCCCAACAGAGATGGATCGTAGGAGGTCAATAGCCTCCTCACTCAGGGCAGCAGGGCTAACAGGGGCAGAGCCTGAGGTGCATGGGGCGAAGCAGATGCCCACCCTCCTGGGTGAGTGGGCGCAGGAAACATGCTGAGGGGCTGCTGGGAGGGAGGTGCTGGTACGGGGGAGGCGGCTGTACCTGTAGTGGGGTGGGCACAGAGGTGTCCGCAACCACCAGGGAGCTTCCATCAGAGGAGGTATCACTGTCCGAACTGTCCCCTCCAGTCCCTGCTGTGGTGCTCCCCTCACCCTCCGTCCCACTGGTGCCCTCACCGACGGTTGATTGGGTCTCCTGGGCACTGTGGGATGCAGCTCCCGCCATCGCCGGTGCCTCTGCTCCTCCGCCAGAGGATGCTAATGCACATAAGGATAGGATGACAAAACAAAAAGGGGGGGGGGGGAAGACAAAGGATACACTTGGTCAACGGCGGCAACAACACACCATTGGAGTACACGACACACACACACAGGGAACAGTCCTACGCACTAGGCAATGCACTACCAGTCACAATGCTAGTCACCAGCCCATGGAAATGGACACCTAACGCCCATTGCAGCATACCTGAGACCCACAGACCCCTGCCCAGTAGTGGATGCCTACTAGCTTGGTTGGAGGAAGTTTACATCAGACCCTGCCCAACATGGGACCTACCCTGCAATGTCCGGCTTGGCCTAGGGGCACCCAAAGGCCCACATCCCCCACCCGGATACCACCCCACCACGCGCAAGTAGTATATTGTACTCACCCCCTTGTGGCTGCTGTGATGCCCCCAAGTGCCCATCCAGCTCCGGATAGGCCACCGCCAGTATGCGGGCCATCAGGGGGGTCAGGGTTCGACGGGCACCCCTTCCTCATTGGGAGACCATCCCCAGCTGGGCCTCCGCTGTCTTCCGTGCCCAGCGTCTCATGTCCTCCCACTGTTTCCGACAGTGGGTGCTCCGTCTGCCGTTGACCCCCAGGGTCCACACGTCCTTGGAGATGGCACGCCATATACCCTTTTTCTGATGGGCACTGACCTGCAGAGAAATACACATAGATAAAGGTATCAGTCAGACCATCCTGCGTGTTAGACTCATAGCGCACCATAGCCCTTTACAACCCCTTAAGCACAGACAAGGTCAAACATACCTGCAGTATGCTGCCCAGGGCCCTTCCACCAATGCCCCCTACACAAGGCCTTCACATACAGCACTCCATGCATTCATGCCCCATGCATCGTGCTCACAGTGTACTCACCTGTTGGTCTTGAGGCCCATACAGCATTCGGAACCGGGGTAGGACCCCATCCACCAGTCTCTCCAACTCTGCTGTGGTGAAGGCAGGGGCCCTTCCCCCCTGACACGAGCCATGGTCGATTCCAGACACAGGTCACAGCAGCACATGCAGTGTAGGTCCTCGCCTGTTGAGATCAGGGAGCAAGTGAGTAAACAGATAGAAAATGGCGGTCACGTCCGCGGCGTTGCGTACCATCACCGCTGGCATACATCACCATTGGCCACTGTAACCCATAGGGCCCAATGATAACCAATGAGGAGCTGCACGGCGATTCTCGACCACCTCCCACAACTGCGCACAACGTCAGAGGAATTACCTCATTTCCACCTGTCCCTCCATACAGGACAGGTGGATGCCATTTCAGGGGGGGCAGGCCATGGCACCTAACTGTGTCAAAGTACACATAAGCACCATTTGGACCTATCCAACAATATACTGTTACTATCACAACATGCAATGAAGTGTACTGTTTGGAAATATGAGACATTGACCAGCTGCTCACCATTTTGCCCCATAGATTGCAACCGCTGCAGATGAACAGGAGATGGAGACATCCCCCATGTACAAATCCCTGGTGGACTTGGCAACAATGGAGAACAGGCACATTATCCTCACCTATACAGACAGAGCCACAATCACAGAGCTGTGTGCCCAATTGGAGCCTGACCTGATCTCTGCTATCCGTCACCCCACCGGGATCCCTCCTCTTGTGCAAGTCCTATCTGTGCTCCATTTCCTGGCAACTGGCTCCTTCCAAGTGACAGTGGGCTTGGCAGCAGGAATGTCACAGCCAATGTTCTCAATAGTATTGACCAGAGTGTTGTCTGCCCTGATTAAACACATGCACAGCTATATCGTTTTTCCCCAGGTGGAGGATTTGGCCACAGTGAAAGCTGATTTCTATGCAATAGAACATATCCCCAACATTATTGCGCCAATTGATGGTACACATAGTACATTTGTCCCCCCTCCTCCGGAGAAATGAACAGGTGTTCAGAAATTGAAAGAGCTTTCATTCAATGAATGTGCAGATAGTGTGCCTGGCAGACCAGTACATCTCCCATGTCAATGCAAAGTATCCTGGGTCTGTGCATGATGCCTTTATCCTGAGGAATAGCAGCATCCCATATGTGATGGCTCAAATCCAGAGGCACCGGGTGTGGCTAATAGGTGAGCCCTGGCCACCAGCCAGTGGATGTTGGTGTATGGGTATGGTGTGAGCCCTAAGGGTTGGTGTGTGGCTAACAGTTGTCCCTCGATATTTGCAGGTGACTCTGGTTACCCCAACCGCTCAAGGCTACTGACCCCTGGGAGGAATCCAAGGACAAGGGCAGAGAAACGTTACAAGGAGGCACATGGGCGAACAAGAAGAATTATAGAGAGGACATTCGGCCTCCTGAAGGTTAGGTTTCATTGCCTCCATCTCATGGGTGGTTCCCTGTGCTACTCACCCAAGAAAGTCTGCCAGATCATCGTGGCATGCTGAATGTTGCACAACCTTTCCTTACGTCACCATGTGCCTTTTCTGCAGGAGGACGAGGCTGGAGATGGGTGTGTGGCAGCAGTGGAATCTGTGGACAGTGAAGATGAGGAGGCAGAGGATGAGGACAACAGAAGTGCAATAATTTGTCAATACTTCCAATGACACACAGGTAAGACAATGTAACTTTACTTTTAATTGACAGTTTTGTGCTTGACATTGTCATTGGCAGGCTGATTTTCCCACTTCTATACCCACTCACTTTACCCTTTGGCATCTCTATTTGCAGATATTTGTGCCCCACTATCGCTCCTGGTGAGTTGACTGCAGCCAACTACAGGTCATTCCTATGTATACATTACTGTACAGTTGAATTGCAGTGTTTATACCTTGCTAAACGAATACATAGTTAAATAATTTGACATACTCCATACTTGTATTTTTTCAAAGGGTGTTTATTTAAGTGCTAATAAGTAGAGGGGTATGTACAATGGGCTGGGATGATGGTGGAGGAAAGTCCAGGATAGAGTCCAGTCTATGTGGATCACAGGTGCATTGTCCAAGGGGGCATAGGAAGGGGAGCAATGGCAGTTCAAGGTGGACAGGGTGATAGGGTGGGACACAAGGGTGACATTCAGGAGGGTCTAATTTCCTGGCAGGGGTCTTGGCAATAGTCTCTAGCTTCTGCCTGGATCGCAAGGAACATTTGCAGGGTGGTTCTCCTTCTGCAGGGGGAGGGGTACTGGTGGCCTGTTGGTCCTGTGTCGGGGCCTCCTGTCCATTAGCTGCAGTGGAGGTGGAGGGCTGTTCATCCGTTTGGCTAGTGGAAGGGGCCCGCTGATGTGCCACTGCCTCCCTCATAGTGTTGGCCATGTCTGCCAGCACCCCTGCAATGTTGATCAGGGTGGTCTTTATGTCCTTCAAGTCCTCCCTGATCCCCAGGTACTGTCCCTCCTGCAGCCGCTGGTTCTCATGCATTTTGTCCAGTATCTGGCCCATCGTCTCCTGGGAATGGTGGTATGCTCCCAGGATCACGGTGAGTGCCTCCTGGAAAGTCGGTTTCCTGGACCTGTCCTCCCCCTGTCGCACAGCAGTCCTCACAGCTTCCCTGTTGTCCTGTGCCTCTGTCCCCTGAACCATGTGTCCACTGCCACTGCCACTCACCCCAGGTCCCTGATTGTCCTGTGTTTGTGGCCTGGGCTCCCTGTAGTGGTGGACACACTGCTGATTGACTTGTCCTGGAGACAGAGGTATGGGTACGATGGGTGGGCACTGTGCTAGTGTTTCCTGAAGGGGGAGGCTCTGTGGTGGTATGGGACTGTGCCTGGGTAACCGACTATCCGGAGATTCCTCATGGGCCAGGTTGGTCATTCAGATCCAGGCATCCAGAGCTGCTGCCATCAATGTGGGCCTCTTCTTGGGTGGGGGACTGGATGTTTCTGGCACCTCCTCTCCAGTGACGTTGGCTGGGGGAAACTGTGGGGATGTAAATGCAGTGTTATTGTTTCTGCATGTGACATATTGTGCATGGGTGTGTTGCCCTCTAAGGTTGTTATTGCCCTGGCAGCTTTGCCTTGTGTGAGTTGTTATTTGGTGGGCTAGCTGGTTCCTTCTAGTGTGCATGATGGTGGGGTGTGTGGGAGGTGGTGGAGTGATGGGAATGAGGGTAAGGGTAGGGGTAAGTGATGGCACGCAGGTAGGGGGGGGTGATAGTAATAGAGATTTTACTTACCAGAGTCCAGTCCTCCTCCTACTCCTGCCAGACTCTCAGGATACATAATTCCCAAAACTTGCTCCTCCCATGTTGTTAGTTGTGGGGGAGGACGTGGGGGGGCACTGCTACTCCTCTGTACAGCTAGTTGGTGTCCTGCTGCCATGGAACGCACCTTCCTCCGTAGGTCGTTCCACCTCTTCCTGATGTCATCCCTTGTTCTGGGCTGCTGTCCCACGGCATTCACCCTGTCCACGATTCTCCACCATAGCTCCATCTTCCTAGAAATGGATGTCTGCTGCACCTGTGATCCGAATAGCTGTGGCTCTACCTGTAAGATTTCCTCCACCATGACCCTTAGCTCCTCCTCTGAGAATCTGGGGTGTCGTCATGGTGCCATGGGCGTAGTGTGAGTGGTGTGGGTGAGGGTGTGTAGGGTGATGTGTTGGGGTGTGTGATGTAAGGTGCGTGGATGGTGTATAGGTGATGGTGGTGTGTGGCTGTGGTCTTGTATGTGGTCTTGCTATCTCTCTTGTGGCACTTGTTTCTATTTGTCAAAGGGTTGTGGGTAATGAGGGTTTGTGTTTTATAGTGGTGTGGGTGTGGTGTGTGTATGGGTGTCAGGTGTGTGTAGTTTGAATTGTCCAATGTTGTATTGTTTTGTATGTGTGTGTGTATTTTGAGGGTGGTGGTATGTACAGTCAATGGTTTACTGCCATTGAATGTCTGTCGTCGTAATTTGTGGGTCATAATGTTGTGGGCGTAGTTCTGT
The DNA here is from genome assembly GCF_031143425.1 of Pleurodeles waltl. Classification (NCBI taxonomy): domain Eukaryota; kingdom Metazoa; phylum Chordata; class Amphibia; order Caudata; family Salamandridae; genus Pleurodeles; species Pleurodeles waltl. The sequence continues at coordinate 801,444,099 of NC_090449.1, read as the reverse complement.
TGGCGTAATGGTGTGGGTTTGGATACCGCCAGTTTATTACCTACCTTTGGGTTGGGGGACTTGTGTGTGTGGCTGTATAGTGACGGATTGTTATGTGTGTGTCATAACATGGGTAGCGGTGATCCACCCCGATGGCGGTATGTTGGCAGTCATCATGGCGGTAAGCGGTACTTACCGCCAATGTCATAATGAGGGCCTTTGTGTGGAAAAATAATAGTAAATTAACTCTCATTAATGAGTATGGCATGATCCATTATGGAGTACAAGCATTCTTGTTCTTTTAAACTAATGGAGGCAAGCTAACTAACTCATCAGGGACTACTTTGCTACTCTCTGCAGTCTGCAGCTGGGGCAGCTACAATGGACAATTATCTTACTTTAATTCTAATGACCCAGCTCTTCTCCAAATGCCTTTCAATTCTTACCTGACTCAAAAGAGGCACATGAATAATATACATCATACCACACGTCATGTACATCATGCAAATAAAAAATATCCTGCCTGCCGTACGTAGATGGTTGGAAAAACAATGAAGTGCAGTACAGAGGAAGGAACAGGTTATATAGCTTTTATTGGATGCTTTCATCACAAAACACAAAATCACAGGTACTTAATCACACTTTATTCACTGGCCTTATCCTCAAACACAATTTATTTCGAACAAACACATTCACTTGACAGTAAGGAAAGGAAACATGACTTACTCTCCTGCAGGGTAAGTTAGAGGAAAAGGGTCAGGTAGGTACAGGTTTTGCTATGGAATAGTCGGGTGAAACTGGTCATCATATGTCTAAGCTTTAGCTTAGTCAGTCACTGTAGTTGAACTTTGAAGAAAGTCAAAATAGAAAAATTTGAACAGGCGTAAATCCATTAAGGAAGCCAATAAATATATGAACCACTTGGCCAGAAAATGTGGGACATGCCAAGAAGGGATTTATTCAATTTGTTTTGATAGGCTAGCACAGAATCTAGGAAAGACTAGAGAAGTGAAGTACTAGGGGGTGACAGGGTGGGCACTTGGAGGAAAGGGAAACACACCTTGTTTTCATTTCAGTTTGCAATGCTTTGAAAACTTTGTAAATGCTGTATGAACTGAAGCCCATTGTACAGCCAACACTGCAGTGCTGAACTGAACCATGCTGCAGTTAGATCATGAGTCATGAAATTTCATGGGCAGGGAAGTCATGAATGATGATGGGTGGGATCTGCCTCACTTAACAAATACAGTTAGTATACTAGAAATTGTCAATAACCAAGCAATGTGACTTACCATTAACCACCCCTGCATCCTCTGGAACTCTCCCACTGACCACCTCCATGTATGGTGCACTGGTGCTGGCCCTGGTGATCTGTGCTTCTAGGGGAAAAAAATAAACATGTTAGATGCCAGCTAAGCCTCCCCTTTTTATTTTTTGTTTTATTTTTTTAAACAAAATACAACTACAATACATCACTACAGTTTGGTTAGCAGTATCTTCTCTTCTGTCAAAAATATCACTTTGTGAATTTTGTTAGTTGACAATGTTAATGACAAAAACTAGGTAGTCAAGTGCTCTGCCCCTTCATTTTGTAAAGGAGGGGCAGAGCCATGGTGACTTTAAATCATTTGAAGCGTAATGGAAGTGTAGAATAAATTGGTCAATGAAGGACACATGGTTTTGGTTGGCAAATGCAATGGGACTGTCTTTACACTACTTTCTTGCCATGCTGCATTGTCATCGAAACTGCTGGTATACTGAATAATACATACAACACAACACTGTGGGGCTCACCATGACCATGGCCACCCTCTCGTTGTACTGTTTGAGCATGAGCAAGAAAAAGAAAGCCTTCTCAACAAACAAGCATAGAATAGCTTGCTTGGGTCTGCAATTGTCACAGTAGAGCACCCACAATCTATTCTCTTAGTCTTACAGTATCTGTCCACAGTATATATAAGGTAGAGGAGAGAGAAAGCTTAATAACAAAGCAGAAGAAAGCTACAGATTAGGTAGGAGGAAGTCAGCTACAGAAACATGAATTATTTAAAAAAAGATAATGCTAGGATAACAAGAAAGAACAAACATTAAATAGAACAAAGAGGATTTTTTAAAAACAGTACAGACCACCCTCCTTGCGGCCACAGATGACATCCGCATGCTCCTTGCCATCAGCCAAACAGCAGCCCTCATCCTTCTGGACCTATCAGCCACCTTCGACATGGTCTCACACCTCACCCTCTGCTCCAGACTCCATTCAGCCTGCATCCGCGGAAAGGCCCTACAATGGATACGCTCCTTCCTGTCTGGCAGAACATAGAGAGTCAGACTCCCACCTTACCTGTCAGAACCTATGGAGATCAGCTGCAGATTCCACAGGAGTCCTCTTTGAGCCCCACACTCATCAACATCTACATGGCCCCACTCTCATCCATCATCAGGATACACGGGTTGAACATCGTCTCCTACGCTGATAACACCCAGCTGATCATCTCACTGACCGAAAACCCAACTACTGCCAAGGACAATGTTCACAATGGGATGGAAGCTGCCGCTGCCTGGATGAAGGACAGCTGCCTCAAGCTCAACTCTGACAAGACCAAGATCCTCATCCTAGGACCATCAGCCTGGGATGTCTCCTAGTGGCCATCCACCCTCAGCGCCCCCACACTCCAGCAAACCACGCAGGCAATCTTGGCTTCATCCTGGACTCATCTTCACCATGACCTGCCAAGTCAACTCTGTCACATCCTCCTGCTTTCACACACTCCGACGTCTACCAAAGATCTACAAATGGATCTCAAGGGACTGCTGCAAAACCGTAACCCTTGTCCTGGTTACCAGCAGACTCGACTATGGCAATGCCCTCTATGTCGGCACCACCCAGAAAAACCTGAAGAAACTACAGCTCATCCAAAACACCTCAACTAGACTCACCCTGGACATTCCCCACCTCAAACACATCTCCAGTCACCTAAGAGTCCTCCACTGGCTTCCTAGCGAGAAAATAATTAATTTCAAACTCCTCGTCTATGCATACAGGGCCCTCCATGACCTAGGACCTGCCTACCTCAATCATTGCATCACCTTCTGCTCTCCCACCAGACCTCTCCGCTCTGCTTAATAAACACTAGCCACCATACCCCTCATATGGAAGATCCTTTGCCTACCTTGTGGCAAAGAGCTGAAACACACTGCCCCTGCACCTTAGGTAGTCACCATCACTATTCACCTCAATTCAGTAGGGACCTTAAACCTTCAAACCTGGCTCTTCAACTGAAACTCAGAGGAAACCCCCCTTAGCGCCTTGAGACTCTTACGGGTGAGTACTTGTGCTCTATAAATCCTGATTAGAGTGTAAAAAAAGGAAAAATGATTCTAAATGGGAACATATAAAAGTTAGGGAAATACTATTAACAGGAGTAATTACTGGGGCCATCAGCGCCATCAGCCGTGGCTGCAGCACTGATGGTGGTGGTTCTTCCACCCACTGTGGCACTGGTGGTGAAAGCCTCAGCCTGACCCTCCAATGCTCTCTTTTTGCCCTTGGGTGCTGATGTAAGAAATAAAGAAGATAACAAAAATACCTTAGTGGTACAGTTAATCTCACAAAAAATATTTTGACAAGCAAAGACACTAATATATTGTACTTTTCTAAATCAGATCACCTATATTACTAGTCTCAACTTGACCTATTTGCTAATTTCCCAAACCTAAGCCCTATACCAAATTTTCTAAACTACATTTGGAACTACTAATGCATTGCCACAAATGATCTTTATTTCTCAGCCCCCTTTGATGGGCCAACTCAGTTTCCCTTTTCAATGCATAGATGCATACTACACATCACTGGTAGATTGCTTGGAAATGTACGAGCTACTTAAAAAAGACACAGAGCCCAGTAACTCACTGATATTACTACTACCACTATCTTAGTGACAGGACATAGGAGTCTGCATGACTTTGTAAATAATCAGCCCAAGCAAGCACCGAAGAGTACAATTAGGTAGTGCCGAGCACCTTGGTCACTCAAATTGGATCACATAATATTCAAAATATTACGGCAACTTAACTCACTTCTGAGTGTGAGCCGCATGAGATTTGAAAAACAAATTAGCATTGTAGGACACAACAAATAAATAATAACTCACAAGCCCTGCAAAATGGATGCCCTGGAGGTCTAGCATGTCCTGCTCTCAGTAGAGGATGTCGACCCAGTGGTGCCCCAACTGCTGCTTGGCATGCCTCACTCCAGTCCTCCTCCTCACACCCGCACACCGTCCCCCACAGTAGCCATCCCTCCCGCAGGCCATACCCATTCCCAGGCCTGACGCCTGCTATCAGTATGGAGGGGAGGAGATACTTCACATAAAAACGAGTGCGACCACCTCCACCTCAGAAAAAAAAGATGCAGGGCTACACCCCTTTGTGGCACTTGCGACCGAAAGGTGTGAGGTTAGCAGCTGTACTGGTGCTGCCTCACCCATACTCTGCCATTGTCCTGGGTGAGGAAAACAAGAATGCAGAAAAAGGAAAGCATAAGAAAGAAAGTAAATGGAAAACCCAAAAAGCACAAAAGTCACAGATTTTTTTTTAAAAAGACAAAAACATAAAATACACAAACACACACACTAATATAATAAAGGTAAAAGAGTGGTAGATCAGAGGAATGGGGAGGACTTAAAAAACTTAGGGTGGATTAATAAAATATGCCCAGCCCCATGCATATAAAACAGGTAAAACAAAACGTCTGCGTGACTGCGTGGTGCCATTTGCACTTGCTTTGGAGTGCGGACTGTGCGCTTGGCACCAAGCAGTGCAAATAGGCAGCAGATCAAATTCCACCCGTTCACGGAGTGAGGAAGAGTGTTAACCGAGTTTTTTAGACACTCTGCGGATTTACGTGGCACATAACTCCATGAAGTCTGCCCAGGCTTAGTTTTGTACAGGCACATACAGGGGACAGTGATAGGCACCTGCTTCATCACCAGCTATGCCAGCTTATTGATGGGATAGTGAGCAGATCAGATGTCCTCTGCTCCTGAGTTTTTAGAACACAGGTAAAGGATCTTGATGTGGTCCAGATTTATTCATGATCTTTTCATAACCTGGCAGGGGAGTCACGAGGAGGCTGGACAGTTTGTTGAATGTTTGACTGTCAATGATCACAATTTAGAACTGACATGCAATGTGAGCAAAGCCAATATATATAGAATACAGAAAACTCACGGCTGGAACCAGCCCATTCCACACCTTAAGAAGCCACCCTAACCAGCTTACGTGGAGTATACCTATGATGAGTTGATTCAAGCAAAGCAGAATTGCAATAATTAGGAGGATTTTCAAGCAGAAAAAAACACCATGACAGATAGAGGTTTAAGCACCGTGGCTATTACAGTGGGTACTAAAAAAGGACTGTTCTAAGAGCAAGCAGGAAGTCAAGAAATGTATTATTGTTTGGCCCCAATAAGAAGGCCCAATCTGATGAGGAGTGTTCTTTGAAGTTGATTGCCACCTTTAATAGTGAGTCAGCTATTGTTAATAAACATGAAACTGGAATTTGCTTAATGAGACACTATGATAGATGACTCAGAAGGGGATAAACCTGCCACCCATTAGAAAAGCAGATCACTCAGAGATACCTTTGTATGTAGTGACACCACAACTGCTACCAATGTGATTGATAAACAGAGCATAGATTGGTGTGTTTTTATGCCTGTGACAAATGCACATCTTGTTTAAACCCTGTCAGTCAGAAAGAATACTATGTGCCCTACACCAAGACACAGAGGAACATTTCTCAGCTTCTTATATGTGGTACCAACCATGCCATCTATGTGTTACAATGCCCTTGTGGACTCAGATATGTTGGCAGCATGATCCATCCTGTGCGAAAGAGAGTGTTAGAACTCATGTGAACTATTGACAATCAATTGACTACTCAGTGTCAAGACACTTCTAACAGTTTCATTTTAGCAATTTTAACATGCTCAGTTTTTATGGGATTGAGAAGTTGGATGGGGACCAACGAGGGGGCAATAGGGTTCTGAAGATCAGGAATAGACAATCATGCTATGTAGTAGATTTGAACACAAGTCCTCTCATGGTCTGAACTCCGTCAAAAAACTAATTGTTCATCTAGATTAGGAATTTATCAGCTGTATCGTGAAGCTATATTGCCCTTTAGGTTCTAGAGTGATGTAATTTTTACCTTGTAAATGTGAGTAGTTTGGGTTTTGATGCATTTTGTTCTTCATTTTTAGGAGGAGTGGAAGGAACTCTCTGAACCCAGTATAGCTGGGTTGAGGAGAGGTTGCCCTGGTGGGGGTGCCCATAGGAGAATTGGTGACACCTGATCGTTTAACTTTCAGTTTTTTTCCTCTTTTGCCAGTTTTCACTTTTTTCAGAAATGGAAAAGAGACGGACATCATGGTTAGGTGCCCACTTGGGCTGTATGTACTTCTAAATGCTACATTGTGACAGCACGTATGACTTATCAATGAACAATAGATTTTGAATGCTCTGATTATGGCCAAAAGTACATATTCTTTAACACAGTTCTTGGATGCTATCATATTAATCACTTGCCATTAGCTTTTCATATGGCCATTGGGGCGGTATTTGGTGCAAAGAGCTTTATGGCATACCGTACCGGTATGATTTATTGCACTATAGTTGACATAATTTATGAATAAACAAATGTTTATATCTGTGAAGCTTATGAGTAATACTACAGTAAGCGCTATTTGTTTCCATGGTTGTTTATATTATTCCATGATTTTCATCGCACTTAACATGTTAACTTGTTTGATCATGGTGATCTGTGAGCTTTGATCAATCTAAGATTGCGACTGTGCTACACTGCTTATGTAATTCTGTTCAAGAAGTCCTATATTCTTTTACATAGTACATTGTAATTACCATATTAATTAGTTGCCATTAGTTCGTCATACGCCCACTTGGGCGGTAATGGGGGCAAATTGCTGTTGTCCCATGTTATACCAGTATTATATATTTTACTGATATATGCATTGACAGTGGTTGACACAACTTTGAATATACATTTTTTAATGTTATTGAAGCTTATGAATAATACTACAGAAGTCATACTGTTTACATTATTCCATGATTGCTGATATAATTTACATTCATTTCATGATTTATTTTAATGCACTTATTTAACTATGTCGATCTCCGAGGATTGCTACATCCAACTTGGAGACCGTGTTGCACTGCTTTTGTAATTTTGTTGACAAAATCCTCTTTTCATGATCACACAGTCACTGATTTAAAAATGTTGTTTCACAGGAACATGCATACATGATCAAGGCCGTGGAGTTGAAATGCATTGCATGAGCTTGTGTTTTTATCCAGAATAAATGGATATATTTTAATCTAAGTCCAGAGTGTGTTTGTTTAAATTTTTACTCAGAGCGTTTTGGATTTATATACAAGGTCGGGTCCGCTCCTGATACTATGCGATTGGAGCAGCCTTCACCGGAATTCTCCATGGATATATATATATACATAAATATATAAAGGTTAAGGTGATGTTATAGAATATAGATGAACATTTCACTGACAACATAATGATTTTAACTAAAAAAAAAAAAAAAAAAAGAAACGCCCAGATTCACTAGTCATAGTTGTCTCAAGTACCTATACCTTGTGCCCACAGGTAATTACTACTCACACCTCTGCCATGCTTATTCTTGTTATCCATCATATCATTTCAGATGTTGCAATCATGCTATCAATATTGTCATAGAACATTTTATGAATGATGTAATATTATTATTGTGTAATTATCTAATTAGCACTGCATGATGAGAGAGCGAGTAATAGTTACATTAGGGCACAAGTTATAGTTAGTTGATATAAATGTAATTAGTGAATTTCCATGTATTTTTTTAGTGTTAAACAATATGTTGTCAGTGAAATGTTCACCTAACTATAATGAGACATTAACTTTTTTATTCACATTGAATGTCTAAGTTATTTTATGCAAAGTAAGATATAATTACAATTCCTAACTATAACATCAATTCAACCTTTGTTTTTTCAGTGAGTTTTTAAGCTATTGTTAACACAAAGGCCCTCATTACAACCCTGGCGGTCGGTGTTAAAGCGACGGTAATACCGCCAACAGGCCAGCAGTAAAAAAAATGGAATCACGACCATGGCGGAAACTGCCAACACAGACAGCCACTTTAACACTCCGACCACCACGGCGGTAGCAACGAACACCGCGGCGGTAACCACCAACAGACAGGCGGAAGTCAATGTACCGCCCACCACATTACAACCTGCCCATCCGCCAGCTTTTCTGGGGAGGTACCAACGCCATCAAAAGCTCGGCAGAAACAGTACTTTGAAGGGAAACCACTTACCTCTCGACACTCAACTAAAAACTAGGACGCCATGGAGCCCGAACTACTGGTGTTACCGATGTTGGTGTATCTTCTCATCTACCCGGAGTACGAACGGCGGCGCCACCGCCGACCACAGTGAGTACTGCACCTAGCACACGGGGGGAAGAGAGTGACACACACATGCAACACCCCCACCCTCACCCCCAACACCATGCACACAAATACATGCATCAACCTTACATATACACCCCGTAACCCTCAGGAAGAACGCAAGGACAAAAGGAACTGAGTCAAATCGGTGTCATATTAGAAATAGTCAAGGATAGGGTGAGTGGATGCCTTTCTCCAAAGGTTCTGGAGGGGGCTTTGTGCCCAGGGTGCTTCATCCTGCCAAGGATAGGGTGAGTGGATTCCTTTCTCCACAGGTTCTGGAGGGGGCTTGGTGCCTAGTGTGCTCCATCTTCTTAGCAATGGACATCTGCTGCACCTGTGATCCGAATAACTGTGGCTCTACCAGGATGATTTCCTCCACCATGACCCTTTGCTCCTTCTCTGAAAACCTGGGGTGCCTTTGGGGTGCCATGGGTGTTGTGTGAGTGATATGTGTGAGGATGTGTGGGGTGATGTGTGGGGTGATGTGTTGTGATGTGTGGTGTGAGGTGCGTGGATGGTGGATGGGTGATGGTGTTCTGTAGCTCAGATTGAGTGGGTGCTCCTGGCTTGTGACTCTCTGTCTGTTGGCAATCTATTTTTTTGCTGAAAGGGTTGTGGGTAATGTGGGTTTGTGTATGTGTGTTTAGTTTGAATTGTCCAATGTGGTGGTGTTTTGTAAATGTATGAGAAGTTTGAGCCCAGCAGTGTGTACCGCCAATGGTTTCCCGCTGTTGATAGACCGCTGCAGTGATTCGGTGGGCGTATTCCTGTTTGCGTGACGGTGTGGGTTTTGGTACCGCCAATTTATCACTGACCTTTGGGCTAGAGGACTTGTGTGGATGTCTGTATAGTGACGGATTTCTCTGTGTGGGTCATAATACCCATAGAGGTATACTGCCGCGCTCACGGTATGTTGGCAGCCGTCAGCACGGCGGTAGGCATCATTTACCGCCAAGGTTGGAATGAGGGCCAAAGTGATATTTTATTAGCATATGTAAAGCCAAACCCATTCAGCACATGTGGGGTTGCCCAGAGGACATCCAACCACTCACGGGCAGCCATCCCCACACCTCAAATGGCCTTCCGCTATGTATGTCATGAGGATGGCCGTAGGACCTGGTCTGTGGCCAGGCCTTGAGTCCAGCATGTCATAGACAAGCAACCTCTCACCATGCACAGGCATGCACAGATTGCAGATGGTCTTACAGTTCCTGGCTGCACTCAGGCAGACTTATTGACTTTTACAAAGTCACAAAACCAAAATATAAATGTGAGTCTATTGGCTTTATCAAGGGATGAGCATTTCAATATATATAAAGCAGATCTATATTCTTTCTCTAAAAACCACCAGTGTTTTTAATCAAATGCATAGTTCAGTACTTAACACTATCGTATGTTTAATAGTAGTGAATATTGTAAAAATGTTTACTAACATTTTAAGAAAAAAGACAGAAGGCCTGTGAGTCTTTCTTTTAACATAGGTTTTATTATTGCATTTTGTGGGCTTAAAAATGTTAAAAGAAGGACTCAGAGTCATTTTTTAAATGAAACCAACATGTCTGTAAATCTTTCTTTTAACATTTATAAGCCCACAAAATACAATCAATAAAATAACTACAAGAGAGCATTGCACTCCAGCAGAAGAGCATCACGGTCCAGCCAGGAGTACCTTAAAAAATATGTTAAGCTCTCCTAGGGTTATGGATTTAAAGACCCAGGAAACTTACTGTTTTTCTTTAATGTTGAAAGAGGGCTGCTGCACTCCCTGCAGTCCCCCACAACATTGAAAAAATGTTTGGTGGTGCCTCTCCTTATTCTAGGGACACAAACAAGCTACAAAAACCTTAACTATAAAAACCTCACAGGGCGTTATTGGAGACTCCTTCAATGAACAGTAAATAATAATGAGTGGCTCCTGCCACTCATTTATTAGTCATTTGTGGGTCTTAGTGCCCACCTGGGATTCGATTTGTTTTAATAGCTATTGCAGAGGAGGTTGTGTGGCCACTCTCCCTGAACCTTTATATGCCACTAGGACCCTATCCGAGGCGCTGCTTCTTATTTTATGGGGTGGGGGTGCATTCCCCCTCTCTAGGTCATTACAGGAACCAGCAACCCCATCCCCAAGACCCTTTTCCTTTATTAAGTGAAGGCGGCACACCATCCCTCTCTGAGCCTTTACAGGCCCTAGGGACCCATCTCCAGGAGCTGTTTACTTTTAATAAGGGGAGAAGGGCACATTGTCCCCCCTCCCTTAGCCTTTAGAACCCAGGGATCCATCCTCTGAGCAACTTTTGTTTTTAAAGGATAGGGTCATGCAGCCCCCCTCCTCAAGCCTCTAGAGGTCCTAGGGAATACATCCCCTGGGGCCTTAGGTGGGTTCCCCAGTGCCCACCCAGGTAACCAACAAGCCACTGTATTGGGGCTGTGTGGGGATACCAAGGGTCTTTGAGGCCACACTGCTGTCCTACATGCACCCATCCTGGGTGCCTCTTGAGAGACTTTGTCCACCCAGTGGAAGCAGCTGTTTTTGCATGTTCCTGCTCGGGGGCAACTTGAGTTTTCCTGTATGCAAGAGTGTGGGGAGGGAAGCAGTGTCCTGGGGTCAGCTCCCTGGGACATCACAACAGAGCAGACCCCAGAGGATGGGTTCCCAGGGGCTTTAAATGCTCTCAGAGAGGGGGCACATGCACCGCCTCTTTTATTATATACATTGGCCCCAGGGGTGTGGTCCTCATGGCCTTTAGAGACTCTGGGAGGGGGTTTGTGTGCCTCACTTATTTAAAGTATCAGCCCTGGGGGATGAGGTCCCTGGGCTCTATAGGACCTTGAAGAGGGGGACCTGTGCCCCCTCCTCTTATTTAGAAGAATGGTTCTGAGGTATGGGGTCCATAGAGCCTTTAGATGTCCAGGCCACATGCCACCCTCCCCTTTGTTTTACATCGGGGTGTCAAACATGGCATCCAAGGCGTGGTCTCACCAAAATTTTTGCCTCTGCGTCCCCGGTTGTTGATGTGAGCTGGACTCTGTTTTGCTGTTTTTGATACTCTGGGCACTTTACCACTGCTAACCAGTGCTAAAGTGCAAGTGCTGCTGTGTAAAATGTATGTGTAATTTGCTATTGATGATTAGCATATTGGATTTACTAGTAAGTCCCTAGTAGAGTGCACTAGAGGTGCCCAGGGCCTATAAATCAAATGCTACTAGTGGGTTTGTAGCACTGGTTGTGCCACCCACATGAGTATCCCTGTAAATATGGCTCAGACTTGCTACTGCAGTGTCTGTTTGTGCAGTTTTAAACTGCCAATTAGACTTGGAACGTGTACCCACTTCCCAGGCCTAAACCGCCCCTTTCTATACATGTAAAGCACCTCTAAGTTAGGCCCTAGTTAGCCCCGTGGGCAGGGTGCAGTGTATGTTAAAGGTGGGACATGTTCTGCTGTGTTTTACATATCCTAACAGTGAAATACTGCTTAATTCGGTTTTCACTGTTGCAAGGCCTATCTTTCTCATAGGTTAACATGGCGGCAGCCTTTAAATATCCCTAAAGTGCAGTTTACCTTTAAGAGCAGATAGAAATTTGGAGTTTGGTGTCTCTGAGCTCACAATTAAAAAATTCCTCTGCTAGTGAAGTTGGTTTTTAGATTGTCAGTATGAAAATGCCACTTTTAGAAAGTAGGCATTTTCTTGCTTTAATCATTCTGTGCCTGTTTGTGGAATCTCTGTCTGGGTCAGACTGACAGTTGGGCTGTTTGTGAATGTCCTCTGCACAGTGACACAAAGGGAGCTGGGGTGTAGCCTGCATATCCTGATGAGCCATCTGAGCTACAGTGGAGGGCGGAGTGGTCACTTACCCCTGAATTGGCTGTTCCTGCCCTCACACAATGCAGTCTCCAACCCTCTGGTGCACGTCTGGGGCCTGGCCTTGGCTCGGCAGGATCTTGTGAACAACAGTCCCTGGACCCCCTCCAGTCCCTGGGCCCTTGAATTTGGCAGAACAATAGCTGAAATCCATGCACAGATTGCAATGTGGGAAATTTTCGATGCGCCATCTGCAACGTGGCTGATAGACTACACGCCACTGGCTTTGCGGCTGAAATCGGCACTCCACCTGCATTGCAGCTGGGAGATCAATGCAACAGTGCTGTACAAACGACGTGCAACACCTGCTTTGTGGCTGCGGATAATGACACAAACCCCACACAGCACGGTTTTCTAACACCGTGTGACCGGATTTCCCATGCATCGTCCCTGGGCGTCAAAGTCATCCCGACTCTGCGCAGATCTAAGGTGCCCGTACAAAAATCGACGCATCACTCTCTTGCGAGGGAAAAAATGACGCATCACAGACCTGACCGGAGGAGAAACGATGCACAGCCTCCCTTGCGAGGAAAGAATGAACGCATCACTGTCTTTTCCAATGCACGCTCACCCGTGCAGCTTTATTTTTGACGCAAACCAGGTACTTTGTGCAAAATCATTGTTTCCATTGTTTCCAATGGAGTAAGACTCTTATTCTTTTTAAAATTCATATTTTGACTTGTGTATGTTGGATTTTTGTCCTTTTGGTCTTGTTTGATTTAGCTAAATATTGCCTATTTTCTAAACTGCTGTGGTGTCCATTTTGTAGTTTTTTCACTGTATTACTGTGTGTGTTGGTACAAATACTTTACACATTGCTTCTGGTATAAGTCTACCTGCTCGCACCAAGCTACCAAGGGGGTGAGTGGGGGTTAATCAGGTGTGTTTCTCCTTTGCCCTGACTAGAGTGAGGGTCCTTGCTTAAACAGGGGGTTACCTGACTGCCAACCAAAGACCCCATTTCTAACAGGGGGCTACGAGAGATGTTGCACTGGCCGATGGTGGTCGCAGGGTCAAATTCGATTCAGAGAGGGAAGCCCCACATGTCCCTCCCCACAGATCATTTTATATATGGAACCCCAGGTCCTGGCCCAGAGCATGGGGTCATAATATACAAAAAAACAATGGTGGCCACCATTTTGTTTTCTTTTGAACTATTATCCAGTAGGAGTCCTATGGAATTGTGGGAATTAGTTTTTTTTAAAAAGTATTTTGCCCCGTGAGAGCCCTATAGGACCCCAGCCCCCACAAGTACAAGGAGGGCAGGATATCCCTACCCTGTCCCTTTATGTATATATTTTTAACATTTTCAGGACAGATGACTAAATCCCTGGAGTTGTGTAATGGCTGCTGCAACATTTTAGTAAATGTTCGGAGTGCCAATCAGGCTGAGTTATTTATTTAGTGTCAGCGCCTCCCAGCATGGAGAGGGGAAGACAATATGTCCTGGAAACTTGTATATCTATTTTACTGCAGTGGTTTGTGGCTTACTGTTGACATGAGTAAGATTCAGGTAGAATAGTTAGACCTAACAATAAGAGAAGTGCAACATCGATTAAAAACATAACCCTACATGTATTTTTCCTTGTTTTCTACGTAGTTCAAGTAGCCACTGCAATAATCTAAAAAGCAGTACCTCCTTTGGGGAGTTACTTAGAGCCAGAAGGAATTGCAACATAAAGGAAATTTATATGGCTACTAGATTTCAACAAAGGGGAATGAATAAGGAATAACAGATTTCAACAAAGGGGTTACGTTGGACATATTTTGAGATTAGATTTAGGAAACCTAGCTAATTTCTGTCTAATGAAAGATAGGAAAACAACACCTATCACACAGGATAGATTTATAACACCCTTTAATACGGATATAACACTAGTCTCAGAGGGTACCGAAAAAGAATTGTAATATTCTGACGAGTAACACCATTATAGGCAGGACGTACACGAATATCCACAAATAACGTGAAGGTGAGCACCATGTCTAAATGACCATAAACACGGAAAAATGGATGCCAACTGTCTAGGTTACAAAAATGTGTTTCTGACCTTCATGAAATGTAAAGCATGTAAGAACAGCTGGAACAAAACTCAATACGATGTCCCCTATAGACAGGAGAAAATACAATCATTAAATATATTAAATAGAACTCCGATTACACAGTTTATATTCTAATATGCTTCTGTAACAAATGCTCTTTAGAAAGCATGCTGCAGGCAGCAAAGGAAAGGGGAGCTAGCATATATATGAGTGAACCAAAAAAGGATTCCAACTACAGAGTGGCACAGTATTTCAGAAAGATGCATAATAATATAATGTAACTGTTTCAGCTATTTTGTTTTGACAGAATCCTACCTAATCCTGAGTGGTAAGATGTTGGAATCGGACTACTTTATATATAATTGACCTGCTTATTATAAAACTCCAGAAGTGCTTAATGCTGAGATAGAATTAGAAATACATTTGAATTCACAGTACTTCTACTACATGGTTCTTAATTTGGAGTTTTTAGATTTTAGGGATTGATGACTTCCACCAAGGATTGGGGTCTGAATAATACTGTAAGCTTTAACATCCCACAAAACTATTTATTAGTTAATAACTAGTTATGGTGATGTTTATGTGATTAACTTGCAATGCCTTGCGAAGTAGACAGTCTTTTATCTATCTAAGAAAAGAGCAAACCGGGGCACTCCAAACAAAGAGAGTCCAAAAGTCGGGTGACTTAGTGTGGAAAAGTTTAATCCTCAGTAATTGGTCGTTGAATCATAGTTCAAAATTGTTTGAATCCACATATGAGAAAGTATATAGCAGGTTACAATAACAAACTGACTCCTCAGAATGAACAGGCATAGATGAGCAACAAAACAGCCAACACGTGTTTCGTCCTCTCGGACTTTTTCAAGGCTCTAGGTATACTTTTTAGGTAAAGAATGGCTGATGGTGTTCAGTTAGATATCCACACGATGAAATAGTCCTGACTGTTTCTAACCGTAGAGTTCGGGAAGCAAGTAACAAAGGCGTATGTGCTTGCCACTGTAGCGTCTGATAACGCTGCCGTTTCACCATATGATATGTGTGGATATCTAACTGAACACCATCAGCCATTCTTTACCTAAAAAGTATACCTAGAGCCTTGAAAAAGTCCGAGAGGACGAAACACGTGTTGGCTGTTTTGTTGCTCATCTATGCCTGTTCATTCTGAGGAGTCAGTTTGTTATTGTAACCTGCTATATACTTTCTCATATGTGGATTCAAACAATTTTGAACTATGATTCAACGACCAATTACTGAGGATTAAACTTTTCCACACTAAGTCACCCGACTTTTGGACTCTCTTTGTTTGGAGTGCCCCGGTTTGCTCTTTTCTTAGATTTTGTAACCTACAGCGCTCGACAGAGGTGGTTGTCGCCATCCACCTCTGTGTGTGTGCACCTTGAAACCCTCGGTGGTTGGGTTTCTCTGCACCAGGCTGGCACCCGCCACAGGACTTGCTGACGACATACTATTGTGTTTGTTGTTTTTTGTTTCTTGGTTTCAGATGTGCGTCGCTAAGCATCAACCACCTTGTTTCAGTATTGTAGTCTTTTATCTATATCCATGAATTTGAACATTAGTTTTTGTGTTATTTCAACACCTAACTATAAAGTCACTTTACTCTTTGTTTTCTTCAGAAATTTAGGGGCATATTTAAAAGCCCCTAGTACCCCTAGAGCTTCTAGTGACTTTTAGCGACGCTCCGGTGGCACTATGACCTGTGCTGTATTTACAAGGTGGCGTTAAGCCTCCTTATAAATACAACCCCTTCACACGCAGCCCTTTGCGTGGAAGGGGTGTGATATGGGTGTTGCTGTGGGCTTGCCACAGCAACACCCATTGTATTTTGACGCTGCCTCAGATTTACAGGTTTTCGTAAACCTGAGGCAGCGTCAAAATCTAATGCCGCCTCAGGGGTTGCGTTAGCAAGGAGCAACGACGAGGAATACTTTTATTCCTCCTCGTTTTTTGCTTTTTTCTATGTGTGCTGCATTTTGCAGCACACATTGAAGAGCAAAATGCCAGACATGATTGTTTATGTCTAGGCACGTGTCTCTTCCTGCACATAAACAATAATTTCAAAATGACAATTTGATACTTCTGTATGTTGCATTCTGCAGCATACACAGAAGTGCCAAATCATTATTAGTGATTGTTTTTGTGCAGGAAGGGTCACCTTTCCACACATAAACGCTGCCTGCGTTGGCACTAGGCAGCTCAATTTAGCACCAGTGCAGGGGACAACACAGGGGTGTGCCATATTCAATTAAATACGGCACATCCCTGCGTTGTGAAAATGACGGAGCGCGCCGCTGCCAATTTTGGCACAGCATCACTGTCTATCATTTTCTTTTAAATATGGGCCTTAGTACTTTTTCTAACAGAAAGGAAAATCTAAATCCCATAGGACATAATGGGATTTTGATTTCAGTGGATGGGGTATCCTTCACCATTGTGAGGGAGTAAACCATCCATTAATATCTAAATCAGGCCTTAAGTCTATATTTTCACCCCAGTCATGCCTCAAATTATGTGAAAACAAGACTAGATTTATTCCAGTTCATACGTAAGTATAATCTTTTGTTGGTACATAGCAATAATCCTTTGAAGAGTCCTGAAAATGTACCTTCAGAGAATGGGGGAATCTGGATAATAAGGGATGTGGAAGGCTGATGCACTGCTAATAATTTAATGCAGAAAAACTGAGTTTGGGTACGTATGACTTCAATGATGAAAACAATGCCATGTTTTTCATTAATACTCTAAACAGTTTAGGAATAAAAGTGAATGCACTCAGTAGAAGTGGTTTCAAGCAAAGAACATGCGGCATCTCAAACATGCTTTTTGACTCTATAGAGGTATTCCATAGTCTTATGATTAGGCAAATTAGAAGTGTAAGTTGGCAGCATTTCAGTGAAAAATAAAAGAAATTCAACATGGTCCAAATGTGAAGCATTAAGAAGACTGGGTAGTAACACCTGGTTATCAAAGTTTCAGAGAAAAGAGGGAATGTAGTGATCTGACCTAGATATAAATATAAATAGGAAGCTATGTGACAATTAAATGATTATGAATGTTAAACAAAGGTAGGACATGAGTATAATAAGAATTTAACCAACAACTATCACAATAAACTAACAGAATGGAGTGAAGAGGGTTTGCTGGAATACTTATATCTGAAAAGAGAGCCCCCTACAATTAAGGGTTGGCGGATCTCATGGAGTTCTACTCCGTGGAATTCCGCAGAGTTGGGTAAAAACTATGGGGGAGGAGTGCCACCTGCTCTTCACACCCTAGCAATGAATGCACCCAATCTCAGAAGCGCTAAACAGGGTAGGCCTGCTTAGCACTTTTGAGATCAGGCGCATTCAGGCCAGAATGTATGCCATCCCTTAGCAAAAGCTACTGTTTCAGGCCTCTTGTGCAGACACCACCCACCGGCCTGGAGCTGGATGCTCTCAACCACACCTATACACACCCCTTCATCATGTGCCTTCCTTCACAAACTTGCTACGGAGGGCCAAGCACACCCCCTGTCTTGCACCAGCCTTGCAATTGCTTCCTCTGCACTTATGCACAGCCTCAGACCGCTCTTTCTTTAAGGCCGAGCACTAGCAGCAGAAAACCAGCTCACCACCAGCAGCCTGATGCTCCTCCAGTGTCCAGCTCCCACTGCTGGCCTCAGCATTATACCCCCATTATGCCACTTCCTTTCTCACGGACTCTGGGGAGACAGGTTTTTTTTAAGTGGAGCTCTGAAGTTTTCTTTTTTTCCAGCACAGACCCCCCTCATGTGCAAATCCTTCTTGTCCATGCCCAGTGCCAGCCCCTTTGAACACAAAAGAGAAAGAGAAATGACAAGCACTTACCTGGATCCAGATGGGTCCTGGTTGCAAGCAGCCTAGCTCTCTGCCTCCCCCTGCTCCCAGGTGGAGGACAGTGAAAGTAGGGAGGCCTGGATCCGGTGCTGGCACAAGTGCAGCCCCTCAGCAGCAGAGCCACGTCTGACCGCCACCATTCTCTTCGTGCACATGGCTGAACTCCAAACTCCAAGCAGAGTGCTGTGTGCAAAAAAATCTTGATAACTCCGCCGGCAGAGCGGAACTCACCACCACTCTTACCTACAAACCTGACCATGTTTCAGACACCTAATAGCCATAAAGCATAAACCGCTTCTGTGCCCCGGACATAATGGTTACGTCCTGCGGCACAGTGCTCGTGTGCCCAGGACGTAACCATTACGTCCTGGGCACAGAGCCCAGAGGGAACACTAGGGCATGGATGGAAGGGGAAGACCTTCCCCTTCCACCCCCGAGCCCCCCACCTCCCCTGTGACGTCAGCACGTGATCCCACGCTGACCTCACAGAGGCCCCATCCCATCGCGCTGGAAGCTCAGCTTCCAGCGGGTTCGTAAGAGAAATGCTTTTGCATTTCTCTTCCGATCATGTGATGGGGGCCCTGAGAGGCTTCAAAGGGAATGAAATGAATTTCTTTCCCTTTGAAGTCTCTCAGAGCATTTTAGCAGTGTGATCGTCAAGCGATCCGGCTGCTAAAATGCCCACTAGACACCAGGGATTATTTTCATTTAGGAAAATTGGCATAAGGGGAGCAACCGCTTGGGCAGGGTCACTCCCCTGGGGAGCATTTTTTTTCAAGGACCTCTAGGCGCCACAAATCATTTTTTTTTTGTTGTTTTTTAGAGGTCGGTCGCTCCCCTAGGGGCAAATTATATTTAGGCCATTTCTGCCCCTCTTGGGGGCAGATAGGCCTATTTTTATGATGCCAATCTGCCCCCAAGGGGGGCAGAAACCACTAGACGCCAGGGAGTTTTTTTTCTAACGCGAATTTCACGCAAGGGGAGCAACCCCTTAGGCAAGGGTCACTCCCCCAGGGGTCAAATTTATTTTAGGCCATTTCTGCCCCCCCCCCCTTGATGGCAGATCAGCCTATTTTAATTAGGCCGATCTGCCCCCAAGAGGGTCAGAAACCACTAGGCACCAGGGATTTTTTTTTTTTTTTTTTTACAGACGGGGAGCGACCCCTTAGGCAAGGGTCGCTCTGGGGGCAAATTGTATTTAGGCCATTTCTGCCCCCTTTGTGGGCAGATCGGCTGATTTTTGCTACGCCAATCTGCCCCCAAGGGGGGCAGATACAACCAGACACCAGGGATCTTTATTTTTTTGCGTCAATTTCACACAAGGGGAGCGACCCCTTAGGCAAATTTATTTGAGGCCATTTCTGCCCCATCAGCCTATTTTAATTAGGCCGATCTGCCCCCAAGGGGGGCAGAAACCACTAGGCACCAGGGATTTTTTATTGTTGTTGTTGTTTTACAGACGTGGAGTGACCCCTTAGGCAAGGGTTGCTCCCCGGGGGGTGGGGGGCCAAATTGTATTTAGGCCATTTCCGATTTTTTCTATGCCAATCTGCCCCCAAGGGGGCCAGAAACCACCAGACACCAGGGATCTTTATTTTTTGCATCAATTTCACACAAGGGGAGTGACCCCTTAGGCAAGGTTCATTCCCCTGGGGGGCAAATTTATTTTAGGCCATTACTGCCCCCCTTGGGGGTAGATCGGGCTATTTTTATTAGGCCGATCTGCCCCACAGTGGGGCAGAAACCACTCGGCACAGGGGATTTTTTTTTCTCGCCATTTTCACGCAAGGGGAGCGACCTCTGAGGCAAGGGTCCCTCCCCTGGGGGGAGGGGAATTTATTTTAGGCCATTTCTCCTCCCCTTGGGGGCAGATCGGCCTATTTCTATTAGGCTGATCTGCCCCCGGGTGGGGGCAGAAACCACGTAGGCACCAGGGATTGGTGTTTGTATGTGTGTGTTTTGTTTGGGGAGCCAGCCCCTTGGGCAAGGGTCGTTCCCCATGGGGGCACATTACTGTTGGCCATATCTGCCCCCCTTGGGGGCAGATTGGCTTATTTTTGGAAGGCCCATCTGCAGAGACCAGAGAAGATTTGTTTTCAAAATTTGAGGGTGGGGGTATGGCCATACCCCCACCCCAAATAAATGGGGACAAAGTTGTTCTGCCCACCAGTGGGCAGATGGGGCAATTACCCCTGATCCACACCCTGTGGGGCCAGAAAGTATACTAGATGCCAGGGAATCAAAAAATAAATAGTGGGGTGGTGGCTACCAACCAGTATGGGCCTGGTTATGCCCCCACCCCAACTGAAGGGGGTAACAGTCTTTCAGCTCTCCCCCGCACACTAAAACATCTTATCCCACGGCAAGCAAGAGGACATTTGATTATTTTGGGTTTTCATTTTACATTTGGGCCATGAGAGCTTGGCTAACTCTCAAAATCGTCCCACTTGGAATGGTGAGGGCTGCACTGTATGGACTTTGGGATGCTGCCATGTAGCAAAATCCACAAGACCTAGACACATCTGAAAACTAAACATCTAGGTGATTCCACGGTGGTGTGCTTCACAGGCACCCACACCATTTTCTTACCCACAATGCCCTGCAAACCTCCAACTTTGCTGGAAATCACAAATTTTTCCCACATTTTTGTGATGGAACCTTCCGGAATCTGCAGGAATCCACATAATTCCTACCACCCAGCATTGTCTCATCTATACTGATAAAAATTCTGCTGCACTTGTCAGCCTAAAAATTTTTTTTTTTTCAAACTGCCCTTTTGGACCCGCTTTGGTTCCCCCTCAATTTCAACATGTTTTTGGCTCTTCCCTGTCACAAGCACTTGGCCCACTTACACAAGTGAGGTACAATTTTTATCGGGAGACTTGGGGCAACGCTGGGTGGAAGGAAAATTGTGGCTCCTCTGAGATTCCAGAATTTGCCAAAATGTGAGGAAAAAGTGCTTTTTTGGCCATATTTTGAGGTTTGCAAAGGATTCTGGGTAACAGAACCTGGTGAGAGCCCCACAAGTCACCCCATCGTGGATTCCCCTAGGTGTCTAGTTTTAAAAAATGCACAGGTTTGGTAGGCTTCCCTAGGTGCCGATGAGCTAGAGGCCAAAATCCACAGCTAGGCACTTTGCAAAAAACAGGTCTGTTTTCTTTGGGAAAATGTGATGTGTCTACGTTTTGTTTTGGGGCATATCCTGTTGCGGGCGCTAGGCCTACCCACACAAGTGAGGTACCATTTTTATTGGGAGACTTGGGGGAACGCTGGGTGGAAGGAAATTTGTGGTTCCTCTCAGATTCCAGAACTTTCTGTCACTGAAATGTGAGGAAAAAGTGTTTTTTTGGCCACCTTTTGAGGTTTACAAAGGATTCTGGGTAACAGAACCTGGTCAGAACCCCACAAGTCACCCCATCTTGGATTCCACTAGGTGTCTAGTTTTAAAAAATGTGCAGGTTTGGTAGGTTTCGCTAGGTGCCGGCTGAGCTAGAGGCCAAAATTTACAGCTAGGCACTTTGCAAGAAACACATCAGATTTCAATGTAAAAAATGTGATGTGTCCATGTTGCATTTCCTGTCGCGAGCATTAGGCCTACCAATGCAAATGAGGTACCACTTTTATCGGGAGACTTGAGGGAACACAAAATAGCAAAACAAGTGTTATTGCCCCTTGTCTTTCTCTACATTTTGTCCTTCCAAATGTAAGACAGTGTGTAAAAAAGACATCTATTTGAGAAATGCCCTGTAATTCACATGCTAGTATGGGCACCCTGGAATTCAGAGATGTGGAAATAACCACTGCTTCTCAACACCTTATCTTGTGCCCATTTTGGAAATACAAAGGTTTTCTTGATACCTATTTCTCACTTTTTATATTTCACCAAATGAATTGCTGTGTGCACGGTATACAATGAAAACCCGTTGCAAGGTGCAGCTCCTTTATTGGTTCTGGGTACCTAGAGTTCTTGATGAACCTACAAGCTCTATATATCCCGCAACCAGGAGAGTCCAGCAGACGTAACGGTATATTGCTTTTGAAAATATGACATAAAGTTACAGAGTAAAACGTGATGAAAAATGGCTGTTTTTTTACCTCAATTTCAATATTTTTTTATTTCAGATGTTATTTTCTGTAGGAAACCCTTGTAGGATCTACACAAATTACACTTTGCTGAATTCAAAATGTTGTCTACTTTTCAGAACTGTTTAGCTTTCTGGGATCCAGCATTGGTTTCACACCCATTTCTGTCACTAACTGGAAGGAGGCCGAAAGCACAACAAATAGTAAAAATGGGGTATGTCCCAGTAAAATGACAAAATTGTGTTGAAAAATGGGGTTTTCTGATTCAAGTCTGCTTGTTCCTGAAAGCTGGGAAGATTGTGATTTTAGCACCGCAAACCCTTTGTTGATGCCATTCTCAGGGAAAAAACCAGAAGCCTTCTTCTGCAGCCCTTTTTTCCCATTCTTTAAAAAAAAAGAAATTTTTGATGTATTTTGCCTAATTTCTTGGTCTTCTTCAGGGGAACCCACAAAGTCTGGGTACCTCTAGAATCCCTAGGATGTTGGAAAAAAGGACACAAATTTGGCATGGGTATCTTATTTGGAGAAAAAGTTATGAGGGCCTAAGTGCAAACTGCCCCAAATGGCCAAAAAAAGGCTCGGCACAGGAGGGGAAAAGGCCTGGCAGCGAAGGGGTTAAGTAGCCCACCTGCAAAATAGATAGCATTCAACATCAATAGTGTATATGAGAAGAATTCTACTTGTATAGATAATTTCCTTTATACCATTGTTGAAACCCTACTTTGCTATCTGATGGATAGCTCTGATTTTATTTCGAGACCCCATGGCATACATATAGACCCTGTGAGTTATGTGGTTTCATGGATGTTAACAGTTTGTACAATAGCATTTGTCACCAGGACGGGATGAACATTTTTTAAATGCAAGGGCAATTAATGAACATACCAAAATGATGATTCCAATGATCCAGATGTATTTTAATGAAAACTATTTGTCCTTTGAAAATTAAGAATACAAGTAAGAAATACAAGAATGGGCACCTTGTTGGCCCCCAGCTAAGCAACTCTGTTCATGGGTGCCTAGGAGAGGCAGGTGAATGGTCTGAAAAAGTCATGGTTACTTCTAAATGAGAACTAAGGTTCTGAAAGTTGAGGTCAGGGTTAGTAAATTGATTACATCTCTGTACAGAAAACGAGGGGCATATTTATACTCAGTTTGCGCTGGAATTGCGTTGTTTTTTTTTACGCAATTTCGACGCAAAACTAACTCCATATTTATACTTTGGCGTTAGACGCGTCTAGCGCCAAAGTCCATGGAGTTAGCGTAATTTTTTAGCGTGGACACCTACTTTGCGTTAATTATATGCAAGGTAGGCGTTCCCGTCTAAAAAATCGACTCCGAGGCATGTGCGTCGGATTTATACTCCCGGGCAAAATTCAGGCCCGGGAGTGGGCGGGTAAAAAAAAATGACGTACGGCCGCTTTTGCGCCGTTTTTTAGCGCCTGCAAAAGGCAGGCGTTAAGGGACCTGTGGGCTCTAAAGGAGCCCAGAGGTGCCCTCCCATACCCCCAGGGACACCCCCTGTCACCCTTGCCCACCCCAGGAGGACACCCAAGGCTGGAGGGACCCATCCCAGGGACATTAAGGTAAGTTCAGGTAAGTGTTTTTTTTTTTTTTTTTGGTGGCATAGGGGGGCCTGATTTGTGCCCCCCTACATGCCACTATGCCCAATGACCATGCCCAGGGGACAGAAGTCCCCTGGGCATGGCCATTGGGCAAAGGGGCATGACTCCTGTCTTTGCTAAGACAGGAGTCATTTCTATGGGGGTTGGGAGTGAAAAGAAATGGCGCAACTCGGGTTGAGGCGAAAAAATTGCCTCAACCTGACTTGCCCCATTTCTTGACGCCCAAGCCCCATATCCCCCTACGCCGGCGCTGCCTGGTGTACGTCGTTTTTTTTAACGCACACCAGACGGCGCCGGCGGCTAACGCCGGCTAACGTCATTCAATAAATACGGCGCCCGCATGGCGCTTCAGAATGGCGTTAGCCGGCGCTAATTTTTTTGACGCAAAACTGCGTTAGCGCAGTTTTGCGTCAAAAAGTATAAATATGGGCCCAAATGTCAGCTAATAAACACGTTACATGCTAAAAGCTGCAATTCAGGTCCTCTAAAATGGAATATACCCCAAAGGGTATTGATCAGAATAAAAATAACTTGTATTCATGTATCAGATTATGAAAGGACCAAAGATGATCTGATGAGAAGACTCAAAGAGGGCAAAACGCTATCCAGAAACAAGGGTACAGATTACTGTAGAAAAAAACAATCCTTAATGCAGAAAAGACATAGGCCCTCACCATGACTCTGGAAGTCTTCTGACCGCCAGGGCCATGGTGGCGGTCTCACCACCGACGGGCTGGTGGTGAAGACTGCCACATTATGAGTGTGGCGGGTTGGCCTCTGCCAACCCACTACATCCCCTTCTGTACCGCCAGGTCGGTTGGTCTCCGCTGTGTCAGAGGTTAGCATCTCCGACCTCGTGGTCCAATGAAGACCATCAGTCCAATGAAGACGGTCATTGGTATTATAAGCCAGCTCTCCACCAGGGTTTCCATGGTGGTAGTACCACCACGAAAAACCTGGCTGAAAGGCTACTGGTGAGAGGAAATTTATTTCCTGTCACCGGAAGAGGACTCCCCCACCCCCCTTCAAGCCCAATACCCATACCCACCCTCCATACCAGAACCCCCATCCCCTCTTCTAGTACAGCGCCCCTACCCCCAGTCCCCACCCCCTTCAAATACAGCACCCCCACATACACGCACACAGACACCCAAATGCACCTCATATACACTCGTTCGCGCACCTCGCAACACTCATTCACGCACCTCGCATACAGTCATACAACAACACTGACACACACGCATTCACTCACAAGCATCCATACACGCATACACTTCAACATTCATATAGGCACTCATTTCAACATTGATACGCACAATCAACCATGCATACACACACCCATACAAACACCCATGCACACAGGCATACACACACATATATGCACACACGCAGACAACACCCACTCACAAATGCACGCACAACACCCCCCACACCCTCTCCCCCTCTCCCCTGTCAGACAACCGACTTACCTTGTCTGGCGAGGAGGTCATCTGGCAGGGAAAGGGCACTTCCACCGCCACTAGCGCCCCACCATCAGGACACCGCCAGGCGGTATTACTGCTCGTAATATGGCTAGTGGAGTCCTTTTGACGGGGCTGGTGGTGGAACCGCCCATGCGCCTCTGACTGCCAGCACGACTACTGGAGGATTTCTGCCCAAAATGTGGCAGAAATCCTTCAGTACTCATGACCTGGTGGGTGGAAGACCACCAGCACTGGCGATCTTCTGGCACCCCGGCTTTAGCACTCTTGGGAAATGACCACCAAAGTCAAAATGAGGGCCATACTCTTCAAACATGCAAAGACTGAACTTTCAGAAATAGTATCTAATACATCACAAGCAAACACAGTTAGATTCACAATCACATTCTCAAATATTCTAATATCATCAAACAGAAACTTCAGAAACATTGGGGTATATTACTGAATGATACTAGGATGCAGAAATAGCTTCTGAAGAATCCTACTATTACATATAAGCTTAGCATGTCTAGGGCAGTGCATTCCAAATTTTTTGGACCACAACCCACTGTTTAGAATTACCATCTTTTGTGACCCACCTACCTAATGGACATGAGGCAGGCGATTTATTCATGTAATTAGAGCTTTGTTTGGTAGAGCAGTGTCATTTACACACAGAACATTTTCCAATTAAATGACAACTAACTATACACAGACATGCTGTTTAACTGATAAAACTATATAGGGCACAAATGATAATCTGTGTGAAAGGGGTTTCTGTGAATCTTTTTTATTTGTGCATCACCAAGAAAGTATCTTTGATTTGTTTTGGTCCTATTAAAATCTGTATTTCCAGCTGATGTCAGAATCTTTTTTTTAAAGGTGCTTGGTTTTTGTTTTCCTAACTGCTGAATGCATACAGTTCATTTACAGCTATTTGCACTTTGCTGTGTGTTGCAAAACCCAACATCATACAGCCTTTCCTCTCACACTACTCCAGCAAGATTGTCACACAATTTATTTTGAAAACTCCTCTTACTTTGCAGTTAGAGAAAGAAAAGTAAACACTAATCCACATATTAAAAGCAATTTGTCAGGAAACATTAAGCACTGGCATGTGTGATAAGGTAAACACAGACTTGAAAAGCATATTTATATGTTGCTGAACACAATCCAATAAAAATCAGCTCATGACCCACCAGTGTGCTGCAACCCACAGTTTGGGAAACACTGATCTAAGGGCATCCTGGTAAAGAGATATTAATCTCTAGTGATGCTCATCATTGATTAGGAGGGATACTAAGCTTTTTCCCATTTGAAAAATGCAAAGCATGCAAGAATTGTAATGTTGTCACACATTACAGTTAACCACTCACATCTAGGGAATTTGCAGCAGAAAAAAATATTACATGTGAAGCTGAGTACACTGTAAACATAATGACCTGCCTTTGTCAAAAGACACATCGCAACCTCTATGTTCCCAGTCAAAAATGTCCATTCTGGAGCACTTCAAAGCAATCATGAATCATGACACCAAGTACCCAGCAGCCAGATATTTTGAGAAATTCCAAAATGCAGAGGGTGTTAAAGTCTCTGTTAGAAATTTGGCTTCTGGATGGCGGAGGTATGCACCCTGTCTAAGCAGGAACCACTATCCTAGTCGGGGTAAGTCAGATACACACCAGGAATTGACCTGTGTTCACCCTTTGGTAGGTTGGCACAGAGCAGGCATGCTTAACCTAAGAGGCAATGTGTAAAGTATTTGTGTAATACATAAAACAGTGAAACAGTGAAAACACTACACGAAAATAATTCACACCAGGTTAGAAAAATAGAGCTTAATTTAATTACCAAAACAACAAAACAACAAAAATGCAATAAGTAGAAGTCAAGATATGCATTTTTAAAGAATATTTCCAAATATAGTGCCTAATATCATAAATCACCAGCCAAGGCTATCCGAAAAGTCAGAGCAACCAGGATGGAGCACGGGTCCAATACAGGGACCAACCTCGTCCTCCTGGAAAAAGTACCTTGGTTGGAGGGTTGCATTGACATCGAAGACCAGATGCGAGGAGCAGAGGAGGTAATGCATTGGCTTTGATCCCTTCAGATGTAGGCAATGACTCGGTTCTGATCCACACAGTCAGAGATGCAGCTTTGTCGAACTGCGCAGCTGGTGATGCAATGTCCTCGAACAATGTTGCATCAGCGAACCCTTTTGAGATGAAGATGATGCTTTGTTATCGAGCCTCTCAACCGGCAAAGCAATGTCTTTATCAATGGTAGCAGTAGTGATGCGTCGTCTTCATGGGGAGATGTGCCGGTTCCAATGGACGCAAGAATAGCGATGGATGGATTTTTGTAGAAACAGCTGACAAACCCACTTCCAAAGGCCCAGGAATCGACTGGCACCACTTGGTAGTTTAGGACTCACAGTTCAAAGCCAGTAGCAGGTTTGAGTTAAGTGTTTGATGTCCCTGGGACATCAAAACAGGAGGCAAGCCAGCAAGCCCTTGGAGTCACTTTGGTTCTAGGGATGTAGGGATGCAGTCCACATCTTTCTCACTCACAGTGAAGGATGGCAG
Source organism: Pleurodeles waltl (assembly GCF_031143425.1). Classification (NCBI taxonomy): domain Eukaryota; kingdom Metazoa; phylum Chordata; class Amphibia; order Caudata; family Salamandridae; genus Pleurodeles; species Pleurodeles waltl. The sequence goes on along the minus strand of NC_090449.1, from coordinate 801,416,063 downwards.
CAGGCAGCAGGGCAGGCACAGCAAAGTAGGAGTCCAATATAGCCCAACAGAGTCTAGCAGGATGACATTCTTTTCAGCAGTACAGCAGTCCTAACTCCTAGCAGATTGTCCTCACGTCCTAGAAGTGTGCTGATTTGGTAGGGTCAGAAGTCCAGTTCTTATACCCAGTGGTGCATTTGAAGTGGAAGAGACTTCAAAGAAAGGCCTGACACATTAGGGGAGGTTATGCAGCCTTTGTGAGGGCGCAGGACACAAACCATTCAGGTGTGTTAGCTCCTCCATCCCATCACGTCCAGGATAGCCCATCAACATTCAGATGGTCACTCAACCGCACCTAAGGTCCCTTTGTGTGTGGCTGCCTGGAGGGAATGCAAAAGGGCCCAGCTGCCACCCACCCAGATGTGTATTCAGAGACTTTCTAAAGGAGGCATTTGCAGAATTACAGCTTAAAATCCGACTTCAACATAAGCTCAGATTTTAACTGTGATTCCAGACACCAAACTTGGGTTCCCATCTCTTCCCACTTGAAAATTACACATAAAATGTAAAAAGGCAATCCCAATTTTAAGCTATGGGGGAGATAGGCCTGGCAGTAGTGAGAAACGAATGTAAGAGTTTTTCAGTACCTGGACATATAAAACTTAAACTTACATGTCAGAAATGTTAAATACATTGCACATTGCTGTCTGGGCCCTACCTTGGGGGTGACTTGTATGTATTAAAAAAGAAGGCTTGGGCCTGGCAAGAGGGTTAACTTGCCAGGTCGACATGCCAGTTTACAACTTCAATGGCATGCCTCAGTCATGTTTCAAGGGCTACTGAAGTGGGTGGCATAATCAGTGCTTCAGGTGCACCAGTGCACCAGTAGCTTTTAATTCACAGGCTCTGGGCACATGGAGTCCACTTCAATAGAAACTTACATGTAAAATAAATATGTCAATTGTGGATAAGCCAATGGTATTGTGTTTCAGGGAAAGAGCATATGCCCTTTAGCACTGGTCAGCAGCAGCAAAGTGCCCAGAGTCCTAAAGCCAGCAAAAATAATTTTAGCAAACACAAGGTTAGAAGGCAAAGAAAGGCAGGGAAAACCACACCAAGGATGCCGGGCCTAACAGGCTCTTTTTTCACATCAATAGAGTTCCAAAACAGACTAGAGGATGTGATAGAATTAGCAGTTTCTGCATGATAGAATGGTACATTATCGCCCTTGAGACTTGTGAGCCATATGGCGGAAACATTTCTGAAGACCTGTTTGTACATTTGCCCAAATAATGAGTGCTTCATGAAAACTCCCTCTTCTCTTTGCTATATCTGCTTTCTTGTCTTGTTTGTGACTCTTTTTCCCTCAGGTCACAATGCCTTTTTTAGGATGAGTCATCTGATTGGGTCCCAGATTAGTTTTTTCTATACATCACTCTTGGATACAGAAATTAAATTATAAGTGCCTACTAGGCAATTGTATTTTGTAAGTTTGTGCCGCTTTTGCGTCAAAAAGCGTAGCAAATGCGGCGCTAAAAAAGTATAAATATGGGCCAAAGTGTGCCAAAAATCCTATGTAATACATATAGGCCCTCATTACACCCTTGGCAGGCGGCAACCGCCGCCCGCTAAGGTTGAACCGCTGGCCGGCCGCCAATGCGGCCGCACTCCCACGGGGTCTCAGCGGGGATCTCAGCCGCAACACGGGAGCCTGCTCCAAATGGAGACGGCGGTGTTGCGGCTGTGCGACGGGTGCAGTTGCACCCGTTGCGCTTTTCACTGTCTGCATAGCAGATAGTGAAAAGCTCCATGGGGCAGTGGCAGGGGGCCCCTGCACTTCCCATGCCAGTGGCATGGGAAGTGCAGGGGCCCCACGACTCCCCTTTCCACTAGCCTTTTTATGGCGGTTCTTACCGCCATGAAAAGGCTGGCGGGAGGGTGACTCGTAATCCCCTGGACAGCGCTGCAAGCAGTGCTGCCCTGGGGGATTTAAACCGCCGGGACAGAGAGAGTGAATTGTTTGTTGGGGTAAATTGGTGTCCACCAGAGGAAATCAAATCATTATTCTGGCGGTCCAGTCACAGTTGCAGTAATTTCAACCTGCGTCCAACCCCTGATAGCTATGGCACAGAGCAGATAATCTTAACTTAAAATAAATGTGTAAAGCATTTAGAAGTACAAACAGTTCAAATGTTGAAAGTACAACACAATAAAAATCCTACTTCAATTAATAAAAATAGAGTAAAATTTTATTTAAAAAAATACACCAAAACCAAAAGTATATATCCAATAAAGAAAACCAGAAGTATTAACTTTTTTAAAGATGTAAGAGAAAATAGCACCAGCAGTGCAAAGCATCAATTGTGGCCAGTGGTCGTGTTAGAAACATTGATTTCATGTGGGGAAGCTGCAGAATCTGTTTACATGCTGCAGCTAGGGTCGGACTATGCCCCTCAGCAGTCCGCTGCCCGTAGCAGAGGAGAAGGGGCACACCAGTGTGCCAAAAGCACTTCCTTGTTTCTGCAGTGCGGGAGGCTGTAAACTGTTTCCCTGCCGCAGGTGGGGTGGGACTATGTCCCCTAGCTTACTTGTTCCTGCAGCACGAGATGTGTGGAGGAATATGCCCGGGCGAAGAAAAGACCAAGAGCAGCCCTGTCTTCACCAGTCATTGGTCGGAAGAGTCCAGTCCGGGCCACCCATCCTGGCGCTTGGCTTATGTTGCCCCAGCGGTGAGTCGCCATTTACCTTCAACATAAGCTTATCTGGTTGAGACTTTTTTTCATACTTGGGAGGTTTCTTTCAATTACTGACTGTTTTACTCCTGTGTTGCAAAGGTGAGATGTATTTTATCACTCCCTTTGGGGCAGTATGGGTAGGATCATAGGGACAAGGAAGTTACCTGTGGGCAAAGATAATGACACAGTTACCACCCCCAATACATAATGTTGGATTCCTTTTTGGAAAGAGCAGTGGGGGTCGTCTTTAAAGAGATTGATCTTGCAGAGAGGCGCCTATCCTTGGATGTGGGGGAACGCCTTAATACCCCCTTGCAGCATTTAAATTACCAACAATGTACTGGGCCCAGTGATACCCGGTTATCGACAGCTCATTGTCAAAGGGAACAATACCAGGGGTGCTCCAGGACAATTGAACACCTAGAGAGGTTCTTAATAAGTCAGCTGCATCCTGTGTGAGTAAGTGTGTGCCACCTGTCAAAATAAATCAACAATCTAAGTGCATATGTAGCTCTAAGCCTCATGTACAGAAGTACATAGACAAAATCTCTCTCTGGTTGTGCAACAGCCTTCTATTGTAGGTGACTCCAACCTCTCCTGGGACAAGGTGCTAGACAAATTCAAACCCATTGTTGTTGCTTGTATAACCCCTTTAGTGGAAAAAATGAGGAGCATGGAGAATACTGTCTTGGATCTAAGCAGGATACGTGACAAGGAAAGCGTAACCAACACTGCTGGTCCTGTGAAGTCTGCAGATACAACTGGTCTTGAGGGGTCTGCAGGGTCTGCCGGATCAGCGGGGTCTATGTCAGTTGCCACCTGCATGACCTGCATGGATGGGCACCCACCCTCCATGTGTAATGGACCTGCCAACAACAAACCACCAGCCAATGCAGCAGTAAGTACCCCAAAGATGCTGAAAGGGTTGAAAGGAACACTGCAGGGGGACTATGGCCTGTGCGACAATGAAGGTACTGACCAGCCATAGGTGGTCAGTCAGTTGTGCTTAAATCTTGCTTCTTATTGCTGTCCATATGTCGCAGTAATGACAGGGGTGCCACACCTGCCACCCAACACAAAGGAAAAATAAGGTGTGCCACTGGCTAACCCAAAACTTGAATTTCATTGTCAAGGAGTTCAATGACATTATCTTTGTAAGGAGGGTAGGATTAATAGCCCTGGGTTTAAGAACCTGAAAGGAGCCTTCAGTTTCCCCATCAGTTATAAGCACCCGAATTTAGCCCATTGTTTTATTGCAAGTAATAAGAAAAATAATCCCCTGGTCGGCTGCATTAACGTTCTTCTCTTCGGGTTTTTTGTGTCTTCAGATACCTGCAACCCAAGATGCAGACTGGCCTTCTGTGATTAATCTTATGGCAAGTGGGTTTGGAAGAGCTCAGATTTCAACCTCAAACTGATTTTCTCCTTTGTCTGATATGCTTTTATTCCACTTAAGAATTTAACAAAGCTATCAAAGGTCTTCCACGTCTCTGTAGGTTCCCTCCAAAAATACTTGATTCTCACTAATGGAGCAGTCACTAAGCATGTTAGCTGGAATATCGCCGACATATGGTTTAAACAGCATGACTTGGCATGGTTAGACTTAGTTACTAGATTCTAAATCATAATGCAAGTAGAGGCTTGCTCCCCAGAGGGAATTGTGTTGGATGGCTCTGAAAGTTTTTTTAGTTCTTGCGGTTGTCTCACCTCGTCAGAGAGCGCTGGGTGGTCTAGCCACTCTGATTAGAATTTCAAAGTTTTATAGGATTGTTCAAATCTGTTGTAACCATGGTGGGATCCAAAGTTTCTGGATTGTCTTATTCTATAAGTGTAATTTCTTCCTTGTCAATTCCTATAATGCAGTTTTGAAGCTTTTGTTTGCAGGGGCCTGAAGCTGTTTAACATCTTACGCAACTTTAGTCTACTTAGTACTGTAGAAATTTTGGGAGATCTCTACAAAAAACACCTGACTTGGGGCAAAGACTCATTATAGATTATGGGCCTCATTACAACTTTGGCAGTCTTCTTGTAACACCGCCGAAGCTGCTGCAGCCAACAGACCGCCATCATGCTAGGAGTCATTGGATGACTTCCGTCTATTTATCGGCGAAGGTCTGACTCCGAAGAGGCGGTTGCATCGCAAGCATCGCCACAGCAGCAAGACTCCGCCCACCCCATTACGAGTCTTGCTTGTGATGCAAAACCACCAGGACCCATCCCTCACGGACAACCAGCTTGCCAGAAAAGGTATGTTGATCATCCAACAGGGGGATGAGTTGTCCGTGTGTGCGGGTACGTGAGTGTGAGTATGCAGATGGGGTGATGAATGTGCTTGTGTATACAATTGAATGTGAATGTTTGTGTGTGTGTATGTGCGTGTGAATAGGGGTGTTTGAGTCTGTGTTTGCAAATGAATGGGGGGGTGTGTCTTCATGTATGCAAGTGAGTGGTGGTGTCTGTGTGAATGTATGCGGAGGGGTGCGTATATGAATACATGCGTGCGTGATGGGGTGAGGGTGTTTGGATACTGTATGTGTGGACGGGTGGGGGGGTGTTTGCATGTGTGCAGATGGTGGGGTTGTGAGTGCCGATGGGGAATGGGGATTTCGGTCACCGGGTGCGTTACCACCAGGGTTTTCGTGGCGGGGTGACCGCCATGGAAAGCCTGTCGGTCTGCAGCCTTGTAATCCGGCTGGCAGGCAGAGGCCTGCCACCAGGATGGAGGAGCCCACCGCCAGCCTCATCGGTGCGACTGCACCGGCGGGCCAGGGGGTGTTGTGGCGGTTTGGCTTCTGCCAAACTCCACAACTCGTAATGTGGTGATCTTCACGTCGGCCTATCGGTGGTGAGACCACCACCATGGCCCCTGGTGGTCTTCGGACTGCCAGGGTCGTAATGAGGGCCAAAATTTTTATCTCCAAGATTTTTTAACCATTTGTTAACTCAGAGGGGTGATTGAAAATAGCTTACACAACCATAATTCACTTGAGCTCACCCTTAACCTTCCAAGTTGTATGTAACCCCCCGTTTCTCCGGGTGTAACTGATTTGTCCAAGAAGGATAGTGGATTAAAGTTAAGCTGGAGAGCTATTGACATCCTTACCCTCCTGAGCTTACTTTTAGGGTCAAAGTTTGATTTATTTGTTAATTGTCTGTTAGTTCTTAATCCCCTGCTTTCTGACTTGCTAGAGGCATTCGGGGTTCTGAATTTAGCTATCTGAAACACCATTTTAGGTCATTAAAGGGCTAAAGAGGCCCCTAAATCAGGGTGGTTAGACAAGGATTGTAGAATTGCTAATCGAAGACTTTGTGAAGCCCTTGTAGGTAAGCCACAAGATCATCAGAGCATCGCAGAGGCAAGGGCAGCTTATAAACAATGAATTAAACATAGGAAGTTAGTGATTAAACGGGCAACGTTGGAACGTTTAGACCACACATGCAATGTCAAGGACATTAACAGATTCTGGGCAATTGTTAATGGCACAAAGTTCAATTCCCCCATATCAGAGGGTTCAGGATCCAATATTAATCCTGATAAAAGGTTAGAGCATTTCATATTTATTTGCTCATATGGAGGCAGCCCTATGGCTGGTGACGTGGATCAATCAATCAATCAGTATTTTGTTAAGCGCGCTACTCACCCAGTAGGGTCTCAAGGCGCTGGGGGGGGAGGGTGCTACTGCTCGAAGAGCCAGGTCTAAAGACGCTTCCTGAAGGTCAGGAGGTCCTCAGTCAGACGTAGGTTGACTGGCAGGGAATTCCAGGTTTTGGCGGCAAGGTGGGAGAAGGATCTGCCACCGGCTGTGGTACGGTGGACGCGGGGATGGTGGCGAGCGTTGGGGCGGCTCCTAGAGTGGTAGACCACCAGGAGTCATCCCATGCTGATTTGTTGGAGCCGACGATGATGATCTCGGTCTTCTCTGAGTTCATTTTGAGGCGGCTTGCCTCCATCCAGTTGGTGATGGCGTGAAGTCCGATGTGGAGGTTGGTCTTGGCGGGGTCCTTCGTGAGTACGAGCATCAGCTGTGTGTCGTCCGCGTAGGAGACGATGTTGAGGCTATGGAATAGGAGGATGTTGGCAAGTGGCGCCATGTAGACATTGAAGAGGGTGGGGCTGAGAGAAGATCCCTGGGGAACTCCGCAGATGGTCTTAGTGGCTTTTGACAGGAACAGGGGGAGGCGGACTCCTTGGGTTCTGCCAGAGAGGAAGGATGTGAGCCAATCCAGGGCCCTGTGGTGGATTCCAGCATCGTGGAGGCGTGTGCGATGTGTGGAAGTGTGGATATTGCAGTTTCCACTGGTGATTAGATTTGGGTTGCATGAGGTTCCTGCCACAATACTAGTTAGTCCATCGAATAAGGCACCCGGTATAGATGGGGTGCCCATGGACCTTTACAAAGAGGACTGTGGGCCCCCATAATCACTAACTTTCTGAATGCAACAGCCTCTTCTGGCATCCCTGACAGGGGCGTCTCCCTCTGGCTAAGAACCAGCAGCACAAAAATGAAACAATACTCCAATATCGTTTTATTTTTCTGCTGCTGGCTCAGTCAGCATGTGAAGGGAGGGCTGGAGCTCGGACATGGGTGGGGGGGATGAGTAATGGAGTGCACTAAGTGCGCATGTGTGTTTGGCCAGCCGTCTTATGCCGGCTATACACACATGCGCTCTTAAGTTTCTCCAGCCTGGCTGTGTACACAGTCGGACTGGAGAAGCTGCACTGGCCCCAGGGATGTGTCTGAGCGGCACTCCAAGCCCCTCAGACCAATCCTGATGCTGCTTTCATGCTAGCTTTAGCATGACAGCAGTAACAGGATTGCTGGGGAGTCTGTTCTGGTGTTCCACTGAATGCTGGGACACCATAACAGGAAAGGAGCAACAACCGATGCGGCGCGGCGACGGGAACGGTGAGTCTTTTTTTTTTTTATGGATTATTTGTTTCCCTCCCACCCCGTCTGTTACCCCCAACCCTCCCCTTGATTTTTGCAGAATCCGCTGCTGATCCATGCCTCTTGACAGATTGGTAAAATTGTGCCTATATTTAAGAAAGGTAATCCACAGGACCCCTGTTGATACTGGCCAATTTCACTATTGGATCTGTAGTTAAGATTGTAGGGCACCGTATCTTGCACAGAATTGTGGGACTGGGTCAAGGAAAGCAGTTTCCTTTGTGTTTCTCAATATGGTTTCAAGAAAGGCTTGGGAACCTTGGAACAGTGTCTACATTTGCAACTTATTAAAGGAAAATATGTGTTTGCAAAGAATGGTCCATTAATTTGGCTTTTATGGACCTTTGTAGTGCTTTTGACTGTGTTAATTGGTCCAAGCTATTGAGTATTATTAATTAATATTAGTTTACCTTTACCTCTTGCGGATTTTCTTTGTGCTTTTCACAATGGAGTTAGAGCTTCTCTAAGATATGGAACCAAGGGGGAATGCACAGATCCCTTTGGTCTTTCTTGGGGAGTTTGCCAGGGCTGAGTTTTGGACCCTGTTTTATTTCTTTTACATAGTGATTTAAACACGTTCTTACTATCGCAAGGGAAGGACATGCTCAAGGTGAAATCAACCTTCATCCCAGACCTACTCTATGTCAGTGATGAGGTTTTGCTCTCCTGCACACTTAATGGTCTTAGGGGTTTTATTGACTCTTTTGTAGTTTTTATGGACAACTTTGATTTAGAAACCAATACTGCTAAGACCCACTGTATGGTGGTAGGGAAGTAAAACTGTAAAATTAGATCAAAATCTATCAAGAGTGAAAATATCAATCTGGTTTGCGAGTTTCTCTATTTAGGGATCACCTTTGATTCAAGGAATAATTGGTTCCCATGTCTGGCAAACCGCTGTTTGCATTTACCCAATCAGTAGGGGTTTTGTTTGGGTTGCCAACTAGAAAGGGGAATAAGCCTATACCACCTCTGTTGGAGGTCTATAGATGTAAGCGCCTACCAATTATGATGTGTGGGGCAGCCATATGGGGGTATCAGGACTGCTCGAAACTTTAGCAGGAGGGGAACCGTTTCTATAGAAGACTACTTGGCCTTAGCCATAGTAGTTCATATTTTTCGCTCCATGAGGAAGTTTACCTGATGTGGAAGATCTCATAAAATGTGCCCCGCCCCTTCTTTGGATGGCAGTTTGGAGCAACCAGTATACATCTCTTAACTTTGAGGTGATTTCAGACTTCTGAGGTTGTACTAATGGTCATAAGATTCTATGGATGGGATATATCGAAAGAGCACCACCAAGGCAGTGGCCAGGCCTAACCTGTATTTGTCCCCTCACCAGTTGGTTAAGAAGTGAATGTGTCAAGGTCAATAAATTATTCAGGTATCACCAGGGAGCGAAGGAAACTGGGCAAACTGACATTGAGGGAATATCTAGCCATCAAAGTGAGTGATGGTCTTGAGACTTACCTTCCCCTGGTGAGTAATATCTGGAAACAGCCCCTCTTAACTAAGTTTCGGGTGGGCTCAATCCAATGTTACCTTTGCTTTCCAACAGGCTAGCAAAATTATATTTGTCTGCCCTTGTGATAATTCTTCCCTGCAGACGCTAGAGAACTTTACCTTTTTTTGCTACTATTGTGAGCCTTTTTTTGGTGCAGATATTTACTACTTATTTTTAAAGTTTATGGGTTCCGGTAATAAGGACCTCATTTTATTTCCTCCAAATGCTGTCTGAGCTGGCTGTCTGTCATACTGTGGGAGGCTTCTTAAAACGTGCCTTGTGCTGGCGTACCTCAATGAATTTTTAGACATTCTTTTTACATCTAACCGACGTTTTATTGTAATGTGCATCCTAATGACTAAGATATGTCATGATTGTACTTTGCGATTTATGGATTTTAGCTGATTTTATGATGTTTAATCTTATTGTTGTCCTTTTATGATTATTGTTTATAACCGAATAAAGAGCTATGATTGATTGATGTTGCTGGGAGTCCCATTTATGCTTGGCTCTGTGAGAAAGTAGCCTCTTTCTAGCATGGTTACCTCCCACTTATGGCCTGTTTGTGAGTGTGTCAGTGTGTTTTTACTGTGTCACTGGGATCCTGCTAGCTAGGGCCCCAGTGCTCATAGATAAAAACCTATATGTCAGTGTGTTTTGCCTGTCTCACTGGGACCTCAGTGCTCTTAGTTTGTGGCATAATGTGTATGCCTGTGTAGTGCCTAACTGTGTCACTGAGGTTCTGCTAACCAGAACCTCAGTGATTATGCTCTCTCTGCTTTTAAATTTGTCACTGTAGGCCAGTGACTACATTTACCAATTTCAATTGGCATACTGGACCCCCCCTATAAGTCTCTAGTATATGGTACCTAGGTACCCAGGGAATTGGGGTTCCAGGAGATCCATATGGGCTGCAGCATGTCTTTTACCACCCATAAAGAGCTCAGACAAACCCTTACACAGAACTGCCATTGCAGCCTGCGTGAAATAACGCACACGTTATCTCACAGCCATTTTCACTGCACTTAAGTAACTTATAAGTCACCTATATGTCTAACCTTCCCTTGCTGAAGGTTAGGTGCAAAGTTACTAAGTGTGAGGGCACCCTTGCACTAACAAAGGTGCCCCCACATAGTTTAGGGCCATTTTCCTGGACTTTGTGAGTGCGGGGACGTCATTACATGCGTACACTACATATAGGTCAATACCTATATGTAGCTTCACAATGGTAACTCCAAATATGGCCATGTAACATGTCTAAGATCATGAAATTGTCACCCCATTTCAAATCTGGTATTGGGGAGCCAATTCCATGCATCCTGGGGCTCCACCATGGACCCCCAGTACTGCCAAACCAGCTCTCTGAGGCTTGCACTGCAGCTACAGCTGCTGTCACCTCACAGACAAGGTTCTGCACTCCTGGGGTCTGGGCAGCATAGTCCCAGGAAGGCAGAACAAACCATTTCCTCTGAGAGCAGGGTGGTACACCCCCTCCCTTTGGAAATAGGTGTTACAGGCTGGGGAGGGGTAGCCTCCCCCAGCCTCTGGAAATGCTTTGAAGGGCACAGATGGTGCCCTCCTTGCATAAACCAGTCTACACCAGTTCAGGGACCCCTTCTTCCCTGCTCTAGAGGGAAACTGGACAAAGGAAAGGGGAGTGACCACTCTCCTGTCCATCACCACCCCAGGGGTGGTGCCCAGAGCTCCTCCAGTGTGTCCCATACTTCAGCCATTTTGCCTTGCAAGGTTTCGGGGCACTCTGGAGGCCTCTGAGTGGCCAGTGCCAGCAGGTGATGTCAGAGACCCCTCCTGATAGGTCCATGCCTGATAAGGTAGCCAATCCCTCTCTCAGGGCTATTTAGGGTCTCCCCTGTGGGTTCTCCTCAGATTCTGCTTGCAAGTTTCCTTCAGGAATCCTCTGGAAGAGCTTCAGACCTCGGATCAACCGCAGCCTGCTCCAAGAAACGCTGTAACTGCAACAAAGTGCCCACAAGAGACACTTTTCTTCAGCAACCTCAGCTCCAAGTCAGCAACTTCAACAGTTTTCATGGTGTGCACACTCTGGGGACTCCCTGTCTTCATCCTGCACCGAAGAAATCTCCTGTGGAGTGATGGAGTCACTCCCCTGCTCCAAGAAGGCACCTTCCAAGACGACGAATGGTACCCTGAGACTCCTCTCACAACAACAAGCATGCTCCTAAGGACACAGAGCATAGACATCATCAACATAAACTGTCCTGAGGTCCTGCTGACACATTGTGGAGGAGGAAAGACCTTGCCTTCCTCGAGAACAACAGTACCCCTGTGCACTGTGTCTCCTGCACCTCCTGAGGCCTCTGTGCACTCTTTGCAAAATTCCTTCAAGCACAGCCTGGCCCAGGTCCCCAGCACTCCATCTTGCGATGCTCAACTCGCTAAATTGTTCTCCAGCGGAGTGGAACCTTCTTTTGTTGTGTTGCATCAACTGTATTTTGCATCTCCTTTGAACCCAGATCCTGTGGCTTCTGGGGGTGCTGACTAGCATCCTGAGAGATCTCTAAAGTGCTGAGAGATCGCTCTTCCTCCTCACACAGAGTTGAGGCCCCCAGGTCCCTCCTGGGTCCATTCAGCACCATTTTGATGAAACATTCACTTTTGGCGTAGTCAAGGCTCGTTGGCGACTTCCAACACGAAATCTCATCTGCTACGATCTTCACACTGTGGGACATCTTTTGCATCATGCAGTAACCCACTGGCATCTTCCTAGGGTGGAATTCTGCAGTCTTTGACTAACTGTGGACTCTTCTTTTGCACCTTCTTCTGGGTTGGCAGGGGCTCCTGTCCTTCCTGGAACTTCTTTCGACTGCTGGACTTGGTCCCCTTCCTTTGCATGTCTTCAGGTCCAATAATCCAGCAGGTGTTCTTTGCAGACTTGGTTGTCTGCTGCAAAATACCAAAAAACGAGGTGTAGTGTGTCCTATGGAAACTTGCAGTACTTTAAACCTGCTTTTGTGGGCTCTGGAGTGGAGTAATTTACTTAACTTTACTGTATTCTTACTCTCCCAGCGATTCTGCACACACTACACTTGTCTAGGAGGGAATTTGTGATTCACATTCCACTTTTTTAGTATATGGTTTCTGTTGCCCCTAGACCTATTTTATCCCATTGCATTCTATAGGATTTCCTACTGTTTGCATTGTTCTATGACTATTTACTTGTCTAATTTTGGGGTCTAGTGTATATATTGTGTATAATACTTACCTCCAGAAGGAGTATTGTCTCTAAGATATTTTTGGTACTGTGTCACCCAAATAACTACCTTTATTTTTGGTAACACTGAGTATTGTTTTTACTTGTGTATAAGTATTGTGTAACTATAAGTGGTATTGCATGAGCTTTGCATGTCTCCTAGTGCAGCCTAAGCTGCTCTGCTATAGCTACCTCTATCAGCCTAAGCTGCTAGAACACTACTACTTCACTGATAAGGGATAACTGGACCTGGTATAAGGTGTAAGTACCCAAGGTACCGACTTCAAACCAGGCCAGCCTCCTACATTGGTGGTGCAGCGGTGGGATAAGTACTTGCAATTGCTTTACCAATTTGTTACCTGTGCTTTTCACAAGAAATGATTGCTCCAATACTTAGAGCATATATAATAAATACCTAGAAACAATTTTCTATCTTTCTTAAAAGTTCTTTAAACTTTGCAAACGTTTTTACAAAGTTCTGAAAAGTTTTCTTCTTTTCTCTGAAAAGTTAACTCTGTTATTCTACTAACTTTTTACTCACTTTCCTAAACTTTTTTCTTTCAATATGTCTTCTGCAGAAGCCACCCCTGGAGCTGTCAAGACTACCTATGACAATTTAAACTATACAAGCTTGAAGGAGCTCTGCATTGAAATAAATGTAGGGATTGGGAAGAACCCCAATAAGGAGTCCACTTAAATCTCCTCCTGCAGGATGACCAGGGAATCAGCACTGAGGAAGAGGTAGAGGATAACTTCAACTAGGAAAGCTCAGAGGAGCAAGATGACAATCCTGGGGAGGGTCCTTCCACAGACCTATCTGTCAACAAGCCCCCTAGTATAACTGGTAGTGGTAAGGGTTCACACACAAGTAGGGCTCCCTTCACCCCTAGAGGTCAGGTCACTAGAGTGGCCCATGTAAGAGATAGGTCTGCCTCCGCAAACTCTCATGTTACCTCTGTTTTTGAGGCTTCACATAATTCTAACCCTGAGGACCAGTCCCTAGATAGGGAACTCAGAAAGCTGAGGTTAGAGGAGGCCAGACTGAAGCTAATGCAGCAGAAGTTGGCCTTAGACAGGGGATTCCTGGCTGTGGAAAACGAGAGGCAGGGTTTAGGGTTAGTTCCCCATGGTGGCAGCAGCTGTTTTAGAAATACAAATGTTAGGAAACCTTCATTTGATTCCAGGAATCTGCACAAAGTTGGCCCTCCTTACAAGGATGGTGATGACATCAACAAGTGGTTTGCTGCACTTGAGAGGGCCTGTAAAGTTCAGAGGGTCCCTCAGGTACAGTGGGCTGCTATCCTTTGGTTATCCTTCTCTAGCAAGGGGAGAGACAGACTTCTTATTGTCAGAGAGGATGAAGCAGATAATTATCAGGTTCTTAAAAAATGCACTCTTGGATGGTCTGGAATTAACCACTGAACAGTACAGACTTAAGTTCAGAGAGACCTAAAAAGAGTCATCACAGGACTGGACAGACTTTGTGGACTGTTCTGTGAAGGCCCTCGAAGGTTGGTTACATGCAGTAATGTGATTGATTATGAAAGCCTATATAACTTGATTCTGAGAGAGCATATCTTACATAATTGTGTCTGACTTGCTGCATCAGTATCTTGTGGACTCAGATCTGACCTCTCCCCAGGAATTGGAAAAGAATGCAGACAATTGGGTAAGAACAAGGGTGAGAAGAAAAGCTCATACAAAGGGTGACAAAGATGGCAAGAAGAAAGATGGCGAAAAATCTCAGGACAAGCATGGGGATAAAAGTAAACATAAAGATCCTTCTTCAGGTCCAAAACACTCCTGTGGGGATAAGAATTCTTCATCTTCTTCAAACTCTTCACACAATTGGAAAAAGCCTTGGTGTTATGTGTGTATAAATAAAGGCCATTGGCCAGAGGATAGGTTCTGCACAGGTAAAGCCCCTGAGCCTACCACCACTAAGACATCAGACTCTAGTGCCCCTAGCAGTAGTGGTAATAGTGGTGGGACTACTGGGAATAGTCAAACTAAAGGTGTAGTTGGGTTCGCTTTTGGGACTATAATAGAAACTGGGGTAGACAGTCCAAAGACAGTTTCTGTCACACCTGGTGGCATTGACCTTGCCACCTTGGCTGCTTGTCCCCTCAACATGGATAAGTACAGTCAATCTTATTAAATGGTGTTGAGGCCCAGGCCTACAGGGACACAGGTGCCAGTTTCACTTTGGTGACTGAAAACCTGGTGTCACCTGCACAACACCTCCTTGGACAGAAGTACCAAGTTACTGATATCAATAACTCCACTCAGTCTCTCCCCTTAGCTGTAGTTCAACTTAGTTGGGGTGGAGTTACTGGCCCTAAGCAGGTGGTGGTATCACCTAGCTTACCTGTAGATTGTCTCTTAGGTAATGACCTAGAGGCCTCAGGTTGGGCTGAGGTAGAGTTTGGTACCCATGCATCCATGCTGGGTATCCCTGAGCAATTGCTTCCTATAATTTCTGGTGAAATGAAAAAGCAAAGGAGAGAAAAAGGCCTGAAATCTCAGGATCCCTCTCCACCAACAGGTAAAAAGGGTATCAAAATATCCATTCCCCACCCTGCCACTAAGGATACCATTCCTATGGTGGGAGAAACCTTTCCTAGGGTGGAACCTGTACCAAAGGAGCCATCAGCTACCACAGTTGGACTCTGAGAGGTAAAAGTACCTCTCTGTGGAATTACTAATCCAGATGTGCAAAATTGCACCATTTTTGTAAATATGGAGCATCCCTCCAGCCCTCTCAGAGAAACTTTGGTGCAGCAGCCCTGCACTACCTCTAAACACTTAGGACAGCAGCCCTGTCCTGGTGTGGAGCTTGTAGAACAGCAGCCCTGTTCTCTCTTACAGCCATGTGGACAAAGCTTTTGCCCAGCTATGGCTTTATTGAGACAGCATCCCTGTCTAGCATTTCCTGCATTGGACATAGGACCAGTGGACCAATCCCACTGCCCAACTTTAAAACATACTCATAGGAACTCTGAGAATTTACACTCACACTGTTGGTTAGGTAAAAATCTCCAAACAGGGTGGTTTACATCCCCACAAGGAAGTAACCACATAGTAGATGATAAAAGGATCAACCTCTCTATTGCAGATCTACCCTCCACTTATCACCACTTAGACAATAACGTCTCAACTGGTCATGGTAAGCCTTATTGTCCTTCGTTTGGGGGGGGGCGGGGTTGTGTGAGAAAGTAGCCTCTTTCTAGCATGGTTACCCCTCACTTTTGGCCTGTTTGTGTGTGTGTCAGTGTGTTTTTACTGTGTCACTGGGATCCTGCTAGCCAGGACCCCACTGCTCATAGATAAAAACCTATATGTAAGTGTGTTTTGACTGTCTCACTGGGATCGTGCTAGCCAGGACCCCAGTGCTCATAGTTTGTGGCCTAATGTGTATGCCTGTGTAGTGCCTAACTGTGTCACTGAGGCTCTCCTAACCAGACCCTCAGTGCTTATGCTCTCTCTGCTTTTAAATTTGTCACTGTAGGCCAGTGACTACGTTTACCAATTTCAATTGGCATACTGGACCCCCCTTATAAGTCCCTAGTACATGGTACCTAGGTACCCAGGGCATTGGGGTTCCAGGAGATCCATATGGGCTACAGCTTTTCTTTTGCCACCCATAAAGAGCTCAGACAAACCCTTACAGAGGACTGGCATTGCAGTCTGCATGAAATAACGCACACGTTCTTTCACAGCCATTTTCACTGCACTTAAGTAACTTATAAGTCACCTATATGTCTAACCTTCATTTGCTGAAGATTAGGTGAAAAGTTACTAAGTGTGAGGGCACCCTTGCACTAGCAAAGGTGCCCCCACATAGTTCAGGGCCACTTCCCCGGACTTTGTGAGTGCGGGGACGCCATTACATGCGTGCACTACATATAGGTCAATACCTAAATGTACCTTCACAATGGTAACTCCGAATATGGCCGTGTAACATGTCTAAGATCATGGAATTGTCCCCCCATTCCAAATCTGGTATTGGGGAGCCAATTCCATGCATCCTGGGGGCTCCACCATGGACCCCCAGTACTGCCAAACCAGCTCTCTGAGGCTTACACTGCAGCTACAGCTGCTGTCACCTCACAGACAGGGTTCCGCCCTCCTGGGGTCTGGGCAGCCCAGTCCCAGGAAGGCAGAACAAAGCATTTCCTCTGAGAGCAGGGTGTTACACCCTCTCCCTTTGCAAATAGGTGCTACAGGCTGGGGAGGGGGAGCCTCCCCCAGCCTCTGGAAATGCTTTGAAGGGCATGGATGGTGCCCTCCTTGCATAAGCCAGTCTACACCAGTTCAGGGACCCCTTCTCCCCTGCTCTGGAGGGAAACTGGACAAAGGAAAGGGGAGTGACCACTCCCCCGTCAATCACCACCCCAGGGGTGGTGCCCAGAGCTCCTCCAGTTTGTCCCAGACTTCAGCCATCTTGCTTTGCAAGGTGTGGGTGCACTCTGGAGGGCTCTGAGTGGCCAGTGCCAGCAGGTGACGTCAGAGACCCCTCCTGATAGGCCCATACCTGATAAGGTATCCAATCCCCCTCTCAGGGCTATTTAGGGTCTCTCCTGTGGGTTCTCCTCAGATTCTGCTTGCAAGTTTCCTTCAGGAATCCTGTGCAACAACTTCAGACTCTTCTGACCTCAGATCAACCGCAGCCTGCTCCAAGAAACGCTATAACTGCAACAAAGTGCCCACAAGAGACACTTTTCTTCAGCAACCTCAGCTCCAAGTCAGCAACTGCAACAGTTTCCATGGTGTGCACGCTCTGGGGAATCCCTGTCTTCATCCTGCACTGAAGAAATCTCCTGTGGAGTGATGGAGTCACTCCCCTGCTCCAAGCAGGCACCTTCCAAGATGACGACTGGTACCCTGGGGCTCCTCTCACAACAACGAGCGTGCTCCTAAGGACACAGAGCATAGACATCACCGACATAAACTGTCCTGAGGTCCTGCTGAGACAATTTGGAGGAGGAAAGACCTTGCCTTCCCCAAGAACAACAGTACCCCTGTGAACTGTGTCTTCTTCGCCTCCTGAGGCCTCTGTGCACTCTTTGCAAAATTCCTTCAAGCACAGCCTGGCCCATGTCCCCAGTACTCCATCCTGCAATGTTCAACTCGCTGAATTGTTCTCCGGCGGAGTGGAACCTCCTTTTGTTGTGCTGCATCAACTGCATTTTGCACCTCCTTCAAACCCATATTCTGCGGCTTCTGGGGGTGCTGACTGGCATCCTGAGAGCTCTCTAAAGTGCTGAGAAATCCCTCTTCCTCCTCACACAGAATTGAGGCCCCCAGGTTCCTTCTGGGTCCATTTAGTACCATTTTAATGAAAACAGCACTTTTGGGGTAGCCAAGGCTCGTTGGCGACTTCCAACACGAAATCTCATCTGCAATGATCTTCACGCCGTGGGACATCTTTTGCATCATGCAGGAACCCACTGGCATCTTCCTAGGGTGCAATTCTACAGTCTTTGACTAACGGTGGACTCTTCTTTTTCACCCTCTTCTGGATTGGCAGGGGCTCCTGTCCTTCCTGGAACTTCTTCCGACTTCTGGACTTGGTCCCCTTCCTTTTCAGGTCTTCAGGTCCAATAATCCAGCAGGTGTTGTTTGCAGACTTGGTTGGCTGCTGCAAAATCCCAAAAATGAGGTCTGCCGTGTCCTAAGGAAACTTGCAGTACTTTACTCCTGCTTTTCTGGGCTCTAGGGTGGAGTAATTTACTTAACTTTACTGTATTCTTACTCTCCCAGCTATTCTGCACACACTACACTTGTCTAGCAGGGAATTTGTGATTCACATTCCACATTCCACTTTTATTTGTATATGGTTTCTGTTGCCCCTAGACCTATTTTATCCCATTGCATTCTATAGGATTTCCTACTGTTTGCATTGTTCTATGACTATTTACTTGTCTAATTTTGGGGTCTAGTGTATATATTGTGTATAATACTTACCTCCAGAAGGAGTATTGTCTCTAAGATATTTTTGGTACTGTGTCACCCAAATAACTACCTTTATTTTTGTTAACACTGAGTATTGTCTTTACTTGTGTATAAGTATTGTGTAACTATAAGTGGTATTGCATGAGCTTTGCATGTCTCCTAGTGCAGCCTAAGCTGCTCTGCTATAGCTACCTCTATCAGCCTAAGCTGCTAGAACACTACTACTTCACTAATAAGAGATAACTGGACCTGGTAGAAGGTGTAAGTTCCCAAGGTACCCACTACAAACCAGGCCAGCCTCCTACAGGCACCACTTAGTGGGTTAGGATGTGGAAACAACAGAATGTCCACATACCCGCTCTGAATATTCTGCAAAGTTCAAAGGAGTGATCTCTGCCTATGCAGGTCAACCTATTATTTTCTCCTGGGAAACATTTTGTATCTCTTTCACACATATTCTCGAGTACAAGGTGGGAGCTGGGAGAGGTTTAGGCCAATTAGTCTCCTAACAGCTCAGGCACATAAATGGTAACTTTCTAAATTCTACTCTTCCTTAATATGTATTAACACTCTGACTTTACCAATTAATTAGATTTTTAATAACTATTAAAAACAGTGGTTTAGTCATTTTTCTAGTTTGTCCTATTCCCAAGATATCAGTATTATTTTTATTAGTATTATACTTGTATATTTGTAGGCACTATGGGGGTCATTATGACCCCGGAGGTAGGTGATAATGTGGTGGTAGCACCACCAACAGGCTGGTGGTACATACCGCCACATTATGCCTGGCGGCTGCTATTGTACCGATGGCGTCATTTTGAGCCTGCCTACCTCCATGGTTTTTGTGGCATTCGCAATGCAACAAAAACCATGGCGGTAGGCCCTACCAGTGACAGGGAATGTCTTCCCTGTCACTGGTAGGAGCCTCACCCACCTCCCCAAACACTCCTCAGATGACCCCCATCCCCCCTCAATCCACTCTCCCCCTTCTGATCTCCCACCCCCATACACGCACACAATCACAGACACGCTCCATGCATACACACACTCACTCACAATGGCATACATGCATTCATTCACGCACGCACGCATCCATTCATTCTCACACACATCCGTACACACATTCACAATGACATGCAAACAAGCATTCACATTTACATTTGTAAATGTATTCTCACACATGCATACACCCATGCAAACAACACTACACACACAGTCGCATTCATGCACACACACACACATTCATGCACACAACCCCCAACACACACACAACACCCCCAACCCCCACCCTTGTCGGAAGCCCAACTTACCTGCATCCAGGGGGTCTTCCAGCAGGGAACGGGAAGGGCGGCTGCTACCGCCAGCAGAACACCGCCAGGGTGTATCATGTGTCATGATACGGCTGGCGGCAGTCTACTGGCATGGCGGTGCTGGTGGTAGCAGCGCCACCTTACCATCATCCGCCAGTATGGCCACAGCCAAATTTCCACCCTTCTTGTGGCTGAAGTCCGGCTGTGGTTATAATCTGGCGAATGGATGGTAGCTGCGGTGACGGTCTTTTGACATCCGTCACTGCGGCGGTAGGCGGCATATGCTGCCGTTGTCATATTGTGGGCCTATATTTCTATTAATTTTTAATATACTTATATACTTACTTATGTATTTAATATTATATTATTTAGTATTAATATTTACTCCACTTCTCTCTGTAGGACAGCTAGGTCTGCCACGTGAAAATAGCTTTTAGCGTACTTGTCACTGTAAGGACATGCAACATTAGTTTTTTACATGCACCTTACATTGTGGTATACAATGCTTTCATAACGCTGAGTTACTAATATTTAAAAGGGAAACTTTTACTTTTTAAAAAGAAAAAGGGTGATTGCAAAAGGTTTTAAACTGCAGCAGTCCGGCTACAATAGCAGGCCTGAAGCCATGTTATCCTCCATCACAATAGTGGATGGCACAGTAAGTGCTGCAGTCCATAGGTGACATTTAACTTTTCATGTCATGGGTGTATTTATGGGTCGGCGGACACACACTGGGCACTGGACAGCAGTGCCCCAGGGTGCAGAGTTTAAAAAACAACAATACAATTAAAACAAAATTGGGAGTGATCACACAAAAAATTATATTTTCTCACACTAGGGGACACTAATCTTTTTTAAGCATTCATAGTTGTGGAATTGAAATGAATCTATCCCATGTGGAGAGGGAGAAGTGATTTAACAATGAGTAAATGAATTATTCATCTGGAAACAATACCTTTAATAATGCAGAAGTGACAGCATGAATTGAATCTAGGCAAGTCACAAATCGAAAAACATCTAATCCATTGCAGAAATAAATGAACACTTGTAATTCAGGCCTTTCTGTGAGTGTCCTTTTAATTGTGGAGTCAACACTGTTATACAGTCAGGGTTACTTAACCCGTTGGCACAATGTGCCTCACAAGAACTAGAGCTAATGGTTTAGGGGACTGTTTTGTGTGTAATGTATAACTTATAATATTCAGTGGCGGTCACCACTGGGTAGTTATAGTTAGGATTGTGTTTCCATAGGAAATATTTTTTTTCTTTTGCTAATAAGTTTGGCGCCGTTTGACGAATCTTCACTAAACTTTTAAAAAGTGCTCTTTTTTGGCTAATTTGTGTATGGAAAGTATTGTGGTGATCCACCAAATATGAGCCAAGACAAAAGGGGGTCCCAAAACATTTCTCTCACACATTTCTCCATGGGGAATTAAACACAGCTACAGGCCAAACACATGAATGGATTTACACCAAATTTGGCAGATAGCTAGATCTAGGTCCAGGAAGAGCGCTTTCTTGTGATTTGATGTATATATGTTCTGTAGTTTTTGAGTAATTAAGGCTAAAAAACAAAACCTCTGTATGTATCAGGCAGTAGAGGCTCCGCGGACCTGACATATCTCATGCTGTAGTCTGATTGGCTGCCACAACATCAACAAGGATGTGGCGGCAGCCATGCTAGGACTCGTGACCGAGTCTAGAATCCTAAAAAAAAGGTACAAATAAAAGACATAAGGAGACAGGGTGGAGATAACCTGATCCCCTAGGCCTGGTTGGAGGGGGTGCTAGATGAACCAGCTTGGGGTCAAAAATGTTTTTTTTTAAATGTTGCCACAATTTTGCAGAGAACCTTCAAATCCATGAGAATTTTTTTTTTAAAGTGATTCTACTAAAAAAACTTTCGGGGGGGGCTCAATAGTCCCCAGGGACAATTGCAGGGGTCACAAGGCCTCAAAGGCGCCAGGGACCATCCCTGGGGTCGAATATCAATGAAATGGTGAGATGAGTGCACTCACCTTGTTGTGTAGCCATTTTAGTTATAGCTCCATGCACATTAATTTAGCACACTAGGCCTGCCGCTGTGCACTTTAACCTAGATATATTTTATTCAGCTTTGTTTATTATTTTAACAATGGCCACATTTGCGGTCTTGTTTTATTTCTCTTTATCTAGCTGTTCTTTGCCTAGGCCAGCACTACGTCCTTAAACAAGACATTCTTGTTCACTCTGTGCTTCTCTCAAGACTGCAGTACGATAGGTTGCCGGTAAAATGTTTTAACGCTTTGTCTCTGGTATTCGTAGAAATATACACATCCTTACATAGGGACATTTTCTCAGAACATCAACTGTTTTATTATAAAAACACATCCCTGTCCCATACATGTTAGAGGGAGATTCCAGCCAGATGACCACGACTGTATGCTGATTGCTAAACGGTTCGCTACAGCTGCTCGTGAAGACTTCAGGCCTTTACTCAGGTATGGGGTATGATGTCTTCCCAGGGAAACCTGAAGAGCAGAACAAGAGCTTAACATGCTGTGCTCTAATATAGCCTAGGTAGGAATTAGTCTACTGACTCTAGTGACAATATAGTAGCATTATTTCTAAGCTTTACTCTCCTTGTCACAATTTTACCCTGTTATGCTGTGTTGTCCTGATTATTGCAGTACATGCTTTATTATCTAATATGCAGTTGCTTCATTAAAAACCTTATTGCAAAATATACTGCCTCTGTCTGTCATTGTATATGTGAGACTAATGTAACTGAGAGAAACGGATGAGATCTGAGTGATCACGATTTCCCTGAGGAGTCAATTGTGTCATGCGCTCGGCTGCCCAATGATCCCTGCTCGTGGGTAGAGATGAGGCACTGCTAGTTAGCCGGAGCAAAACCCAGATTGGGGCGACAGGTGTCACCTGTAGTGTGTTAAGACTCAGTCTCCCACACCGCAGGCGATCCTGCCGCTCACATCCAGTAGTCTCATTAAAATAAGGAGATCCTACGGACACCCCCCTTCCCGAGTCCCAATAGGCCATGAGGAATCCATCCATAGGGACCAATTTAAAATTAAAGGGGAAAGGGACATGCAGCTGTCCTCCACAAGCCTGTAAAGGCCACAGGACCCAGTCCCATGGGGCCAGCTTAATTACTGTGTCACAGAGAGTAAACCACTGGGCACAGTAATTTCCCTGGCCACAAAATCATGGGAAGGGAAACATATGTCTGCTTAAAAAAAAAAACTGTAAACTTTGCACTTGTATAGCGCACTACTCACCCTTTAGGGTCTCAAGGCGCTGTACTCATACTGCTATGGAACCCCTCCTGGCTTTTCCCTTTGAGATGCCACTCCTGGGCACCCCCAGGGATCCAAGCACTGTTGGGGCCGTTGTGGAGATTAAGCAAGCTATCGCCCAGAGTTGCAAAGTGGGACCCATTAATTAGATGAGGCACCGAGGCGAGAGAATTATCTGGTCCAAGGGAATTGAGCACAAGACCTGCCGAAGTGGGACTTGAACCCTGGTCTTGAGCCAGATCTCTGCTTCAGGGTCTGCCACTCTAACCATTGTGCCACACTTCTCCACTTTCACCAGGCAGGAACATTTTTAAAGCTTTCACTGGGTAGGAACAGACAGGCCTTCCCTGCTCCCAGGAGCGTGGTCAGGAAAGGCATGTCTGCTCACACCCGGCAGGAGCCTTAAAAATGTTCCTGCCAGGTGAGAGCAGACTTTTGCTTTCCTGCCCTTCTGGGCAGGGAAAGTGACATTGCTCCTGCTGATGTTAACAAATAAAAAGAGCTGCTCCCACTGGGTGTGAGCATTGCCGGCTCCTGCAGCACCCAATATGGCTGCATGTGGGGAGCCGGGGGGCTCAGGAGTTCCTCCCAGAGCCTGCAAATTACTGTTTGGTGGGATTGGGGGCTGCCACCCACACCTAGTAAGGTTGCAGGGGATGAGGTCCCTGGGGCCAGTATTGGGTGGAAGTGGTGAGTCACATGTCCCATTCCCCTAACAGGCCTGGGGTGGGGGTGTGGAGTCCGATGGGCTCCTTGTGGCTGGAGCAAGGCGTCCATGTGCCCCCTCCACTTTGCAAATATGTTTTGGCACTCCAGGGATGGGGTCCACACCCCCACTGGCTTGAGGAGTGGACTCTGCTCCCTTGAGAGGCCCAAAGTGGCTCAGAGAGGGTGACTATGTGCCCCCTATGTTTAAAATAAAACACACCACAGGATAGTGGGTGCCCAAGGCCCTGAAGTGTCCAGGTGAGTGAGTCCGTGCACTCCCCTCCCCTTAAACGAAAATGAACCCTGGGGATGGGATCCTTGGTGCCTGAAGTGGCTTGAGGACAAGGGCTGTGCCAGTGGATTGGACACAGGACGTGCAGCCAACCCCATGACGCACACAGGCTTCGGCTAAGCGCTGCATCTGGTTGGTTGCTTGTGGGGGTTTGGCAACAGGGCTTGGTAGCAGCATGGAAGGGGGTTGACTCTATGTATGGAAATAAAAGATTAGCCCACTTATTTCATCACTCATGACACCTATGACATCATTAATCCCTGCAACATTTGCAATGAAATTATTGATGAAAAGACTGCATGGCGGGGGACTCAAGACTGAATCCTAAGTCCTAAAATGGCTGCCATTGTTGCTGATGTGGTGGCAGCCAATTAGATCTCTTCCTGAGATCTGTCAGGTCTGCGGCTCCTCCACAGCATGAAATATACAATTGTTTTGAGCCGTGATTACTCATAAAAAGTCCTATTCGGGGCCACGATCTAGCTTTCTGTCAAATTATGTGTGCCTAAAGTTCCTATGGAAAATGAATGGGGGAAATAAGTTTTGGACCACTTCCCCTCTTTTTATTGGCTACTTTTTCATGGCCCCCACTTGACAGATCACCCCACAACTGTCCAGGAAGGAGCGGAGGTAAACATTTATTTTGGAAAGTTTTGTGAAGATTTGTCAATGCCAAAGATATAAGCAAACCAAAAAATGCATTTCTTATGGGAGCCTGATCCTAACTATAACTACTCAGTGGCGATTGACACTCAGTAAATATATATAACCGTAACTTACGCTTTATTGGAACTAAATAACATAATAAATGGAATTCAGAAACAAAATCCACAGCTCCAAATAAATGGGAGGTAATCTATAGGATTAGTTCCTAACCATTTATAACTGCTTAATCTCAAGGCTTCATATTGGACTTCGGGCTGCAGCAAAAGTCACACATTACCTAGTTGGCAAAACGTACTGTCCAATTACTAGTTATTTCCGATATTAAATACGGAAATGCCCTAACAGTTCTTTCTGAAAATTTGTTTTACATTCCTCAAGGCAATAATATCACGCTTATCATATCTTCTTATATCTAGTTTTCAAAGAGTAGACCAGGACACCCCGCTTATCGCCTCTCTAAATTGCCTCGAGTTGGAATACAGAGGCACATAGAGGATTGTGCATATGACCTTTAAATCATTCCATCCCTTCTCACCAAAATATCTTGCAGATGAACCCCAAATCTGAGTGCACTGTCGGTCTAAGAAGCAAAATCTGGCTATGCTTTTCCATAGAGCTTTAAAGAAGAAATTCTCAACTGGAAACCCACATAACTTCTGGAATGCACTACCCATTCAGATCGAACGCACTTCACCCTTTCTCACCATCAAAAATGTAAAAATAATATACCTTGTCAACAGACACGGAAATCACTGACTTGTTACAAAAATGCAAAATTATCAATTATACTTTTCCTGTTTCTGACCTAAGCTGTCAAATGCCTTGTTGCAGGCTTAACACCGCTGCATAAACGACAATTTCCATGTAAGAACGCTGTGTTTGTTGTATAAAGTCTTAACATCCTTTGCAAGCGTGATTGCCGAGAAATTTGAATCTAACATCCCCGGACATACTGATCAAGTTACGCCCCTGACAATATACTATAATAGCCAGTGAAAAATCTAAGGGGCATATTTATACTCCGTTCGCGCCGAATTTGCGTCGTTTTTTTCGACGCAAATTCGACGCAAAACTAACTCCATATTTATACTTTGGCGTTAGACGCGTCTAGCGCCAAAGTTCATGGAGTTAGCGTCATTTTTTTCCGTGAACACCTTCCTTGCGTTAATGATATGCAAGGTAGGCGTTCCCGTCTTAAAAAATTACTCCGATGCTATTGCGTCGGATTTATACTCCCGGGCAAAAATGACGCCCGGGAGTGGGCAGGACTAAAAAACCCGCATTTGCGCCGGATTTTAGCGCCTGGGTCAGGGCAGGCGTTAAGGGACCTGTGGGCTCAGAATGAGCCCAGAGGTGCCCTCCCAAGCCCCCAGGGACACCCCCTGCCACCCTTGCCCACCCCAGGAGGACACCCAAGGCTGGAGGGACCCATCCCAGGGAAGAAAAGGTAAGTTGTGGTAAGTTTAAAAAAAAAAAAAAAATTGTGGCATAGGGGAGCCTGATTTGTGCCCCCCACCATGCCACTATGCCCAATGACCATGCCCAGGGGACAGAAGTCCCCTGGGCATGGCCATTGGGCAAGGGGGCATGACTCCTGTCTTTGCTAAGACAGGAGTCATGTTAATGGCGTCTGGGCGGCAAAAAAAAATGGCGCAAATCGGGTTAAGACGATTTTTTTGCCTCAGCCTGACTTGCCCCATTTTGGGACGCCCAAACGCCATTTTTCCCTACGCCGGCGCTGCCTGGTGTACGTGTTTTTTTTTCACGCACACCAGGCAGCGCCGGTCGACTAACGCCGGCTAACGTCATTCAATAAATACGGCGCCCGCATGACGCTTCAGAATGGCGTTAGCCGGCGCTAATTTTTTGGGCGCAAAACTGCGTTAGCACAATTTTGCGTCAAAAAGTATAAATATGGCCCTAAATTGTCAGTCTTCGTTCTAAAATAAATTCTGTGATGGCGCTAACATGTTCGCCTGCATTCTGAAGCTCTTCCAGCTAATTGCATGTTTTTGAACAAAGGTATCTCGCCTATTAGGTCATTAATGCCTCTGTGAGGATTTGTATAAGGATATTGAAATTTTGTGATCTGGCCAGTAGATGTCAGGGTAGACTGCATTTCTGTTTTCAATCTTCGGAAAAACTGAACAAGTTTAGAGCAGTTTAAACCTGACTAGAAATTACTTTAGCAGTCTGTCAGAGGTCATCTCCTCAATCTCACAAACTCGGCCTCTTCCGCCATTAGCTCGTTTGGGACAGACCTTTCAACCATTGCAGTAAGAAAGTATTATTCACATTTTGGATCCAGGCAGAGGATCATTTCATTCTCGCCGTGTCCGTCCACCTGTCTGAAGTGTTCCTCACATTTTGCTCCATGGATTGAGCAGCGAAGCAACCATGCACTGCAAAAGAGGCATATTTGTGCTCCTAAAATGTTTCTACTTTTCTTTATTGATATTGCAGCAATTGTGATTTTTCCCCTTGGTGGGATTTTTCATCTAAATATGATTTTGCTTCTAACAGTTTTCTTACCATGACGTGTTACTTGAGTTCCTAAAAGTTTTATTACACACTCATTGTTTTTCCATCAAGGGTGACTTTGCACCTTTATTAGGGGTATGATAAATTAGTGCAATTTGCTATTCCATAATTACATTAAGGTTTGGTAAAAATTAAGTGAACGTGTGCGTAATTACACGAAAAGAAAATCTGGTATTTGCGGCTATTTTTTTTTAACACAACATGCTTTGTTGTGTCCAAAATGGATACAAGAACGCATTTCATGCGGCAAAAAATACCTTAAAACACAATTATCACAAAAAAGCTATTCGCTGACCCATATTATGGTTGGGTCTGATTTACTACCTGCTTAAAGAAGGCGGTAAATTGAAGCAGAATATTGTCCATTATTCTGCCCAGAAATGGCATATGGAGGCCTATTTTTTCCTGGTAAAACTGGGTCAGCCTGATGTTGAATGTCTTGTGAATGGGAAATACAGAGGAGAAATTACCAGCCAGAATCAAATATGGTGTAACTCCTAAGTAAGATAGTACACTGTTGCTTTCATTGCACCTAGTGTGATTTCACACTGAATGTGATTATACACCTACGAGCGATTACACACTCAAAGGCTATTTGGGTGGCTTGGCTTTCCACAATCATAATGATGATGTGTGTGTTGGGGATACGGGGAGCGGTTGATCCTCAATGTGTTCATACTCTTGTTGGGCCAATGATGCTTTTGTACCCAAATGTGTGTCTGCACCTAGATGCAATTTATGCTTTAAAAACAAAAATATATATATATATATATATATATATTTATTAACATTTTACTTACAAACAGACATAATTCCGGTACTGTTTACATTACTTGCTTCTGTGTTCATACATATTGCTTCATTGTACATTTTGGGGTATTCATCAATATCGGTCTATTTCTGGGTAACAAATCGTTCATGGTTGGGATACTTCTTATGCATGTGAACAGTAATTATTCATAGTCATTTATTGTAGAAATTACCTGTCTGACTCTATTCGGAACAATTTACACGATGATGATATGGTGTGTCTGTACGGTGTTGTGTCGAGGAAGGTCTGTTGATATTAGTTTATTCAGTTCTGTGTTAATCCTTAATTACTGAATCTAGCAATCTAGGGGGGATGGTCTCTGCATGCGCTTACTGTGTGCTGATGCCATCATGCTCTCTCCTCTCAAAGGTCTGTTATGTTGTGGTGCAATCTGGCTCTTTCTTCTAGTGCCTACTGTGTTGGTACTTGACCTGCCTCCTCTTTCCTTATTTATGCCAGTTTACTACTGTATACTCCTTACTCTCTAGTTCTATTCTATGGGGTGTCAGTTGTCTCTCTGTGAGTTCCCATTTCCTGGTCTCCTTGCTCCCACTTATCTAATATTTCCTCCCAGTCAGGAGCAATGGGTTTCAAGTGTAGCCCTTTCATCTCCACTCGTCTCAGCGCCTTAAGATCAACTCTCGCCCATTTTGAGACATCCCTTCTCCAGATCTTTAGGGGGGTGGGCTTTCAGAAGATTTCCATCCAATGGCAATCTGCCTCCTAAATAGTACCAGAGCCAGGTCCAAGAATCTGGCTTTTACCGATCCAGCCGCTGCTCCGGTATGCAGTCCCATCAGACATGCCGATGGGGACCGATCCAGTTCTAAATCCAGTAGCGCCCCTAGTTTGTCCAGTACCTTTCCCCAGGCATACCGGATCTCAGAGCACTGCCATAGCATGTGGTCCAGGTCTGCATCCATTTCCCTACACCTGGGGCATGCTCTAGTTTCGCCTCTGTAAATAATGTTTAGTCTATGTGGGGTGCGTCCTGTGTAGGTAATTATATTGGATATAGCGCGATCGTGTGTTTCGTGATACCGTCTTGGGGTAGGACAGTGCTCTCTTCCAGGCCCAATCCATTAAGTCTTCCCCTAGTGTTTTTTCCCAGCGTACTCTAAGCGCCTGTAATGGCACCATGGAGCATTCCACTTGGGCCTTATATAATTTAGCTAACAGGTGGGTTTCATCGCCCAGTGTCAGGAGGTGATGAAGGATCTTGTGTACCTCGGGTTCTGCGTTGACAGTGTCCCAGAGTGATTTTATGCGGTGTGTTAGGTATTGATACGACAAGAACCTCCCACCTATGACATTATTCTTATTGGTCGTGTCTGTGAAAGTTCTCATTATCCCGTCCTGAAAGAAATCTCCAATTGTCTGTACTCCGGCCCGCGCCCTGACTCCCAGCCCGTGGCTCATTAGTGGCTTATCTGGAGAGTTATGTACCAGCACTGTTAATGGAAGGGCTGGTGAATAAGCTACTCCCACCCCTACTCGTCGCGAGCAACGCTTCCAGCAGGATGTTGCAACCTTCATTAGGACGCTTTCCTCCCTGTGTGCTCCACCTCGGGCAATCATGTGTGCTAGTATCTTGCCTATATCCTGCACTCCGGCATTAGTGCATCTGTCCAGTTGGCCTCTTCCCCTCCGCCATCGGGCTGTCCACTGGAGTTGACAGGCCAGATAGTATAGCTCAAAGTCCAGTACCCCCAGACCCCCCATGAGTACTGGCCTAGTTAGAGCCGTCAGCGATGTGCGCCTCCGTCCCACACCAGATCCCTGAGAAGTGTATTTTATTCGTGAAACCATGTCGAAGGCATGAGCACTGGCAGGTTGGCAAAGAAGTAGAGAAGGTGTGGGAGCATGATCATCTTAGATAGGGACAACCTAGCTGATATGGTTAGTCTGAGTGATCTCCAGAATCTCACCGAGGATCGGAGCGAAAGCAACTCTTTCCCCAGATTACCCTCGCAGAGGTCTTTTAAATCATGAAACCCCTGTATTCCAAGGTACTTAAAGGTGCATGGAGCCCGCACTACATCCCCAGGGCAAGAGGAAGGTTGCTCTCTGCCCTCTACCATGGGAAAGACAAAGGTCTTACCACGGTTCAGACGGAGTCCAGAAACAGCACCAAAGTCATCTAATATTCTCAATGCCCATGGCAAACTGGTTTTGCCATTTCTCAGATAAATTAATACATCGTCTGCATAAAGTGAGATGATGTGTTCAGTTTGCCCCCACTCCACTCCATGTCCTTTTCCCTCCATCCAGAACCGGGCCGCTAGCGGTTCGATTGCCAGAGCAAACAACAGAGGGGATAACGGACATCCTTGTCTAGTTCCCCTGTATACAGGGTAAGTCTCAGAAATTATTTTACCCGTTCTCACTCGTGCCAGGGGAGTCGTGTATGGCAGGTCCACCCAGCGCACCCAGCCCTCACCCATCCCCATCTGGAGCATCACTGAGCGCAGGAAATCCCATTGTATCGAATCAAAGGCTTTTTCAAAATCTTTTGCCAACAGCGTCGCCCCATTGGGTTTTGCAGCTTGCGGCATACGTAAAAGATTAAACAGGTGTCTCAAATGTAGGGAGGTGCTTCGTGCTGGGATAAATCCATTTTGGTCCTCATGTATTAAATTGGGGATGTAGCTAAGCAGCCTGTTGGCCATTAGTTTACTAAAATTTTTAAAATCACAGTTTAACATTGACAGCGGTCGGAAGTCTGTCACTGAGAGCTCACCTGTGTCCCATTTGGGCAGGGGGAGAAGTCCATCGGAAGACCATCCGTACCCAGGGTCTTCCCCGCTGCCAGCTGTTCTATGGCCTCTTTTACCTCTTCTAACATCACTGGTCCCCTAGGCTGTCCCTGTCCTGTTCCATCAGAGAAGTCAATGGTAATGCCCAAGGTAATCACTGAACCTTTAGATTTCCAGGTTCTCCGGTTGTCTGTATAGGTAGGTGTAGTACTCCCTAAAGGCTCCATTGACCTCATCAGGTGTGTGTTTATGTAGTCCCTTTGTATCTTTTATGCTCACTATAGGCATCCCCTCCTCTCCTGGTCTCACCAACCATGCCAGCATCCTCCCCGATCTGCCCTCCTCCGCTTGTATTGAGGTTAGGTATCTTTGTGTGTTGTGGCATCTCAACTGTTCCTCAGTCTTAGCGTGCGAATCCTTCGCCTCTCTGAGTCTATCACATTCTAAGGCAGTTCTGCTCTTTTTCTTTTCTTCCTCGTGGATGGTTTTCTCTAAACCTATTAGCTCATGCTCAAGAGTGCGTGTAATCCCAACAGTCTGGCTCATGCAATGACCTCTTACCGCAACCTTTATCGTCTCCCATTCCACCCCTCTAGTTGATGCTGAGCCCCAGTTGGTGGTGATGTGATCTGTGAGAAAGGAACACAATGTCTCCCTGTATACTTGGTCCTCTAATGTGGCTGGGCCCAATCTCCATAATGGTATAGGGGGTCTGTCTCTAGTTGCTCGCCATGTGCAAAGTAGTGGGTTATGATCAGACAGAGTGCGCCCCAGATATTCAGTGTGGATCATGTTCTGTGCTACCGCTGCTGAGCAAATCACCCTGTCAATTCTGGTGTGTAACTGGTGTAAGTGTGAAAACTAAGAGTAGTCCCTATCTTGCGGATGCTGCGCGTGCCATACATCCACCAAACCCCAGCCCCTCATCCATTCCTCCATGTGTTTAGTTATCTTATGCATTGTTGCTCCAGCCAGTGGTGGGGTGGAGCGGTCCAGCTCTGTATCTAATACACTATTAAAGTCCCCTGCTAATAGCAGCTCCCCCCCCTTTGGCGCGTGAGGTGGCTCGATAGGCGCTGCATGAAGGGTATCTGGTCCTGGTTGGGCGCGTAGATACTGCTAATGGTAATTGTAACTCCATGTAGTCTACCTTCCACAACTACAAACCTGCCTTCTTGGTCTATGTCCACAGCTTTGGCCTCAAAGGGGACTCCTGCTCTCACCCATATCAGTGCTCCCCTAGCGTAGACCGAGTACTTGGTGGCAAATATCTGTCCCCTCCATCTACGCCTAAGTTTATCTATTTCGGTGGTGGTAAGGTGAGTCTCCTGTAGCATAGCGATATGCACCCCCAGCCGTTTCAAGTACAATAACACTCTGTACCTTTTAGAGGGCGATCCCATTCCCCTGTTATTCCAGGTCAGAAAGTTGTATTCAGCCATGCTAGATTAATTAGGGTGAAACTGAGTTCTTTCGCGCCAATTTGTGCCCCATCCCCCACTTCTCGTTGTGAAGGATTGTGTATTACTTTCTCAATGTTTCTATCACCATAAAAAAAAATACAAATGTAAACCCCAACTCCCGGACCCCAGGGCACCTGTCGAAATGTAGGTTGCCCATAATACATTGCAAAAGTGAAGCAATAACAACAAGTTGATTAAAGTTCTCGCCATCCTGTCTCATGGCCGAGAAACTAGTAGGGGGGTGGGTGCATGTCCGTTGGGGCCTCATTCATATGACACTCCTCACCTCGTGTTCAAGTTATAAACTACTTAACCTAGCTCGTCCGCCGTCTACGGGGCTACCCTGGGTGCATCTCTTGAGCCGCCGGAGCCCCCCTCAGAGGACACAGATGCACGATCTGAGTCTCCACTACGCTATCCACGATGAAGCACCCCCACAAACGGAGGCCGCCGCATTCAGTGCATCTATTTTCACCAGTTCCTTTTGGGCTGTGGTTGGTCTTGCCCGTGATCTGTTTCTATTTCGCTGTCTCCTCTGACTCCTTTGACCCGTGTGGTCCATGCGCTCGTTCCGGCTGCGCGGTCCCTCCGCCATTCCCTTCACCTCCAGCCACTCCTATGTCTCCCCAGGTGTTTGAAAGAACATGGTTTTGCCGTCTAGGATTACCTTTAGTTTGGCCGGAAAGAGAAGGGAGTATGGTATCCCAGCCTCTCGGAGTGTCCTCTTCACTGTTGTGTATAAAGCCAGTTTCATCTGCACTTCCATAGTGAAATCGGGGAACAGCGTCATTGTGGCAGTTTCGACTTTCAATGGCCCAGCCTCCCTGGCCCTTTGGAGTAGGGTATCTCCTTCTCTGTAGTGCATTAGTTTGGCTATCACCACCCTTGGTGGCCTTCCCGGCGCCAGTGGGCGCGAGGGGCCTCTATGTGCCTGTTCCAGGGAGAAGAAGAGCGAGAGAAGCTCCGGGGCTACGACCGTGCGCAGCCATTCCTCAAGGAACTCCACCATATTTGGTTTTTCGACACCCTCAGGAAGACCCACGATCCGTATGTTGTTTCTGCGGCTTCTCCCCTCTGCATCCTCCACCCTACGTTCTAGGTGTTGCACTCGTTCAGTCAGGTGGAGGACCGTGGCGGCGAGGTTATCTTGTTTGGGTGCGAGCTATGTCAGTGTTGTTTCCGTTTCCTTCACTCTGTCCAGCAATTTGTGGTGGTCGGCTCTCAGCAGACCCATTTCAACCACTGCCTGGTTGATGTCATGTCTCAGAGTGTTTTTTGTGTTGTCTATTGCACCTAGGATCTTGTCAAGGGTGGTCTGTACTGTGGACTATGCGGGGTCCTTTATCTTCTCTTTGTCATATTCTCTGGTGGTTTTACAGCCCTGGGTTTTGCCTCTTGTCTTGTACCTGGTGGTCATCCGGGATATGTAAATTGTACTTCAGTTGTCAAGCGGGTGGAAGATTACTCAGTGCCTTGTCCAGGGGCTTGTAGATTCACCTCCAGCTGTTCTTCACGGCACAGATGCTATGTTCCTCCGCGAGGGCTCCGACTAGGGGCGCATCGATCAGCGGCACCAGTCAGGCGTCGTCCCAGTACTATCTATCTTAAGTAATGTGGCATGAGTGCCCCCCAGAAGGCCGTGACAACAAACCGGTCGTCTTCAACAATCAGGCACTGTTTCCAAGTTTTGTCTATATATAGGACCCCGGCAGTCGTGGTGCTGTATGGTACGGCGCTCTGCCATCGGACCAGGCACCCTCGCTCTGCGCTGTCAAGGCAGGGCCTCGATCAAGTTTGGATTGTGCTCTTGTGCGCTCAGTTCCGTCGGTCTCCGTCTTTCACCGATTGTCGCGTTCTAACTCACCACCGCGGCCCAGGGCAGGCCGCCAATGGCTGTCTGAGGATGCCCAATTAACCACTCGGTGTGCTCTCTCCCGGCTCCCTCTGGTCCACTTGCCTCAAGCGGGGAAATGGGTCCAGTCCGATTCTCCCTCCGCGTTGCTGTGTCGGCTCTGCCCCAGCGGCCCACTCTGTCCTCTCCATCAGAGGCCTCTGGCTTACCAGCAGTGAGAGCGCTCCCCAGGCCAGGCCACGACATCCGTCCAGTTGCGCTTCCAGGGGTCCCGCTCCAATCCTCCCGCAGCACCCGCAGGTCAGGACAGCCAGGAGGCCCCGGTCCCGGGCTGCAGCCGCCACGGCAGCACACCAATCATCAAGGGCCAAGGGGAGCACCCCAGCCAGCCCGGCAGGTCCGAACACGGCGGAAGTCCTCCGGGAGCGCGAGCCGCTCCTCACAGCAGCCTCCCACCTCTGCGGGCCAGCAAGGCGCCGCCGCGCACCGCGGGCCCGTCCGGGCCAGGCCTCCAGCCACGCCCGGGTCCACTCCCAAAGCCATCCGCGGGCACCTCCGAGTTCCCAAGCGCCGGCTGGCCGCTCCACACCGGGGCCTCTATCTCCCTCAACACGGCCTGGTTTACTGGCTCACAGGGGGAATAGATTCAGGCAGGATTCTGGCCCCGACAGAACCTCAGGATTATGCGTCTGCCATGTTGGTGCAGTTGGCCACGCCCCAAAATGCAATTTATCCTACTAAGGGCCAGATGTAGCAAAGGTTTTAAGCCATTCTGTGTCTATGGGAAAAAGTGTTTGTACATATGGCCCTAAATATATTAATACAAGCCTGTGCTGAGTTGCTCCATTGATAATTTTCAACCTACATGGTATTTTAATTCCCAAATTTCATTTGTGCTCCATAAAGTGTTTCCATCTTCCTACTCATGTTGTACCAGTGATAAGTTTTCATAGTAATATGAACCTAAATGTTAATTAGGTCTCTCCTACAGTCAACTCTAGCTGTCTGGTGGCAGACCTACACTTTGCAATACATAACCGATATTGGCAGTTGGCTTTGGGTCAGCCTTTGCCCCGACTGGCTAGATTTGCTGTCTATTTCAGCTGTCCGTTGTTTATTTGATGGCTTTCTTCCCTAGTACTGCATTTGTCCCTCCCAGGAACATTCTTCTCTCACACTGCTCTGATTGGATATGCTGTATTCCACTGATGGCTTGAGGTGACTCTTCTTTTTCTAACATAATGTGTGCTATAGTGTGCAGATGTATTTCACCTAGACACAGCCCAAAAGCTGAATGCCACAATATCCTTGGTGCACTGCCCTTTGCGTCCTTTTCCATTCCGTTCCGTGCATCATAATTATTGTCCACCAGAATGGTAGTTAGCACATTATGGCCCTCATTATGACATTGGAGGTAAATTCCGCTTACCGCCATGCCGACTGCTGCCAACATAACACCGCCGCAGCGGATAACCGACAAGCATATTATGACACACACATATCACTATACAGCCACACACACAAGTCCGCCAGCCCAAAGGTCAGTGGTAAACTGGCGGTAGTAAAACCCACACCGTTACTCCAACAGAACTACGCCCACAGCATTATGACCCACAAATCACCAAGGCGGACATTCAATGGCAGAGAGAGAGAAAGCAAGAGCACCCACACAACCAGAGCCACATAACATCATCACCTATACCCCATCCACGCACCTTACATCACACACCCCAACACATCACCCCACACACCCTCACACACACCACTCACACTACACCCATGGCACCACAACGACACCCCAGGTTCGCAGAGGAGGAGCTAAGGGTCATGGTGGAGGAAATCATCCAGGTAGAGCCACAGCTATTTGGATCACAGGTGCAGCAGACACGCATTGCTAGGAAGATGGAGCTATGGCGGAGAATCGTGGACAGGGTCAACGCTGTGGGACAGCACCCAAGAACAAGGGACGACATCAGGAAGAGGTGGAACGACCTACGGGGGAAGGTGCGTTCCACAACAGCAAGACACCAACTAGCTGGACAGAGGTCTGGTGGTGGACCCCCACCTCCACCGCCACAACTTACAACATGGGAGGAGCAAGTCTTGGCAAGCATGCATCCTGAGGGCCTGGCAGGAGTAGGAAGAGGACTGGACTCTGGTAAATCAACTCTCTATTACTATCACCCCCCTACCTGCATGCCATCACAAGCCCCCATCCTTACCTTCACTCCCATCACTCCACCACCTCCCACATACCCCACCATCACAACCCACTCATCCCAATACCAAGCCCTGCATGTAACACCAATGCACGGACACCCCTCACATACCTGCATGGACACCTATCACCACTGCATGCACACTGGAGCGAATCACCTAGCCCACCAAATAGCAGCTCACACAAAGGCAAATCTGCCAGGGCAACAACAACCATAGAGGCCAACACACTCTTGCCCATGATGTCACACGCAGAAACAATAACACTGCATTTATATCCCCACAGGTCCCCCAGCCAATGTCACCGGAGAAGAGGAGCCAGCCAACATCCAGTCCCCCCCTGAAGAGGCCCACAGTGATGACAGCAGCTCTGCTTGCCTGCATCTGGATGACAAACCTGGCTCATCAGGGATCTCCGGACAGTCGGTTGCTCAGGCACACTCTCATACCACCACAGAGCCTCCCCCCTCAGGAAACACCACCACAGCACCCCCCAGTGGGCCCATACATCTGTCCCCAGAACATGTCAATCAGCAGTGTGTCCACCACTACAGGAACCCCAGGCCACCCCACAAACACAGGACGATCAGGGACCTGGGGTCAGTGGGCACACGGTTCAGGGGACAGAGGCACATGACAACACGGAAGCTGGGAGGACTGCTGTGTGATAGGGAAGGACAGGCCCAGGGAAACGACTCTCCAGGAGGCACTCACCGCGATCCTGGGAGCATACCAGCATTTGCAGGATACGCTGGGCCAGATACTGGACAAGTTGCAGGAGAACCTGCGGCTGCAGGAGGGACAGTACCTGGGGATCAGGGAGGACTTGAATGACATCAATACCACCCTGGTCTCCATTGCAGGGGTGCTGGCAGACTTGGCCAACACTATGAGGGAGGCAGTGGCAGCCCACCGGGCCTCTGCCACTAACCAAACCGATGAACAACCCTCCACCTCTGCTGCCGCTAGGGGACAGGAGGCCCCGACGCAGGACCAACCGGCCACCAGCACCCCTCCCCCTGCAGAAGGAGAACCACCCCACAAACGTACCCTGCGATCCACTTAGAAGCCAGAGACTATTGCCAAGACCCCGCCAGGAAATAAGACTCTCCGGATTGTCACCCTTGTGTCCCACTCTGTCACCCTGTCCACCTTGAACTGCCATTGCTCCCCTTCTCATGCCCCCCTTGGGCAATGCACCTGTGATACAAATAGACTAGACTGTAACCTGGACTTTCCTCCATCACCACCCCAGCCCATTGCACATCCCCTCTATTTCTTAGCACTTAAATAAACACCCTTTGAAAAAATACAAGTATGGAGTATGTCAAATGATTTAAGTATGTATTTGTTTAACAAGGTTTAAAAATTGAAAATCAACTGTACAGTAATGTATACATAGGAATGACCTGTAGTTGGCTACAGTCAACACACCAGGAGCAATAGTGGGGCACCAATATCTGCAAATAGAGATGCCAAAGGGTACAGTGAGTGGCCATTGAAGTAGGGAAATCAGCCTACCAGTGATAATGTCAAACACAAAACAGTCATTTAAATGTGAAGTTACACTGTCTTACCTGTGTGTCATTGGAAGTATTGTCAAATTATTGCACTTCTGTTGTCCTCATCCTCATCCTCTGCCTGCTCATCTTCACTGTCCAGAGGGTCCACTGCTGCCACACAGCCATCTCCAGCCTCATACTCCTGCAGAAAAGGCACCTGGCGACGAAGGGCAAGGTTGTGCAACATACAGCATGCCACGATGATCTGGCAGACCTTCTTGAGTGAGTAGTACAGGGATCCATCAGTTAGATGGAGGAAACGAAAACTGACCTTCAGGAGGCCAAAGGTCCTCTCTATAATTCTTCTTGTTCACCCATGTGCCTCATTGTAACGTTCCTCTGCCCTTGTCCTGGGATTCCTGACAGGGGTCAGTAGCCATGAGAGGTTGGGGTAACCAGAGTCGCCTGCAAATATCGAGGGACAACTGTTGGCCACACGCCAACCCTTAGGGCCCACACCATACCCATACACCAACATATACTGGGTGGGAACCAGGGCTCACCTATTAGCTTTCACCCTGTGCCTCTGAAGTTGAGCCATCACATATGGGATGCTGCTATTCCTGAGGATAAAGGCATCATGCACAGACCAAGGATATTTTGCATTGACGTGGGAGATGTACTGGTCCACCAGGCACACCATCTGCACATTCATGGAGTGAAAGCTCTTTCAATTTCTGAACACCTGTTCATTTCGCTGGGGGGGGGTGGCAAAAGCAATATGTGTACCATCAATTGCCCCAATAATGTTGGGGATATGTCCCATTGCATAGAAATCAGCTTCCACTGTGGCCAAATCCTCCACTTGGGAGAAAATGATGTAGCTGCAGACAACTCTCTGGTCAGAACTATTGAGAACATTGTCTGAGACATTCCAGCTGCCACGCCCACTGTCACTTGGAAGTAGCCAGTTGTTCGGAAATGGAGCACAGATAGCACATGCACAAGAGGGGGGATCCTGGTGGGGTGACGGGTTGCAGATATTAGGTCAGGCTACAATTGGGCACACAGCTCTGTGACTGTGGCCCTGTTAAGTCTATAGGTGAGGATAATGTGCCTGTCCTCCATTGTTGCTAAATCCACCAAGGGTCTGTACACAGGGGGATGTCTCCATCTCCTATTCATCCGCAGCAGTTGCAATCTATGGGGCAAAATGGTGAGCAGCTGGTCAGTATCTCTTATTTCCAACCACTATACTTCACTGCATGTTGTGATTGTAACAGTATTTTTGTTGGAGATGTCCTAATGGAGCATATGTGTACTGTGACGCAGTTAGGAGCCATGGCCTACTCCCCCCTGAAATGGCATCTGCCTGTCCTGTTTGGAGGGACAGGTGGAAATGAGGTAATTCCACTGACATTGTGCGCCGTTGCTGGACATGGTCGATGCAACTCATCATTGGTTAACATTGGCCCCTATGAGGTACAATGGCCAATGGTGATGTACGCCAGTGGTGACGTTATGCACTGCCGCGGACGTCACCACCATTTTCTATCTGTTCACTCACTTGCTACCTGACCTCAACAGGAGAAGACCTACACTGCACGTGCTGCTGTGACCTGTGTCTGGAACTGACCATGGCTTGTGTCACTGGGGAAAGGGCCCCTGCCTTCACCTCGGCGGAGTTGGAGAGATTGGTGGATGGGGTCCTATCCCAGTACCGAATGCTGTATGGGCCTCCAGACCAACAGGTGAGTACACAGTGAGTACGATGCATGGGGCGTGAATGCATGGAGTGATGTGTGTTAAGGCCTCATGTAGGGAGGGGGGCGGATGGGCCCTGGGCAGCGTGCAGGATGTATGGTGGGCCATGTCTGTGCTAATGGGGATGGTAAGGGCATGGTGGGCCATAAGTGTAACAGGCAGGGCGTCGGACTAATAACTTTCCCTGTGTCAATTTCCCTGCAGGTCAGCGCCGATCAGAAAAAGGGTATATGGCATGCCATTGCCAAGGACATGTGGACCCTGGGGGTCTACGGCAGGCGGAGCACCCACTGTCGCAAACGGTGGGAGGACCTGAGACGCTGGGCATGGAAGACGGCGGAGGCCCAGCTGGGGATGGCCTCCCAATGAGGAAGGGGTGCCCGTTGAACCCTGACCCCCCGATGGCCTGCATACTGGCGGTGGCCTATCCGGAGCTGGATGGGCACTTGGGGGCATCACAGCAGCCACAAGGGGGTGAGTACAGTGCCCCTAATATACAACTTGCGCCTGGTGGGGTAGGATCTGGGGGGGGGGGAATGTGGGCCTCTGGGTGCCCTAGGCCAGGCCTGACATTGCAGAGTAGGTCCCACGTTGGACAGGGTTCTTATGTAAAATACCTCCTACCAAGCTAGTAGGCATCCACTACTGGGCAGGGGTCTGTGGGTCTCAGGTATGCTGCAATTGGTGTTAGGTATCCCTATCCATGGCCTGGTGACTAGCATTGTGACTGTTAATGCATTGCCTAGTGCATAGGGCTGTTCCCTGTGTGTGTGCTGTGTACGCCAACGGTGGTGTTGTTGCCGCCATTGATCAAGTGTATCCTTTGTCTCTTCCCTCCCCCTTTTTGTTTCATCACCCTGTCCTTATGTGCATTAGCATCATCTGGCAGAGGAGCAGAAGCACCGGTGACGGAGGGAGCTGCATCCCACAGGACCGAGGAGCCCGAATCCACCGACGGTGAGGGCACCAGTGGGACGGAGGGCGAGGGGAGCACCACGGCAGAGACAGGAGGGGACAGTTCGGACACAGATTCCTCCTCCGATGGAAGCTCCCTGGTGGTGGTGGACACTTCTATGCCCACCCCAGCTACAGGTACAGCCCCCACCCCGTACCAGCACCACCCTTCCAGCAGCCCCTCAGTGAGTTTCCCATGCCCGCTCACCCAGGAGGGTGGGCATCTCCTTTGCCCCAGGCACCTCAGGCCCTGCCCCAGTTAGCCCTGCTGCCTGGAGTGAGGAGGCTATTGACGTCCTGCGATCCATCTCTGTTAGGCAGTCAACCATTGTGAATGCCATCCAGGGGCTGGCAGCCCAAATGCAACAGACAAATGTATTTCTGGAGGGCATTCACACTGACATGGCAGCCCAACATAGATCAATCCAGGCTCTGGCCTCCTCCTTGATGGCAGCCATTGTCCCTGTTTCTAGCCTCCCCCCTCCAACATCCTCCACCCAATCCCATTCCCCTCAACCTGTCCCAAGGACACAGTCAAACGAGCATGCACCCAGGACAACACACAAGAGTGGACATAGCAAACACAAGCACCACACTTCATCCCTCAGGCACTCACACAAACACCATCCAGAATCAGACATACCAACATCCACTGCCTCAACTGTGGCCCCCTCCTCCTCGTCCCTCACCTCCCTCCCAGTTACGTCTACACTCACACCTGCATGCACAACATCCTCATCCACTACCCCCATTACCAGCACCCCTAACAGCACACGCCCCTCACTGGCAGTCACCATCCCCACTTCCATGCACACGCCCCTTGTGTCCTCTAACCACTGTTTCTGTGCCCCCCTCCTCCCAAAGTACACAAATGCAAGCACTCAGACACCCAACAGCCATCCACCTCACAATAGCCTCCATCCCATGCACCTGCACCCAAACACAGCAGACAGACACCTCCTACCACCACTCCCTCTTCCTCCACTCCGAAACCATCTCCCTCTTCCCACCCCAATGTCCCTAAGAAGCTTTTCCTCGCCAACATTGACCTCTTCCCTAGCCCCCCCCATCCCTCACGTCAGGCCAGGCTGGTCAAAACCCAGGAAAGCACCTCAGCCACCCAGTCCAGGGGCACAGTAGTGTCCACAGCTACACCAGATGGGAGAGGATCCCGGGCACCATGCAGCCACACTGATAGGGTGCCTGCACTAAGTGCTGAAAGAAAGGGCAAGGAGGCACCCTCAGCTGTTGCAGAGAAGGGCAAGGAGGCACCCCCAACTGCAAAAAGGAAGGGCAAGGAGGCACCCCCAGCTGGTAAAAGGAAGGGCAGGGAGCAAACACGGCTGCTGAGATGAGGGGCAAGGTGCAGTCCCCAGCTGCTGCCAATAGGAGCAAGGAGCCGTCCCCAGCTG
This sequence comes from Pleurodeles waltl, assembly GCF_031143425.1. Lineage (NCBI taxonomy): Eukaryota > Metazoa > Chordata > Amphibia > Caudata > Salamandridae > Pleurodeles > Pleurodeles waltl. Next base: position 801,374,165 of record NC_090449.1, on the reverse strand, counting down.
CTGGCAGGAAGGGCAAGGGGCATGCACCATCAGGCAAAAAGGACAAGAGGCCTGGTGCTGGGACCATGGTGGTTCAGTCATCCGAGGCTGCAGGGGATGGGCTGGAGCCTCTCCCCCACCACTTAAAGCACCTCCACCAGCACCGCCAACAGCACCACTGCCATCAGCAGCAGCCCCAGTGGGCAGCCATCCGAGGTGGCAAGGTAAGGCCTGGAGCCTCCTCCCACCACTGCCATCAGCAGCAGCCCCAGTGGGCAGCTGTCCGAGGCTGAAGGGGAAGGGCTGAAGCCTCCCCCCACCACTGCCAGCACCGCCACCAGCACCTCCACTGCCACCACTGAGCAGCCATCACCGCAGGCGGACAGTGTGTAGTCCTGCACCCATGGGCTGTAGTGCAGCCTGGCCCCAGCAATTCCTGTGGGTCTGACACCCAGGTGAGAGACTGTGATTTTGCACTCCCCAAGATCTGCATCACAGGGCATGTTGCCCCCACCAGAACCAGTGGAGAAGCCATCCACTCACCCCATCCTTCCCAGAATGAAGCTCACTGGGCACAATGCCCCTTCCAGAACCAGTGGAAGAAGTCATCCACTTACCCCATCCTTACCAGGATGAAGCTCACTGGGCATAATGCCCCCACCAGAACCAGTGGAAGAAGCCATCCACTCACCCCATCCTTCCCAGGATGAAGCTCACTGGGCACAATGCTCCCTCCAGAACCAGTGGAGAAGACATTCACTCAACCCATCCTTCCTAGGATGAAGCTCTCTGGGCACAATGCCCCCTCCAGAACCAGTGGGCAAATCACCCACTTGAGAGACTGTGGCCTTGCACTCCCCAGGACCAAGCAGTGGGCAAATCACCCACTTGAGAGACTGTGGCCTTGCACTCCCCAGGACCAAGCACAGGGCATGTTGCCCCCTCCAGGAGCAGTGGCATTGTACCATCTTCTGGCTGAGGTGCCCCCCCATTCCCCGTCTCCCTTAGGTGCCTGTCTATTTTTGACCTGATGCCCCTGCAGTGTTCTCTCCGTGTTGTTGCAGGAGTGAGGTTGGGCCTTGGACTTTGTGATGTGGCCCTGTGTCCCACGGACATTGAGGACTGGGTAGTGTCCCTTGCATTGTAAATATGTATATATTTGTTTTATTTGGATGCACGTATTTCACCTATATTTATCGTATTACACCCTTTTTACACTATAGTAGTTGTCCTTGCATTATTCCTGTGGGGTACAGGATGTATATGATATGTTATTGCATCTGGTTGTGTGCGTGGTGTTGGGGGTGGGGGTGTTGCACGTGTGTGTCACCCTCTTTTCACTTCCCCCTCCCCTGTGTGCTAGGTGGCAGTACTCACCGTGGTCGTCTTCGCCAGCGTTGGTGTTTGTATTGAAGCAGAAGGTAGAAGAGCATGGGGAAGACATGCATCTCGGGCTCCAGGGCGGCGTGGTTCTTCCCTGAGTGTCCATAGGTGAGTCATTTCCCTTCTGTGCAGTGTTTCCGCCAGGCTTTTGATGTCGTTGGTACTGCCCAGAAAAGGTGGCGGATAGGTGTGTCATATTACTGTGGGTGGTACATTGTCTTCCGCCTGGCTGTTGGCGGTTACTGCCGTGGTGCCTGTTGGTTTCGCTCTGGCGGTCGGTGTTTTAAAGTGGCTGTCTCTCTGAGCAGTTTCCGCCATGGTCATAATTTCATGTTTCTTACCACTAGCCTGTTGGCGGTATTAATGCCGCTTTATCACCGACCACCAGGGTTGTAATGAGGGCCTATGTGTTTCTCCTTTCTCTATGTCTATGCTGCATGTTAATGGTAGAGAAAGGTCGGTAACTATGGCTGTGATGTTGGCAAGTATTCCCTGTGGGCCAGCATACCACACATCAAATTGTTTGTGGTACACTGGAGCCTCCAATTGCAGATCCCACACTAATCTAACACTATGGGCCTCATTCCGACCCGGACGGGCGGCGGACGCCGCCCGCCGGGCGGAAACCGCCCAAACACCGCCCCGCGGTCAGAAGACCGCGGGGGGCATTTCAACTTTCCCGCTGGGCCGGCGGGCGATCTGCAAAAGATCGCCCGCCGACCCAGCGGGAAAGCGCCTTCCACGAGGATGCCGGCTCCGAATGGAGCCGGCGGAGTGGAAGGTGTGCGACGGGTGCTGTGGCACCCGTCGCGCTTTTCAGTGTCTGCTAAGCAGACACTGAAAAGCAATGTGGGGCCCTGTTAGGGGGCCCCTGCAGTGCCCATGCCATTGGCATGGGCACTGCAGGGGCCCCCAGGGGCCCCACGACACCCGTTCCCGCCAGCCAGGTTCTGGCGGTGTAAACCGCCAGAACCAGGCTGGCGGGAAGGGGGTCGGAATCCCCATGGCGGCGCAGCTTGCTGCGCCGCCATGGAGGATTCCCATGGGCAGCGGGAAACCGGCGGGAGACCGCTGGTTTCCCGTTTCTGACCGCGGCGTTACCGCCGCGGTCAGAATGCCCATGAATGCACCGCCAGCCTGTTGGCGGTGCATTCGCTGCCCTCGGCCCTGGCGGATTCAATCCGCCAGGGTCAGAATGAGGGCCTATGTGATCTCACATTATAAGAAGAGATTTACTGGTGCACCAAGGTACGGCAAAGTCAGTCCATTATTGGCTTGTGATTTCTTTTTTGTTGTAATTGATCCTTCAGAAGACAAAAAAGGGCATGTAACACACCGTTAGCTAATGTGTGGAAGAGCAGTAGCAGCCTGATCCCATGCCTTTTGTCCCTGAAGCACCCCTCTTGTACACAATCACAATCATTTTATCTTACTGCAAGCTTTAAACCAATGTATACAGCAGGTACACCAGGGGGATAGTGGGTTTCTTCAATAGTGGAATTCTGCTCAACATGGATTACCTAAACCTGGTGTAGTGTCAGAGCCTGGAAGATGAGCCCCTACTCCTCTTACAACCCACCCCTATACTAGCAGAGTACTTTATTTGAATTCATCTCAACATGGGCATCGTGAGATGTGGGTAGTGGCAATGCACCTAAGAACAATCACCACCTGGAGACTAAGGGTCACATGTACGAAACATAGGTTTTGCGACTTGCAAATTGTAAGTCAGAGCGACTCGCAATTTGCGAGTCGACAAAACCTTATGTTCAACAGTGTCAATGACACTGTTTGCGATTCGCAAGGGGGTCGCAAATGACCTACCTCAAGAATACTCATGAGATAGGTCACAATTTGCGACCTCCTTGGGAATGGCCGCCCTCACAGGGATGGTGGCCTGCTGGAGACAGCAGACCACCATGTCTGTGACTGCTTTTAAATAAAGAAGTTTTTTGTTTTTTTAAATGCAGTCCGTTTTCCTTAAGGGAAAACGAGATGCATTTCAAACATTATCTATCCCAGATCTTAGCACCAGTTTACAACACCCTCCACTTTGTTAGAACATTAAAAGAAAAATTATGGGGTGCCTTTATCCAAAAGGAGCCCCTTCAATGCAAATACAATTAACTTACTATTCCCTCCTCATCTCAATGCCTCAATGTACTGATTACAAATACAACACTAAACCACTGATGCAGGAAATCCATTACCTGGCATCAAAACAGTTTTGTCAAGGTTTTTATTAAAGCAGTGATCTACTCACTGTCTCTCGTGAGCAGATTGACCTGGATGATTGCAACCTCCACTCAGAAAAAGACAGACACCCACACATTGTTCAATTCCTTTCCATCAATCAACAACCTACTGAAACATTACACTTTCTCTACTCACAATAAGGGCTCTATCCTGGGCCTTATTTTTATGACAAGACACTACAGACAAATCTCAATCTCTCCCAGATTGGAGTGTTAGCCATCTTTTCATTCCTTTCAAAATCCTGACCTTAACATGCCTTCTCATGCTACACCTGAGATGGAATTGTAATAATCTAGACACCAGAAACAAGCACTTTCAAAGCTAACAATTTTAGTTTTGATATACTAATGCATTAAAATGAATGAATGCAGAAATGTACAGTGTATTTGTGCTGTACCTCTAGGCAAGTGTTCGATTCTGTGACTCATTTGTCTGTGCCATGCAGCACTGCAAGCGTGACGAATAACAAATAAGTGACAGACATAAGAAGCATGCCCCCGCCCCTGCCCCGCCACTTTTCGAAGTCGCTAGCCGCGACTGATTATTTTCATCTTGAAGATAGACACTCTTTTACACTGTCTGTAGATACAGAACAATTGAACCTTAAGCAACATAACAAGATAGTCTTTCCTATCTGACTATTTTCAATCCTTTGGTTGCTGAATCGGGGTGGCATGAGGAGAAAGGGCTTTCATTTTCTATATAGAGTTAAGAAATGATTTAAAGGATTTATTCACCCATATGGTAAATCCATCTGCAGGCTGTAATGAATGAATTGATCTTGTGGTCAAATTAGATCATAGATTATCGGAAAGAAAGAAATAAAGAAGGCATTCATGATAAAAGAAAAGAGACCAGAAATCAAGACAATTGATCAGTGAGTCAGTGTAAATTGGGGGTGTACCTGGTCTGTTTCCAAGGAAGAAAGACAGGCAAGAAGGGATCAAAAGTTCTGTCTATATTGTGGGAAGGCAGGGCATTTCCTTGAAGACTGTTCTTTAAAACCTAAAGAAAAACCTAGATCAGTGTCTGTCATCCAAAAGGAAGAGGAAAACTCCGGAACCTGGTTGTTGTGAAAACCCAACAGAAATCGCAGTTCTTCTACGAATTAAGGACATCTAATACAACAATTTCAGTTACTGGTAATATTAGAATGGGAACCAAAGAATCAAATCTCTACTTAGATTAATTGATTCGGGCAACTGGAAGTTTCATGAACTTATCTTTTGCTAAAGATTTGGGTCAATCCATTATCAAAAGAAATACCACTACCCAACAATATTGATCCACGAATTGAAGATATTGTGTGATAGATGAAATTGATAATACTTGTGGATCTAAACCTACCACCCTTTTGAGAAAGTGCTCCAATTGATCAGAATGCCACTGATATGATAGAGCTAACTCAAATTTATCTTGCAATAATAACACTGGTTTGAGGACATTAATGATGAAAAGTTGGGCTAGTGAGTTCAGTTCTCTTCCCAACCATTTGGGCCAATTAATAAATGTCTTCACTTAAAAAGTTCCCATTGTGCCAAATAGGGACTGATTTATGTAATCTAGGGTATATACTCAAGTGTTTGTGTGTTGCCTTCCATGCTGAAAATATCAATTTTATCAAAGGAGTAGCTTTTAACATTGAGAATGTGTGGTGATTATAAAACCCTGTGGTAGATATTTTGAAAATGGAGTGATGGCTACCCACTTTGAGGGATCATTGCCATAGCAAACAGGAATGTTGTGAGAGCTGGCTGGGTAAATAATACAATGGGCCTGATTCTAACTTTGGAGGACGGTGTTAAACCGTCCCAAAAGTGGCGGATATACCACCTACCGTATTACGAGTCCATTATATCCTATGGAACTCGTAATACGGTAGGTGGTATATCCGCCACTTTTGGGACGGTTTAACACCGTCCTCCAAAGTTAGAATCAGGCCCAATGTCTTTTGAGGCAGTTGTAGACTTCTGGATGGAGTATGTGCCCAGAATTTCTGAAGTCATAGTCTTGATTTCCTTTTGCCCCAGATACATGACTTCATATCTGTATCATTGCAGGCCAGCAATGATTTCCATATTTGGAAAATGAACATATCAAATATATTAATGTATCTGGGCACTACCGTCATTTTCATGGTTTGTATACTTCCTCAAAATGATAAATTAAGCTGGATTAATTTTGCAAAATCATGTTCAGATTTAGTTATTAAAGATGCTATGTTATCTTCAACAACTTTCTCTAATCCTCTGTCGACCATGACTCATAGGTATTTAACGCTTCTCTGCACCCATCTCTTCTTAAAATTAATTACCCACACATGCTGTTGTGGTGATGTGGGGTATGGGCCAAGCTTCACATCTATCTCAATAAGCTTTGAATCCTAAGAAATGAAAGAAAGATTTATTAAATACATTATCACTGGGATTGAAGAGTCTGGGCTATTAAGGGTAAGTAAAATGCCATGGGAAAACACTTCTATCTGCCTAACCAATGATTGGATTCCAGGAATGTTCATTGACATCTTTATCTCAGACATTCGTTCTGGCTCTAGGAGAAATAGAAGAGGTAACAGAGGACAACCCTAGTGAGTGTTTATTTAATGTGGCTGGATCTGGGTAGAAAGCCATTGCAATTAATATTAATATGATTTAAAGTCTTGCCCCAGTCCTGCACTTTGAAGTGCCCTAAAACGGTAACCCCATTCAACTCTATCAACAGCGTTTTCAGCTTATAGCGACATGGCAAGGGTTTTGAGCAGGCTATGTTTTGGATTACATAAAGTGTGTAATAGTATACGCAGATGGTTTCTGGAAGATCATCCCAGTACTAAGGCCCTCATTCCGACTTTGACCGGCGGCGGTCGCCGCCGGCCTGTCGGGGGCCGCCAGAATACCGCTGCGCGGTCAAAAGACCGCCGCTGTAATTCTGACTTTCCCGCTGGGCTGGCGGGCGGCCGCCTTCAGGCCGCCCGCCAGCCCAGCGGGAAAGATGCTTCCACGATGAAGCCGGCTCGGAATCGAGCCGGCGGAGTGGAAGCTGTGCGACGGGTGCAGTGGCACCCGTCGCGTATTTCACTGTCTGCCAAGCAGACAGTGAAATACTTGTAGGGGCCCTCTTACGGGGGCCCCTGCAATGCCCATGCCAGTGGCATGGGCACTGCAGGGGCCCCCAGGGGCCCCGCGACCCCCCCCTACCGCCATCCGGTTCCCGGCGGTCGGACCGCCGGGATCTGGATGGCGGTAGGGGGGGTCGGAATCCCCTCGGCGGCGCAGCAAGCTGCGCCGCCTTGGAGGATTCAATGGGGCGGCGGTACACTGGCGGGAGACCGCCAGTGTTGCCGGTCCGACCGCGGCTTTACCGCCGCGGTCGGAATCCCCATTGGAGCACCGCGGCCTGTCGGCGGTGCTCCCGCGGTCCTCCGCCCTGGCGGTCTTTGACCGCCAGGGTCAGAATGACCGCCTAAGTCTTCTTGGAATGAGGAGATTACTTTTTGCAGCCTATTTGCTAATAGTTTGGAGCGATAGGTGGAGCACTAAGTGGAACAAAATAGTCAGTTCCTTTTCTCCTTGGCTGGTAGTGTAATAAAGACCTGATTTGAAGTGGGACCTTAGTACCAGTATATTGGCTTCCTTAAAGCCCTCATGGAAGAGGTGTTACACGTGTTCTGGAGAACTTACCAGGGAAACCATTTCCCCCTGGCTACTAACATTTATGGAGATTGGATATGACCTCCACATTCTCATCCTTTGAGATCTCATCTTCAAGCAGCATCTCTACCCTTGCCTGATATGCAAATTAAGTGCAGTAGTTGCACAAAGCGACCCTCTAAGTGCAAGGTATCATTAAAACTTGGGCTAGGCAGTTTGTAATATTAAGATGCAAATAACTATGATATGTCCTGACTTTGTGTGTGTAGGTGTCCATGTTCATTACTGACTGTAGCAAGGGACATACATGTTTCTCTTTGGTTTGGTTAGGCTGCTACCAACCGCCTCACTTTTCCTCCATGCTTATAATGCCTCTATTTCAATTTTACCAAGGTCTTCAATGCTGGTATTGTAAAGAAGCTATTCAAGGCCAGTTTTGCCGCCGTCACTTCAAATGTATTTCAAGTAAGAAGATGCACAACATTATTATGAAGAACCTTATGGTTGAATGGTTTTATGTTGCTTCTCACACTTCCACTTCAAGTCATGGGATCCATGCTCCAAATATTTTCCTTTGCCCGGTAATTGTATTTGTTGTGCTGCTGTGGGTTTTGGTCATCCATGTAATTCTTTTGATTGTACAAAAAGAATGATTGTATGTATTCCAATTCAGTGATTAAGAACTATGGCCCTCATTCTGACCTCGGCGGTCTTTTCGCAAGACCGCCGAGTTACCGCCGCGGTGAAGACCGCCGACCGCGGCGGTATGCCGCTGTGCGCATTCCGACCGCTGGGAGCGTTCCGCCGGAAAACCGCCGGCAGCCAGACTGGTGGTCGGCGGGAAAGTGGAGACTGGTCAACCTCCACCGCCACGCCAGAAGAACACCGCCCCCAGAATTACGACCCACATTTCTGTGTGGCGGTCTTCTGTTGGCGGTGTGCTGTCGGCGGTCATGTCCCTATGGCTCCCGTCGCCTCCCGGAGGACCAACGCACAAGGTAAGTTGATCGTCCGTGAGGGGAGGGGGTGGGGGGGTGTTGTGTGATGTGTGCGTGCATGGGGGTGTGCAGATGTGCATGTTGGGGTGCGTGCATGTCGGGGTGCGTGTATGTGCATTTCGGGGTGGGGGTGGGGAGGGGGTTCGTACCACCTCTGGGGGGTGGCAGGGGGGTGGAGGGGGTGGGGGGAGGACTCCGGGGGCAGTGGGGGGTGGGGTGGGACCCCTATCAGTGCCAGGGAAGGAATTCCCGGGCCCCGATAGTGCCTACCGCCATGGTTCGCATGGCGGTTCCCGACCGCCAGAAACCGCGGCGGTAAGCAGGGTCATGATACGGGTGGCGGTCTTGGGGCGACCGCCGGGCCGGAGTGCGCAAACTCCAGCCCGTCGGTCATGACCGCCGTGGCGGTCGGAGTGGGGAAGTGGCGGTCGATCGCGGCGGTGACCGCCGCGGTCAGAATGCCATTTTTTGGACCGCCGGTCTGTTCGTGGTCCGACCGCCGCCTCTCCGCCGACCGCCAAGGTCAGAATGAGGGCCTATGGCTCTCTGACCGAAGTTCAATCACATTAGGGCTTTTTTCTTCTAATCATTCAAGTAATACATTGTAAGAAGGTTCATAGCAAGTAAAGATTTCCTACTAAGAATGACCTTGAATCGATACTTAGGTGGTCATTCTGACCTCGGCGGTAAAAGGCGCCTACCGCCGGTCAGAAATCCTCCATAATTCCACCGCGGTCGCGGTAACCCGCCACGGTCATTCTGACCCGCAGCAGCCAAACCTCCGAAAATCCGACAGCCACAACAGACCGCCAGACCAGCGGTCGGCGGAAAAGTGGAGGTGACCAAACCTCCACCGTCACGCCAACAGAAATACGCCCATGCCATTACGACCCACGAATCCACGCGGCGGTCTTTCAAACGCGGTTTTCCATTGGCGGTACACACCGCCGCGGTCAGAATACACACAAACGAACAAAACTCAGCCACATTGGACGATTTGAATTCCACACACCTGATACACATACACACACCACTCCCACACACACAATACAATATAAAACACACACCCACATCACCCACAAACCCCTACGACCAAAAATTCAGAAAGAAGCACTGAGAGACACATCAGCGATCACAGAATACCATCACACAGAGGCACACTACACCATCACCCACACAATATCCACACACAAAACAACACACACCACCACACTCAACACACTTAACTACACATACTCCACCCCACACATCATACACACCACTCCATGGCACCCCAAAGACACCCCCGCTTCTCAGACGAAGAACTCAGGGTCATGGTGGAGGAAATCGTTCGGGTAGAGCCCCAGCTCTTCGGCACACAGGTCCAATACAGCAGCATTGCCCGGAGGACGGAGCTATGGCAGAGGATTGTCGACAGGGTCAACGCTGTGGGACAGCACCCCAGAAATCGGGAAGACATCAGGAAGCGATGGAACGACCTACGGGGGAAGGTGCGTTCCATGGTATCCAGGCACAACATCGCCGTGCAGAAGACTGGCGGAGGACCCCCACCTCAACCCCCACAATTTACAACATGGGAGGAGGAAGTCTTGAACATCCTGCATCCTGACGGCCTCGCAGGAGTCGGCAGAGGAATGGATACTGGTAAGTTGAAGCTTCACTACTGCTTCCCCCCCACCTGCATGCCAAATCATACCCCAACCCTCACCCCCATCCTCGAACCCCACCCTCACCCCCACCCCCATCCTCACCCCCACCCTCACCCCCACCACCATCCTCACCCCCACCCCCAGCACACCTATTCCCTGCCAATGTCTCACCATCACAACCCACACATCCCAAAACCTAGGCCTGCATGCGTCCACTAAGCATGGACACCCATCACCAAAGCATGCCCAATGCATATACACATCCCCCCCACAAGCCACCCTCACCAAAGCCCCCACACACGAATGCCAGCACTTGGGGACACAGGAACCCACAGATACACCCATATGCCACACATTGAAACTATAACCATACCTCTATACCCCTGCAGGACCCGACCGTCAACACACCGCCACGGAGGGCCCAGAATTCTCCACACCCCCCACCCAAGAGGCCGTCAGCGATGACAGCAGCTCTGTCGACCTGGACACTGATGACCAGCCTGGACCATCGGGGACCTCTGGACAGTCGGTTCCCCTCACACAGGCACAGGCCACTACAGACCCAAACCCCTCTGGGAACACCAGCACAGCTCCCACCCAGCGGGCCCATGCCTCTGTCTCCAGGGCGCGTCAATCTGCGGTGTGTCTACCACTACAGGGCACCCAGGATAACCCACCACCCCAACAACAACAGGGACCTGGGGGCAGTGGTAGTGGGCACACCGGCCAGGGGGCAGAGGCCCAGGGAAACAGGGCAACTCGGAGGGCAGCTGTGCGACAGGGGGGGGACGGGCCCAGGGAACCCACTCTCCACGAGGCCCTCACCACCATCATGGGAGCATACAACCGCTCCCAGGAGACGATGGCGACGGTACTGGCCCGGTTCCAGGAGATCCAGGTACTGCAGGAGGAACACTATCGGGGGTACAGGGAGGACATGAGAGCCCTCACCTCCACCCTGGTTACCATGGTAGGGCTGCTGCAGGACCTCATCAACACCAGGACGGACACTCAACAACAACAAAGGGCCCCTGCCACTAGCCTGGACCAAGAACAGCCAACCACCTCCGCCGGCACTAGTGGACAGGAGGCCCCCGCACAACAGCAGCCCACCAGACCCCCACCTCCTGCAGGAGAAGAACCACCCCGCAAGAGGGCCCTGAGATCTCGCAAGAAGACAGAGTAGGATGTCAAGACCCCCGCCAGCAAAGGATACCACCTGATGTCATCCCACTGTCCCACATTGTCACCCTGTCCATCCTTGAACTGCCCATGCTCCATCTCTCCACAGGCCTCTGGACAATGCACCTGTGTGACTGTTACTCTGGACTCTGCCATGGACATTCCTTCACCATAGCCCCCACCCACTTGAAACCACCCATCCCATTTTGAGCACTGAAATAAACACCTATTTTGCACAAAACTATCTGGAGTCTGGCTGTGATTTCAAAATATTGTAATTGACATGACAGTGCAAATATGTCCTTGTACATAGTGAAGTCAACAAACAGCTGCCACAAAGCTGTAGTCCATGGGGAAACGAAGCACAGGACTCGTAGTGGGGACCCCAGATCTGAAATAGGGAGGGAAAAGCCACAACTCAGTCATCATACACTGGGGCAAATAGACAGGCAGCAGAGATGCAGGAGAGTAGTTCACATTTACTGAATTATGTTTGAATTGTTACCTGTGTCCTATTGGAAGTACTGTTCAATGATTCTGTCCCTGTTGTCTGTTTCAGCCCCGTCGTCTTCCTCCTCGTCACTCTCCACAGGTTCCACAGCTGCCACAACACCACCGTCTCGACCATCCTCCTGCAGGAAAGGCACCTGGCGGCGCAAAGCCAGGTTGTGAAGCATGCAGCAGGCCACGATGATGTGACACACCTTCTTAGGTGAGTACATTAGGGATCCACCTGTCATATGCAGGCACCTAAACCTGGCCTTTAGGAGGCCAAAGGTGCGTTCGATCACCCTCCTAGTACGCCCATGGGCCTCATTGTACCGTTCCTCTGCCCTGGTCCGGGGATTCCTTACTGGGGTCAGTAGCCACAACAGGTTGGGGTACCCAGAGTCCCCCAATAGCCATACACGGTGTCTCTCTAGCTGTTCCATCACGTAAGGGATGCTGCTATTCCTCAGGATGTAGGCGTCATGCACTGACCCTGGGAATTTGGCATTTACATGCGAGATGTACTGGTCAGCCAAACACACCACCTGGATGTTCATGGAATGGTAACTTTTTCTGTTCCTGTACACCTGCTCCCTGTCTCTTGGGGGAACCAAAGCCACATGGGTCCCATCAATGGCACCAATGACGTTGGGAATATGTCCAAGGGCGTAGAAATCACCCTTCACTGTAGCCAATTCGCCCACCTCAGGGAAAATGATGTAGCTCCTCACGTATTTCATCAGGGCAGACAACACTCTGGATAACACCTTCGAAAACATGGGCTGAGACATCCCAGAAGCAATTCCCACTGTTGTCTGAAATTACCCACTTGCCAAGAAATGGAGTACTGACAGGACCTGCACCAGAGGGGGAATCCCTGTCGGTTGGCGGATGGGGGACATCAGGTCGGGCTCCAGCTGGGCACACAGTTCATGTATAGTGGCACGGTCAAGCCGGTAGGTCAGGATAATGTGGCGTTCTTCCATTGTCGACAGGTCCACCAGCGGTCGGTACACGCGAGGATTCATCCGTCTCCTCGCCAAACCCAGCGGACGGTGCCTAGGAAGGACAACATGGAGCACAGAGTCAAGCAACCCACAGGTACGTACTCACAGCTTGCACAGTAAACGATTCTCTATGCAGTGAATGGCGTGTCTGAGTGGCTATGCAAGGCCTAGGCCTGTGTGACGCAGTTGAAATTGAGCCATGTGGACCCTCGAAATGGCGCCTGCCTGACCTGTGAAGTGTGACAATGGGATGTGAGGTCAATGCGCTGGCGTGGCACACCGCAGCGGTCGGCGGTCGAAGACCGCGGCGCGAAGCCGCATTGGTTAACATTGAAGCCTATGGGTTTCAGGAGCCAATGGCGAAGGGCGCCGGCGGTGGCGGTACGCACCGCCGCGGTACGCACCGCCGCGGACGTGACCGCCATTTTCTATCTACTTATCCACTTGCGACTTGAACTTTCACAGGAGAGGACCTATACTGCAAGTGTTGCTGTGACCTCGGTCTGGAAGGGACAATGGCTGCTGCGACTGGGGAAAGGGCCCCTGCCTTCACTGGAGAGGAGTTGGAGAAACTTGTGGATGGGGTCCTCCCCCAGTATGCGCTACTCTACGGTCCTCCAGACCAACAAGTGAGTTTAATTCAATATGGATTTGGGGCCACTGGCTGGCTTGGGGGCCTGGCGGGGGGCCTGGCGGGGATGGGGGTCATGTTGGGCCTGGCGGGGGGCCTGGCGGGGATGGGGGGCATGTTGGGCCTGGCGGGGGGCCTGGCGGGGGGCCTGGCGGGGATGGGGGGCATGTTGGGCCTGGCGGGGGTCTGGCGGGGATGGGGGGCATGTTGGGCCTGGCGGGGGGCCTGGCGGGGATGGGGGTCATGTTGGGCCTGGCGGGGGGCCTGGCGGGGATGGGGGGCATGTTGGGCCTGGCGGGGGGCCTGGCGGGGGGCCTGGCGGGGATGGGGGGCATGTTGGGCCTGGCGGAGGTCTGGCGGGGATGGGGGGCATGTTGGGCCTGGCGGGGGGCCTGGCGGGGATGGGGGTCATGTTGGGCCTGGCGGGGGGCCTGGCGGGGATGGGGGGCATGTTGGGCCTGGCGGGGGGCCTGGCGGGGGGCCTGGCGGGGATGGGGGGCATGTTGGGCCTGGCGGGGGTCTGGCGGGGATGGGGGGCATGTTGGGCCTGGCGGGGGGCCTGGCGGGGATGGGGGGCATGTTGGGCCTGGCGGGGGGCCTGGCGGGGATGGGGGGCATGTTAGGCCTGGCGGGGGGCCTGGCGGGGGCCTGGCGGGGATGGGGGGCATGTTGGGCCTGGCGGGGGGCCTGGCGGGGATGGGGGGCATGTTGGGCCTGGCGGGGGGCCTGGCGGGGATGGGGGGCATGTTGGGCCTGGCGGGGGGCCTGGCGGGATGGGGGGCATGTTGGGCCTGGCGGGGGGCCTGGTAGGGGGGCCTGGCGGGGATGGGGGGCATGTTGGGCCTGGCGGGGGGCCTGGCGGGGGGCCTGGCGGGGATGGGGGGCGTAGGGCCACTGGCAACGAAAATGCAGACAAACTTGAACGTGGTATTTCTCCCTCCCTGTACGTGTCACATAGGTCCGCGCCCATGAGAAGATCGGGATTTGGCGTGCCATCGCCAAGGAAGTCCGGACCCTGGGGGTCCACCATCGACGGGGCACCCACTGCCACAAGAGGTGGGAGGACATCCGCCGCGGGACCAAGAAGACCGCCGAGTCTCTGCTGGGGATGGCCTCCCAACGTAGGCGGGGTGCCTGCCGTCAACTGACCCCCCTGATGTTCCAGATCCTGGCGGTGGCCTACCCTGATTTGGATGGGCGCGTGAGGGCAGCACAGCAGACACAAGGGGGTGAGTACAAGCATTATCTACTCTGTTGTCGCGCAGTGGAGGTGTCTGGGTGGGGGAGGAGGGCTGTGGGTCCCCCTAGGCCAGGGCGATATCTGTAGGCTGGGCACCCCCGTAAGCCCCTGTGTCCCCAGCCACCACCCTCAGTAGTGTGTCAGTACAGCCATCCCTGGGCCGTGTCATCCATGGGTGCAGTTGTCAACTCTAGGCGTGTAGGGCATGTTCCACGGAATGCGTAGCGGACCCCAAGTGCGCAACTTAGTGCAGGGGGCATCTGTGTCTGTCATGTCCGCTAACTGTACCGGTGATCCATGTACTCAAAATCTCTTTATTTCTCTCTCCCCCCCCCTTTTTGTTTGTCTTTCTGTGCTTGTGTGCATCAGCATCATCAGGCGGAGGAGAAGTGGCATCGGGGCAGGAGGGAGCTGCATCTCACATGGCCCAGGAGGGCCATGCCACAGAGTCTGACTGGACCAGTGAGACGGAGGGCGAGGGGAGCTCCACAACGGGGACGACTGGACCCTGCAGCGACACGGACACGTCCTCGGAAGGGAGCTCCCTTTCGGGGGTGGCACCATCCGTGCCCCCCGCCATTACAGGTACAGCCGCCACCCAGCGCACCATCTCCGCCCTCCCAGCAGCCCCTCAGCGTTCGCCCCGTGCCCGCTCTGCCAGGAAGCCGGGCATCTCCTTCGCCCCAGGCACCTCAGGCCCTGCCCCTGTTACCCCCGCTGCCCTCAGTGAGGAGGTCATTGACCTCCTCCGAACGCTCATTGTTGGGCAGACTACCCTTTTGAATGCCATCCAGGGGGTGGAGAGGGAGGTTCATCGCAGCAATGCGTACCTGGAGGGCATTCATTCGGGTCAGGCTGCCCATCAGCGATCGTTCCAGGCTCTGGCCTCAGCACTGACGGCAGCCATTGTCCCTGTCTCCTGCCTCCCTCTACTAACTCCCTCCTCCCAGTCTCCTGTTCCTCTGCCTGTCCCACCCACACCATCAGACCAGCCTGCACACACCTCAACACCCAAGAGCAGCTCATCCAAACATAAGCCCCACAGATCACGCAGACATTCACACAAGCAACATTCCGATGCAGACATGCCAACAGTCACTACCACCTCTGTGACCCCCACCTCCTCGTCTCCCTCCTCCCTCCCTGTGACGTCTACACTCACACCTTCATTCACCTCACCATCAGCCAGTGTTTCCATCACCAGCATACCCTCCACTACAGTCCGCACACGTGCAGTCACCACCCCCACTGCCATTTACACGTCCCCTGTGTCCTCTCCCACTGTGTCTGTCACCCCCTCTTCCACACCACACAAACGCAGCCACCCACCCACCCAACAGCCATCCACCTCACGACAGCCTCCCGCTCCTGCACCTGCACCCAAAGACAGCAAACTTGTCTCGCCTACAACCACATCCTCTCCCTCCACTCCCATACCCACTGTACCTACCACTCTCCATTGTCCCAAGAAAATCTATCTCTCTACTGCTACCTTCTTTCCTGACCCTGAGCCCCCCCCCTCCTTCTCGTCGGGGTAAAAAGAGCACCTCAGCCACCACCAGCCCTGCAGCCCCCTTGACAAGGGTGCAGGGGTATTGGAGCCCACCAGCCCGAAGGTCTGGATCTTCGCCCAGCAGCAAGGGGACAGCCAGCCCACCCCCTGGGAAGAGGAGCAGAAGGCGGAAGGGCCGCCGCCGGAGCCTGGATTCGATATCCCCCCAGGACACTAGCCAGCCACCGTCAACAGCCACAGCTCCAAAGGGAGGAAAGGGCCACAGACTCCCGACTAAGGAGGGCAAGGGCAGCAAGGGGGAGAAGTCAGGCAGCAGGCCTGCTGCCCATGGAGGACCTGTCACAGCTGCCCAGGAGGAGCCCGCAACCCCCATAGCCGCTGCCCCGGGAGGAACCGGCACAGCTGCCCCGGGAGAGCCCACCACCCCCATAGCCGCTGCCCAGGGAGGACCCAGCCCAGCTGGCCAGGAGGGCCCCACCACCCACAGCCCAGGTGGGCATTGAAGGAGCACCATCCCCGCTGCCCAGGAGGGCACCACCAGGCAATGAGCAGTTGGCCATAGAATGGCCGCCGTCTCCAGCACCGCTCCGCTGGGGACCGCCGTCTCAAGAACCGCTGAACTGGGCCCTTCAAGGCAAGAACCGCTGAACTGGGCCCCGCCGTCTCCAGCACCGCTCCGCTGGGGACCGCCGTCTCAAGAATCGCTGAACTGGGCCCTTCAAGGCAAGAACCGCTGAACTGGGCCCCGCCGTCTCCAGCACCGCTCCGCTGGGGACCGCCGTCTCAAGAACCGCTGAACTGGGCCCTTCAAGGCAAGAACCGCTGAACTGGGCCCCGCCGTCTCCAGCACCGCTCCGCTGGGGACCGCCGTCTCAAGAACCGCTGAACTGGGCCCTTCAAGGCAAGAACCGCTGAACTGGGCCCCGCCGTCTCCAGCACCGCTCCGCTGGGGACCGCCGTCTCAAGAACCGCTGAACTGGGCCATTCAAGGCAAGAACCGCTGAACTGGGCCCCGCCGTCTCCAGCACCGCTCCGCTGGGGACCGCCGTCTCAAGAACCGCTGAACTGGGCCCTTCAAGGCAAGAACCGCTGAACTGGGCCCTTCCAGGCAGGAACCGCTGGCCCTTTGGCAGACGTGGCAGGGCAGGATCTGTCTCGGGCAGGGCTGCAGGATGTCCTCTGGCCAACATGCCTCCTCCAGTGGCAGTGGAGTCTGTTATGGACTGTTTGGACTGTGGCTTTGCTCTCCCCAGGAAGGCCCAGTGGGCAGGCCACCCACTGTATGGACTGTTTGGACTGTGGCTTTGCTCTCCCCAGGATGGCCCAGTGGGCAGGCCACCCACTGTATGGACTGTTTGGACTGTGGCTTTGCTCTCCCCAGGATGGGCCAGTGGTCATGGAGTCCCCTCGTGGAAGTGGCTGAGGTGCCCCCCCTTCCCTTCCCCCTGAGGTGCCTGTCCTTTTTTTTTTCTGATGCCCCTGCAGTGTTCTCTCCGTGGAGTTCTTGTCGTGGGACTGGGCCTTGCCCCTTTGCTCAGGACCCGTGTGGTCCACGGACAGTGGTTGGACTACATTTAGTAGCTGTATATATTTTGTACATAGTTTATTTATTTATTTGGATTACTGCTGTCCATTTTTCAATATATCTGCCCGTTTGAGATCTCTTCTTTTGGTCTTTGCATTATTTCGGAAGGGGGGGTTTGTGGGTTGTGACAGTGATCTGTGGGAATGCATTGATGTGTGTGTTGTAGTGGGTGTGGGTGGGTGGTTGTGTGCCGGTAATCTTTTCCCTCCCCTGTGTCGTAGGTGCAGTACTCACCGATGTCTTCCGCGCCGCCGGGCGTGCTCCTGGTACAGGAGCAGGTATAGGAGTGCGGGGATGACCTGCAACTCGGGTTCCATACTGCCGGAATCTCGCGTGGAGTATGTGGAGGTGAGCGTTTTCCCGTTCGTAGTCTGTTTCCGCCGTGTTTTTATCGGCGGTGCTCCCGCCCCGGAAAAGGTGGCGGATTGGTGGGTCGTGATAGGGTGGGCGGTACATTGTCTGCCGCCTGGCTGTTGGCGGGGACCGCCGCGCTGTTTGTTTGTTCCGCCGTGGCGGGCGGAGTGTTAATGCGGCGGGCTGTGTTGGCGGGTCCCGCCAGGGTCAGAATTGCATATTTTGGACCGCCGGCCTGTTGGCGGGTCGGCCGCCGCTTTATCACCGACCGCCAGGGTCAGAATGAGGGCCTTAGTGTGTTTTGTGTGTGTATGTGGACCCTAATTTGTATGTTATCTGTGCTCTTTCCTAATGATTTGATAACACATGCTGAATCTAGCTGTTGTATGGTTCAAGGATGGTTTCACCAGTCTTGATTGTTCAACAAGCAGTCTGCGCACTATTGAGAGCATATTATTCAATTTCTGGTTTGTTTCCCATGTGGCTGCCAGGTCAGTTTTCTTATTAGATTGAATATGGCCACAGTATTGATCACATTTATATGTACATGAAGATATCACTTTTAGATGACAGATTAAGCGTAAACCAGTTTTCTGACAGAAAGGAATTATATCAATAGTAAATGGGTACCTTTGATTCAGGTTTACTTATTTGTGTGTGCATCTAGGCCATTCATGTGAGTGCGCTCTGTGGATAGCTAATTTTAACATTATTATGGGTGGTACCAAAAGAGGTTGGCAGTAACTGTTCTGTCACTAAATTAGATGACAGCATACCCATACTTCATTTCAAGGGGCAATGGTTGACTATTGCATCAGTCTGGATGAGTGATTCAGTGTCATCTGCAGCATAATTACTACATTTTGCTTTTGGGTGTTAAGAAGGTGTATCTGTTTGTCTGACCTAATATTAGAATGGTTGCTAAGACTTTGGTGGTCATTACAACCCTGGCGGTCGGTGTTAAAGCGGCGTAAGACTGCCAACAGGCCGGCGGTAAAAAAATGGAATCACAACCGTGGCGGAAAACCCCAACAAAGACAACCACTTTAACACTCCGACCGCCACGGCGGTACAAACAAACAGCGCGGCAGTCACCGCCAACAGACAGGCGGGAGACAATGTTTCCGTGGCAGATTCACCGCAGATAAAAACACGGCGGAAACAGGAATCACAAAGTGAAAACGCTCACCTCTACACACCCCAAGAGGAACGAGGACGCCATGGACCCGGAACTCCAAATTCTACCTGCAGTAGTCTTCCTGTTCCTCTACCAGGAGCACGAATGCCTGCGGCGAAGACCACAGTGAGTACTGCACCTACGACACAGGGGAGGGGGGAGGCAAAAAACAGGGACACAAACACGCAACACCCCCACCTCCACCCCCACCCTCACCCACTACAACACACACACTAATTCATATCTATACATTACAGTTACACCCCAACCCCCCCAGAAGAATGCAAAGACAATAGAAAATGAGTGTAACCATTGTAATATATTAAAAGCAACTAGGCAGAAATATATATATACACCATGTACATAATATATACCAAGCATAGTAGTCCAGGTAGTGTTCTAAGAAAGTCCATGGAACACTGGGACCACATGGTATGAGCGAGGCCCACACAAGATCCCTGACCATGACAGAGAGAACACTGCAGGGGCATCAGAGAACAACTAAACAGGCACCTCAGGGGGAGGGAAAGGGGGGGCACCTCAGCCGCTTGAGTGCACGACACCAAATCCACGAGGGGGCCACATGCCCACTGTTCCATCCTGGGGAGTGCAAAGCCACAGTCTCACAAGTCTCTACAGTGGGTGAGCTGCCCACTGTTCAATCCTGGGGAGTGCAAAGCCACAGTCTCACAAGTGGATGCCTTACTCCACTGGTTCTGGAGGGGGCATTGTGCCCAGAGTGCTTCATCTTGCTAAGGACAGAGGTAGTAGCTGGATCTCTCCACTGGTTCTGGAGGGGACTTTGTGCCCAGAGTGCATCATTCACCCCGTGACGGACTCAGTTGCGTCAGTGCCCTTGCCGCTCACGGGTCAGCGGTGCTTGAGATGGTGGGGCCCTGTTCAGCGGTGCTTGAGATGGCGGTGCCCTGTTCAGCGGTGCTTGAGATGGCAGTGCCCTGTTCTGCGGTGCTTGAGATG
Organism: Pleurodeles waltl; assembly: GCF_031143425.1. NCBI lineage: Eukaryota > Metazoa > Chordata > Amphibia > Caudata > Salamandridae > Pleurodeles > Pleurodeles waltl. The sequence continues at coordinate 801,354,094 of NC_090449.1, read as the reverse complement.
GCGGTCTCCATTGCAGGGTCTCAGCTGCTGGCGGTCCTTCATGGCCAAACGGGGCTTTTGCTGGCGGTCCTTCATGGCCCAACGGGGCTTTTGCTGGTGGTCCTTCATGGCCCAACGGGGCTTTTGCTGGCGGTCCTTCATGGCCCAGCGGGGTTGGTGCTGGCGGTGGCCTCCTGGGCAGCGGGGCTGGTGCTGGCGGTGGCCTCCTGGGCAGCTGGGCTGGTGCTGGCAGTGGCCTCCTGGGCAGCTGGGATGGTGCTGGCGGTGGCCTCCTGGGCAGCTGGGCTGGCGGTGGCCTCCTGGGCAGCTGGGATGGTGCTGGCGGTGGCCTCCTGGGCAGCTGGGATGGTGCTGGCGGTGGCCTCTTGGGCAGCAGGGATGATGGTTGTCTTCTCCGCCATGCTGCTCTTCCCAGACTTGCCGGGTTTCTTGTGGCCCTTCCCCACCTTGGAAGGTGTCACAGCTGACTCCACACTCCCACCTGTACTCTTGGGAGCGGCTTTGGTGGCTGGAGTCTTCCCCCTCTCCCGCCGGGCACTGGCCAACTTCTGGTGCTTCACAGGTGGGGGGACTGTCTGTGCTGTGGCTCCGTGCCACACTGGCTGCTCTGGTGGCCGGTGCACTCCAGATTCCGGTGACTACAGGCACCACTGGTCCCAGAGATGTTGTGGCTGAGGTGCTAGTTCGGGACCTATGAGATGGACGGGGTGTGGGAGGTGTGGGAAAGAGGTCAAGGGTGGACAGGAAAAGTTTTTTGGATACACTGGGACAGGTAGCTGGAGGGGGTTTGGGAGTGGAGGAAGAGGTGGTGGTTGTAGGAGGTGTACGTTTGGTGACTTTGGGTGAAGGTGCATGCGCTGGAGGCTGTAATGAGGCAGATGGCTGTTGGGTGGGTGTGTGCCTGCGTTTGTGTATTTTGGGAGGGGGCGTCACAGACACACTGGGAGAGGACAAAGGGGACATGTGAATGGTAGTGGGGGTGGTGACTGCACGTGAGCGGGGTGTGGTGGTTGGTGTGCTGGAGAGGGACGTTGTGGCTGTAGATGTAGTGCATGCAGGTGTGAATGTAGACGAGACTGGGAGGGAGGAGGGAGACGAGGAGGAGGGGGACACAGTGGAGGCAGTGGATGTTGGTGTGTCTGCATGTGTGTGATGCTTGCGTGGGTGCCTATGGGATATGTGGTGCTTCTGTTTGCCTGAGCTACCCTTGGGTGTTGACTTGTGTGCATGTTGGTCTGTAGGTGTGCTTGGGATGGGCCGAGGTAGAGGGGATTGGGTTGGGGTGGAGGAAGTTGGAGGGGGGAGGCTAAAGACGGGGACAATGGCTGCCATCAGTGCTGAGGCCAGAGTCTGAAAAGCTCGATGAAGGGCCGCCTGACCAGAATGAATGCCCTCCAGGAATACATTAGTTTGTTGCAACTGCCTTCCTACACCCTGGATGGCATTCAAAATAGTAGGCTGCCCAACAGTGAGGGACCTGAGGAGGTCAATGGCCTCCTCACTGAGGGCAGCAGTGGTGACTGGGGCAGGGCCTGAGGTGCCTGGGGAAAAGGTGATGCCCACCCTCCTGGGTGAGCGGGCCCGGGGCAAAGTCTGAGGGGCTGCTGGGAGGGCGGTGCTGGTAGGGGGGGGCGGCTGTACCTGTAGATGTGGGGGGCACAGATGTTGCCGCCACCACAAGGGAGCTACCATCAGAGGATGAGTCCATGTCGCTGGTCTCAGCTCCTGTCCCCGCTGTGGAGCTCCCCTCGCCCTCCGTCCCACTGGTGAATTCTGACTCCGTAGTGTCGCCCTCCAGGGCCATGTGGGATGCAGCTCCCTCGTGCTCCGGTGCCACTGCTCCTCCGCCTGATGATGCACAAGAACAGGGAGACCACAAAAAGGGGGGAAAGACAGAAGAGAGACATGTTGAGTGCATGCATCACTGCTACTGTTGGCGGACACGACAGACACAGACGCACCCTGCACTACGCCACGCTCTTGGGCTCCACTGTTCAATTCCTGGGAAATGGCCTACAAGGCTATGGACGACATCTGCACACATAGATGATACAGGGGCATGACTAGGTTTACTTGGCACTGTACACAGGAGGACTGGGGTGCCACATGGCCTGCCTTATGGAGGGGCCTTGCATACGTAACTCGCCCTGGCCTAGGGGAACCCGCAGCCCACCTCCCACACCCAGACACCTCCACTGCACGCAAAGTCAGCAGAATGAGAGTGTACTCACCCCCTTGTGTCTGCTGTGATGCCCTCAAGCACCCATCCAACTCCGGGTAGGCCACCCCCAGGATCCGGAACATCAGGGGGGTCATGGTGCGACGGGCACCCCTCCCACATTGGGTGGCCATCCCCAGGTGAGCCTCCGCCGTCTTCTTGCTCCAGCGGCGAATGACCTCCCATCTTTTACGGCAGTGGGTGCTCCGTCTGTGGTAGACCCCCAGGGTCCGGACGTCCTTGGCGATGGCACCCCAAATATCTTTTTTCTGGTGGGCACTGACCTACATGAAATGTACAGGGGAAATAGATAAGTTATTACCAACTGCACCATCAAAGTGATTGGCCCACATCCCTACCCTTGCCATGTGGCACATGCATTCACTGTCTTTCATGCACGCAGCATTCTCCCCCCTTCCTTCTTACATACAGCCCTCTCCACACAGGCATAGCCCATACAACATGATCCCTGTGTACATACCTGTTTGTCTGAAGGACCGTAGAGTAGCGTGTACTGGGGGAGGACCCCATCCACGAGCTTCTCCAACTCCTCCGTGGTGAAGGCAGGGGCCCTTTCCCCAGACACTCGAGCCATTGTCTCTTCCAGACCGAGGGCACAGCAGCACTTGCAGTGTAGGTCCTCTCCTGTTGAAGATCAGGTATTGAGTGATTGAACAGATAGAAAATGGCGGTCACGTCCGCGGCAGTGTGTACCGTCACCGCCAGCACACATCGTCATTGGCTCCTGGGACCCATAGGGTCCAATGTTAACCAATGCAGCATTGTGCAGCGGTCTTCGACCGCCTACCGCCTACTGCAACGGTGTACAACGCCAGTGCAGTTACCTCACATCCCATTGTCCCACTTTAGAGGTCAGGCAGCCGCCATTTCAGGGGTCCACATGGCTTCTTTTCCAACTGCGTCACACATACCTAGGCCTAGACTCATCACACATACAGGCCACTTTTTGTGCATGATTTGTGTTCTGGGTAAACTGTGGGTAAGTACCTCTGAGTTGTTTGACTCTGTGCTCGCTATTGTCCTTTATAGGCACCATCCACTGGGACATGTGAGGAGATGGCAGAATCCTCCGGTGTACTGACCATTGGTGGACCTGTCGACAATGGAGGAGCGACATGTCATAATCACATACAGGCTTGACCGTGCCACAATCCAGGAACTGTTTACCCAGTTGGAGCCAGACCTGATGTCAGCAATCCGCCATCCCACAGGAATCCCCCTTCAAGTGCAGGTGCTGTCAGTGCTCCATTTCCTTGCAAGTGGGTCATTTCAAACAACAGTGGCCATAGCATCAGGGATGTCCCAGCCTATGTTTTCCAACGTATTGTCCAGAGTGTTGTCTGCCCTTCTGAAACACATGTGGAGCTACATCGTTTTCCCTCAGGTGGAGGATTTGCCTACAGTGAAAGGTGATTTCTATGCCCTGGGACATATCCCCAACATCATAGGTGCCATTGATGGGACCCATGTGGCTTTGGTCCCCCCCCCACAGGAGTGAACAGGTGTACACTGGGTGGGTGCTGGTGTTTCCAGAGGGGGGAAGGTCTGTGATGGCCTGTGCCAGTGTGAGGGGAACCGACTGTCCCGAGGTCCCCGATGGGCCGGGCTGGTCATCTAGATCCAGTTGGACAGAGGTGCTGTCATCACTGTGGGCCTCTTCTGTGGGTGGTGTGGACATGTGTGGACCCTCCTGTCCAGTGACGTTGGGTAGGGGTCCAGCAGGGTGTATAAAAGGATGGTTATTACATCTGTATGTGTTATGGTGTGCAATGGGTGGGTGACCGTGTATCCCAGTGCTTGCATTCCTGTGTGGGAGCTTGTGTGATGGTGGTCTAGGGGGTTGTATGGGTATGTGCAGTGGACATGCTTTAGTGATGGGTGTCCATGCTTTGTAGTTGCATGCAGGGCTTGGTGTTGGGATGTGTGGGTTGTGATAGTGGGATATTTGTGAGGAGTAGGAGTGATGGGGGTGAGGGTGGGGGTATGTGATGGCATGCAGGTAGGGTGGGGGATGTAATAGTTGAGATTTGACTTACCAGAGTCCATTCCTCCACCTACTCCTGCGAGGCCCTCAGGATGCAGAATCGCCAAGACCTGCTACTCCCATGTTGTTAGTTGTGGGTGAGGAGGTGGGGGTCCGCCGCCAGTCCGCTGAACCGCCTGGTGGTGTCTTGAGACCACGGAACGCACCTTCCCCCGTAGGTCATTCCACCTCTTCCTGATGTCCTCCCTATTTCTTGGGTGCTGTCCCACTGCGTTGACCCTGCCCACTATTCTTCGCCATACCTCCATCTTCCTAGCTATGGAGGTGTGCTGCACCTGTGATCCGAATAGCTGTGGCTCTACCCGGGCAATTTCATCCACCATGACCCTGAGTTCCTCCTCCGAGAACCTGGGATGTCTTTGCCGTGCCCTGGGGTGGTGTAAGTGATGTGTGGGGTGTAGTGTGGGGTAATAAGTGTTCTGATATGTAGTGGGGTGTTGTGTGAGGTGCGTGGAAGTTGTGTGGGTGATGGTGTTGTGTGCCTGTGGATGCTGTTGCTCTTGCTGGTGGTGTCTCTCTCTGGCCTTCTTTTGGAATTTTTGGTCGCAAGGGTTTGCTGGTGATGTGTGTGTGTGTTTTATATTGTAATGGGTGTGTGGGAGTGGTGTGTGTATGTGTATCAGGTGTGTGTATTTCGATTTGTCCAATGTGGCTGTGATTTGTAAGAGTGTGTGTATTTTGAGTGCGGCGGTGTGTAGCACCAATGGAATACCGCGGTTGAAAGACCGCCGCGTGGATTCGTGTGTCGTGATAGTGTGGGCGTATTTCTGTTGGCGTGACGGTGGAGGTTTTGTTATAGCCAGTTTATCACTGACCTTTGGTGTGGCGGACTTGTGTGGGTGTCTGAATTTTGGCGGATTCCGTGCTTTGGGTCATAATAGCTGTGGCGGTTTTCCGCGGCGGTGTGTTGGCGGTCTTCTGCACTGCGGTAAGCTGCTTTTACTGCCAATGTTGTAATGAGGGCCTTTGTGATTTAAGGAGTGGCCCTGCTACTGCTAACTTTCTGGCCTGTAGCTTTGTTTTGTTGCAAAGTGTTTTCCTTTCTGGGTATGCACTGGAGATGTCAACACAGATTTTGATATGTTTTTATCAACGTTCATACATGATTGCCCTTCCACCAAACCTGGTATACCTCCTATGGTCAGTGTGCAAGACAGATGCTGTTTGGTTCTGTGCCACTGCAACACTCCGTTTTCCAAGCACTACCATTTTTTGATGGAAAGTATTCCCTTTTATTGTGGCGTTTACATCAAGTCCTCTAGCTGCTGCATTTGGCAAAGTTGAAAATCTGCTTTGTTTGCTTATGTATTTTGGCTTCATTTTGAATTGCCCATTGGTTGCGCATTTGGTGGTTTGATTTCTGGTTTTCTGTCAGCTGACATTTGTGACTCAACCTGGAGCACAGTCCCATCTAAATGTCTATACATGTCAAGACCTGATGCTGTAATCTGTGGTTGTCCCTGATTGAGCAACACGACTTCTGCAGCAGAAGCCTAACCCCGACCCTCCCACCAAGCTAGCCGCACCCTACGATTGGTTACGCTAAGGTTGCAGACTAACCAGTAGGTGAAAAGGGGTGGGGATGAGAGCGGGAGATCAGAAGACGCATGGATTCTACAAAGATCAGTGCTTTCTCTCCGGTCGTCCTGTTGAGGGTGGGATGTGCATCTGTGCTAAGTGAGAGATAAAAATGGTTAATTAGCTGTCCCCTACTACTTGACCCTAGGCTCTGTCTTTCCTGGTTGTGGAATAAATCTATACCCCATCGCACCAGACACTTTTCTGTTTTCTGCGTCTCCAAATGAATCTAAGGTATTGGGGGTGATTCTAACCCTGGCGGTCGGTGATAAAGCGGCGGCCAACCCGCCAACAGGTCGGCGGTCCAAAAAATGGAATTCTGACCCTGGCGGGAAGCGCCAACACAGCCCGCCCCATTAACACTCCGACCGCCACGGCGGTACAAACAAACAGCGCGGCAGTCACCGCCAACAGACAGGCGGCAGACAATGTACCGCCCACACTATTATGACCGGCCAATCCGCCACCTTTTCCGGGGCGGGAGCACCGCCGATAAAAACACGGCGGAAACAGACTACGAACGGGAAAACGCGCACCTCTACGCACTCCACGAGGAAGGAGGACAGCATGGAACCCGAATTAAACATCCTACCTGCTCTCGTCTACCTGCTCATCTACCACGAGTACGAATGCCGGCGCAGACGACAACGGTGAGTACTGCACCTATGACACAGGGGAGGGGGGAGGACGAAAGGTTACGTGCACACACATACGCGATACACCCACCCCCCCAAACCAAGTACACACCAATGCAGAGCAACAAGTCACAGTGACACCACCCAAACCCCCGTGAAAAAAGCAAGGACATAATTAAATTGTGACTCTAAATTTATGGGAAATAAAAACCACTGATAAGTCACGGTCAAATAGCAATAACAATTAAAAAAAAACTATTCAATATTCAGTGCATACGATAAACCGAGGCAATAAGTCCTGCACATCTAACGAAATTCCAAGTGTCCGTGGGCCAAAGTGTATCAACACAAGGGCAAAGCCCACACAGGAGACCTGAGTCCTTTGGAGAGAACACTGCAGGGGCATCTGATGAAAAAACTACAGGCACCTCAGGGGGAAGGGAAGGGGGAGGGCACCACAGCCACATGAGTCCACGACGCCAGATCCACGAAGGGGCCACCATGCCCACTGTGCCATCCTGGGGAGTGCAAAGCCACAGTCTCTCAAGTCTCTACAGTGGGTGGCTTGCCCACTGTGCCATCCTGGGGAGTGCAAAGCCACAGTCTCTCAAGTCTCTACAGTGGGTGGCTTGCCCACTCTGCCATCCTGGGGAGTGCAAAGCCACAGTCTCTCAAGTCTCTACAGTGGGTGGCTTGCCCACTGTGCCATCCTGGGGAGTGCAAAGCCACAGTCTCTCAAGTCTCTACAGTGGGTGGCTTGCCCACTCTGCCATCCTGGGGAGTGCAAAGCCACAGTCCATCAGGTGGATAACAGTCTCCACCGGTCAAGGAGGAGGCATGGTGGGCACAGTGAACCGTGAACAGTAGCTCGAGACAGATCCGGCACTGTCATTGTGCCAGTGGTGCTTGAGACGGCGGGGCCCGCGGAGCGGTGCTTGACAGGAAGGGCCCAGCGGAGCGGTGCTTGAGGCGGCGGGGCCCAGCGGTTCGGTGCTTGAGACGGCGGGGCCCAGCGGAGCGGTGCTTGAGACGGCGGGGCCCAGCGGAGCGGTGCTTGACAGGAAGGGCCCAGCAGAGCGGTGCTTGAGACGGCGGGGCCCAGCGGAGCGGTGCTTGACAGGAAGGGCCCAGCGGAGCGGTGCTTGAGACGGCGGGGCCCAGCGGAGCGGTGCTTGAGACGGCGGGGCCCAGCGGAGCGGTGCTTGAGACGGCGGGGCCCAGCGGAGCGGTGCTTGCGACGGCGGGCCCAGTGGAGCGGTGCTTGACAGGAAGGGCCCAGCGGAGCGGTGCTTGAGACGGCGGGGCCCAGAGGAGCGGTGCTTGAGACGGTGGGGCCCAGCGGAGCGGTGCTTGACAGGAAGGGCCCATTGGAGCGGTGCTTGACAGGAAGGGCCCAGCGGAGCGGTGCTTGAGATGGCGGGGCCCAGCGGAGCGGTGCTTGACAGGAAGGGCCCAGCGGAGCGTTGGTTGAGACGGCGGGGCCCAGCGGAGCGGTGCTTGAGACGGCAGGGCCCAGCGGAGCGGTGCTTGAGACGGCGGGGCCCAGCGGAGCAGTGCTTGAGACGGCGGGGTCCAGCGGAGCGCTGCTTGAGACGGCGGGGCCCAGCGGAGTGGTGCTTGAGACGGCAGGGCCCAGCGGAGCGGTGCTTGACAGGAAGGGCCCAGCGGAGCGGTGCTTGAGACGGCAGGGCCCAGCGGAGCGGTGCTTGAGACGGCGGGGCCCAGTGGAGCGGTGCTTGACAGGAAGGGCCCAGCGGAGCGGTGCTTGAGACGCCGGGGCCCAGCGGAGTGGTGCTTGAGACGGCGGGGCCCAGCGGAGCGGTGCTTGACAGGAAGGGCCCAGCGGAGCAGTGCTTGAGACGGCAGGGCCCAGCGGAGCGGTGCTTGAGACGGCGGGGCCCAGCGGAGCGGTGCTTGAGACGGCGGGGCCCAGCGGAGCGGTGCTTGACAGGAAGGGCCCAGCGGAGCGGTGCTTGAGACGGCGGGGCCCAGCGGAGCGGTGCTTGAGACGGCGGGGCCCAGCGGAGCGGTGCTTGAGACGGCGGGGCCCAGCGGAGCGGTGCTTGACAGGAAGGGCCCAGCGGAGCGGTGCTTGAGACGGCGGGGCCCAGCGGAGTGGTGCTTGACAGGAAGGGCCCAGCGGAGCGGTGCTTGACAGGAAGGGCCCAGCGGAGCGGTGCTCCTCTGCACGGCGGGGCCTTCTTCAGCGGTGCTCTTCTGCACGGCGGGGCCCTGTTCAGCGGTGCTCCTCTGCACGGCGGGGCCCTCTTCAGCAGTGCTCTTCTGCACGGCGGGGCCCTGTTCAGCGGTGCTCTTCTGCACGGCGGGCCCTGTTCAGCGGTGCTCTTCTGCACGGCGGGGCCCTGTTCAGCAGTGCTCTTCTGCACGACGGGGCCCTGTTCAGCGGTGCTCTTCTGCACGGCGGGGCCCGTTCAGCGGTGCTCTTCTGCACGGCGGGCCCTGTTCAGCGGTGCTCTTCTGCACGGCGGGGCCCTGTTCAGCGGTGCTCTTCTGCACGGCGGGGCCCTGTTCAGCGGTGCTCTTCTGCACGGTGGGGCCCTGTTCAGCGGTGCTCTTCTGCACGGCGGGGCCCTCTTTAGCGGTACTCGTCCAGTAGGTCAAGGGAGCCAGACCTGGCCTGGACTCCCTGCTCAGTCGCCCTCCGACCGTGCTGTTGCTGGACCCTTCGGTGACGGAGTCCTGGGCCCTTTGGTGTTCTTCCTAACACCCGGGATGGGGCTTGTGGGCCCCTCCTGCTCCGCGCTCCTGCTGGCTGACTTCTCCGCCCTGCTGCCCTTTCGCTCCTTAGATGGGGCTCTCGGGCCCTTGCCTCCCCTAGATGTTGTGGCTGGTGAAGTGGGCGAACTTTGCTCCTTGGGGGCAGCCGTGTCAGTCCTCTCACGGCGGCCCTTTAGCTTCCTGGTCCTCTTGCCTGGTGGGGGGCTGGCTGTCCCCTTGCTGCTGATTGAAGTGTCACTGCTGGCAAAGGGTGGGCTCCAGAACCCATGCACCACAGTGACACTCGAAGCTGGGCTGGTGGTGGCTGAGGTGCTCTTGGGACTCTTTGCAGATGAAGGGGGTGGGTCAGTGGAGGGAAAGAGGTCAAGATTAGCAAGGAAAACTTTCTTAGGACCAAGGTAAAAGGTAGGAGAAGTGGTGATGGGAGTGGAGGAAGAGGATGTGGTTGTAGGAGAGTCAGGTGTGCTGTCTTTGGGTGCAGGTGCTTGTGCTGGAGGCTGTCGTGAGGTGGATGGCTGAGGGGCTGCTGGGAGGGCGGGGCTGGTGCGCTGGGTGGCGGCTATACCTGGAGAGGCGGGGGGCCCGGATGTTGCCGCCACAGCTAGGGAGCTCCCATCTGAGGACGTGTCGCTGTCGCTGGTGTCACCACCGGTCCCCGTTGTGGTGCTCCCCTCGCCCTCCGGATCACTGGTGCCCTCGGTGTCTGTTCCTGGTCCCACCGGGGCTTTGTGACTTGCAGCTCCCTCGTGCTCCGATGCCAATTCTCCTCCGCCTGATGATGCTAATACACACATGCACACGAAGATGAAGAAGAAGGGTGGGGGGAGAAAAACGAAGACCAGGTTGAGTGCATGCAATGTCAACACCGTTGGCGGAGAGGACAGACACAGGAGCCTCATGCACTAACCGCGCATTCGGGGTACACTACTCAGTACTTCTGACTAGGACAACAGGTCTAGAGACGACAAACGCGCACATGTGTGATGCTGGACCATCGATAGCTGTACTTGTCACCCTACAGAGGTGGGGGCCGGGAGCACAGGGCCATGCCTAAAGGAGAGGACTACACTACAGAAAGCGCCCTGGCCTAATGTCACCCACAACCCTCCTCCCCCACCCAGACGCCTCCACTGCGCAGAGAGATAGCAGAATGTGCTGATACTCACCCCCTTGTGTCTGCTGTGATGTCCTCAAGCGCCCATCCAAATCAGGGTAGGCCACCGCCAGGATCCGGGACATCAGGGGGGTCAGGGTACGACTGGCACCCCTCCTAGGTTGGGAGGCCATCCCCAGCAGTGACTCGGCGGTCTTCCTGGTCCCGCGGCGGATGTCCTCCCACCTCTTGCGGCAGTGGGTGCCCCGTCTTGTGTGGACCCCCTTGGCCCGGACTTCCTTGGCGATGGCACGCCAAATGTCCACTTTCTGATGGGCGCTGACCTATTTGACATGTACAGGGTGGGAAGGAAAAAATCATCAATTCTCTGCATGTTAGATGCGATTGGCCCCCCTCCCCAACCTTGCCATATGGCACATGCTCTCATCTGTCGTGCGTTGCACTCCTCATTCGCCCCCCACCCCACCAACTTACATCCACCCCACTCCACACAGGCATAGCCCATTCAATGTGCACCCAGTGTACTTACCTGTTGGTCTGGAGGACCGTAGAGTAACGCATACTGGGGGAGGACCCCATCCACAAGTTTCTCCAACTCCTCAGACGTGAAGGCAGGGGCCCTTTCCCCAGTCGCAGCAGCCATTGTCACTTCCAGACCGAGGTCACAGCAGCACTTGCAGTATAGGTCCTCTCCTGTGGATGATCAGGTCTCGAGTGATTAAGCAGATAGAAAATGGCGGTCACGCCCGCGGCGGTGTGTACCGCGGCGGTGCGTACCGCGATCGCCGGCGCACCTCGTCATTGGCTCCTGAAACCCATAGGCTTCAATGTTAGCCAATGCGGCTTCGTATAGCGGTTTTCGACCGCCTACCGCCACGGTGTGCCACGCCAGCGCATTGACCTCACATCCCATTGTCCCACTTCACAGGTCAGGCAGCCGCCATTTCAAGGGCCCACATGGCATAATTTGTACTGCGTCACACAGGCCTAGGCCTTGCATTGCCACACATACACGCCTTTCAATACATAGATAATCGTGTGCTATGCATGCTGTGGTGAACGTACCTGTGATTTGCTTGACTCTGTGCTCCATGTTGTCCTTCCTAGGCACCGTCCGCTGGGACTTGCGAGGAGACGGATGAATCCTCGCGTGTACCGACCGCTGGTGGACCTGTCGACAATGGAAGAACGCCATATCATACTACGATACCGACTTGACCGAGCCACTATACATGAACTGTGTGCCCAGCTGGAGCCAGCCCTGATGTCCCCCATCCGCCAACCCACAGGAATTCCCCCTCCTGTGCAGGTTCTGTCAGTCCTCCATTTTTTGGCAAGTGGCTCATTCCAGACAACAGTGGCCATGTCATCTGGAATGTCTCAGCCTATGTTTTCAAAAATCTTGTCTAGAGTGTTATCTGCCCTGACGAAACACATGCGGAGCTACATTGTATTCCCTGAGGAGGTTGATTTGGCCACTGTGAAGGGTGATTTTTATGCCCTTGGACATATCCCCAACATAATTGGTGCCATTGATGGGACCCATGTGGCTTTAGTACCCCCAAAAGACGATGAGCAGGTGTACAGAAACAGGAAAAGTTACCATTCTATGAACGTCCAGGTGGTCTGTTTGGCTGACCAGTACATCTCCCATGTGAATGCCAAGTTCCCTGGGTCAGTGCATGACGCGTATGTGATGCGAAATAGCAGCATCCCTTATGTGATGGAACAGCTACAGAGACACCGTGTGTGGCTAATTGGTGACTCTGGTTACCCCAACCTGCCTTGGCTATTGACCCCAGTGAGGAATCCCCGGACCAGGGCTGAGGAACGGTACAATGAGGCCCATGGGCGAACTAGGAGGATCATAGAAAGAACCTTTGGCCTCCTGAAGGCCAGGTTTAGGTGCCTGCATATGACAGGGGGATCCCTGATGTACTCACCAAAGAAGGTGTGCCAGATCATCGTGGCCTGCTGTATGCTTCACAATCTGGCATTGCAACGTCAGGTGCCTTTCCTGCAGGAGGATGGTCCAGATGGTGTTGTTGAAGCAGCTGTGGAGCCTGCGGAGAGTGAAGAGGAGGAAGACGAGGAGGACGACCCAGACAACAGGGACAGAGTTATCCAACAGTATTTTCAGTAGCACACAGGTAAGAATCACCCACGCCATTTAACATTTACTGAAAGCCCCCTGCATCTTTACTTTGTGTATTTCCCCCCAGTTCCTTTAAACTGATGTTTGATTTTCCCTTCCCTTTTCAGTGCTGTATGACCCACTGCGTGACTTCTGCTTGGTTAGCCCATGGACTAATGCTTATTGACACTGGTATGTTGTCATCACAAATATAACAGAACATTATTGATCAGTAATGTGTTATACATTTGTAAATAATACAGGCTGACTCCTGAATTATTTCAGTGCAATGAGTGATTTATTTGTAGTGCTAGATATTGGTACATGATATTAAAACGGTGATGGGTGAGGGTGGAGTTATGTCCATGGCAGAGTCCAGTTCTCGGTCGCACAGGTGCATTGTCCATATGCCTGTGGAAGGATGGAGCAGAGGCAGTTCAAGGTTGGACATGGTGACACTGTGGGACAGTGGAATGACATCCGGGGGAATATTAGGCTGGCGGGGGTCTTGGCATCCTACTCTATCTTCCTTTGAGATCTCAGGTTCCTCTTGCGGGGTGGTTGTTCTTCAGCAGGAGGTGGGGTTCTGGTGGCCCGTCGTTCTGTGGGGGCCTCCTGACCACTAGCGCCGGCGGAGGTGGTAGGCTGTTCCTGGCTAGTGACAGGGGCCCTTTGCGGTGCCACATGGTCCCGCAATGTGGTTTCTATCCGGTTGAGGGCCTGGACTATGGTCCCCATAGCGGTAGCGATGTTCCTGAGTTCATTGCTGAACCCCATGTACCGTTCCTCCTGCTGTGCCTGGATCTCGGTGAACCTGGCCAGTACCGTCGCCATCGTCTCCTGGGAGTGATGGTATGCTCCCATGATGGTGGTGAGGGCCTCTTCGAGAGTCGGTTCCCTGGGCCTGTCCTCCCCCCCCTGTCGCACAGCAGCCCTCCCAGTTGCCCTGTTTCCCCGGGCCTCTGTCCCCTGGACGGTGTGCCCACTACCACTGCCCCCAGGTCCCTGTTGTTGTTGGGGTGTTGGGTCAGCCTGGGTGCCCTGTAGTGGCGGACACACCGCTGATTGACGCGTCCGTGAGACAGAGGCATGGGCCCGCTGGGTGGGAGCTGTGCTGGTGTTCCCAGAGGGGTTTGGGTCTGATGTGGCCTGTGTCTGTGTGTGGGGAACCGACTGTCCAGAGGTCCCCGATGGTCCGGGCTGGTCATCAGGTTCTAGGTCGACAGAGCTGCTGTCCTCGCTGGGGGCCTGTTCTGGGGGTGGGATGGACAAATCTGGACCCTCCGTGGCGGTGTGTTGGCGTTCGGGCCCTGCAGGGGTAAAGGAGTATGGTTATTGTTTCTGTGTGTGCCATGGCGTGCATTTTGAGTGCCCTTGTCCCCCAGTGCTGGCATTCCCTTGTGGGAGGTGTTGTGAGGGTGGTGGGGGGGGGGGGTGTATGGGTATGTGCAATGGTCATGCTTTGGTGGTGGATGTCTATGGTTTGTGTTGGCATTCAGGGGTTGGTGTTGTTTAGGGTGGGTTGTGCTGGTGAGACATTGGCAGGGAGGTTGTGTGCTTGGGGGTTGAGATTGGGGGTGAGGGGTGGGGGTTGGCATGCTGGTGGTTGGGGGGGTGAAGTAGTTGAGATTCGACTTACCAGAGTCCATTCCTCCGTGTACTCCAGCGAGGCCATCAGGATGCAGGATGTTTACCACCTCTTTCTCCCATGCTGTGAATTGGGGTGGAGTGGGTGGGGGTCCGCCGCCAGTCTTCTGCACAGCGATGTTGTGCCTGGAGATCATCGAGCGCACCTTCCCCCGTAGGTCGTTCCATCGCTTTCTGATATCTTCCTGATTTCTGGGATGCTGTCCCACAGCGTTGACCCTGTCTACGATCCTTTGCCATAGCTCAGCCTTCCTTGCTATGGTGGTGTGCTGCACCTGTGTGCCGAAGAGCTGGGGCTCAACCCTCATGATTTCCTCCACCATGACCCGGAGTTCTTGGTCCGAAAACCTTGGGTGTCTTTGGGGTGCCATGGGGTGGTGTGGATGAGGTGTGGGGTGGTGTTTGTGGTGATGTGCGTGGTGATATGTGGTGATGTGTGCGTAGATGTGGTGTGGGTGATGAAGTTGGGTTCCTGTGTGTGTTGGGGTTTTCTATTGCTGTGCTCGCTCTCTCTATCTCTATCTCTGTCGCCTTCGCTCCGATTTCCAACTAGTGGGGGTTTGTGGGTGATGTGGGTGTGTGTTTTATAGTTGATTGGATGTGTGGGAGTGTTGTTTGTATGTGTCTCAGGTGTGCGTATTTCAAATTGTCCAATGTGGCTGTGTTTTGGAGCTGTGTGCGTATTTTGAGCGCGGCGGTGTGTACCACCAATGGAATACCGCGGTTGAAAGACCGCCGCGTGGATTCGTGGGTCAGAATGGCATGGGCGTGTTTGTGTTGGCGTGACGGTGGAGGTTTGGTCATCTCCAGTTTTACGCGGCCCGCTGATGAGGCGGCCTTCCTTGGATGTCGGATTTTTGGCGGTTTCACAGTTGGTGGTCAGAATGACCGTGGCGGTTTACCGCGGCCGCGGCGGTAGAATGGCGGACTTATGACCGGCGGTAAGGGCCTTTTACCGCCGAGGTCAGAATGACCCCCATTGTCTTTACAACCATAAATCGTGCACCAAAGGCAAAGAAATATGCAGCTATGAAACGGCTTTCTCAGTTGCTACGTGACAAACACATTTTACTGTGTTTCCATTCCTAGCTACTTGTCTGTTGGCTTCTCTCAAAATAAACACGCCTCTTTTCAATTCTCCAAATTATCATACAGCTTTTGTTACTAATGTTACTTTCACCTCAGAAATTTCTTCTTAAACCCCAATTACCAACTGAAATAGTAATTCTTTAAACTTGATAACTTCTTTCCGTAAGAACACTCCGTAATCCACCAAGAATACTCCGTAATCCACCTTTAATAGAGTCTACAACGAAGTTTCTTGCTTTCCCTACTAACAATAATGTCACGCAATTTATTTAATATTGTGCTGCCTTGTTCTGTGGCTAATCAGTTTCTTTTATTACATGATAGACCTTCTCCTGATGAATCCACCCAGTGGAAGTTGATACCAGCGCCTTGAGACCATCACAGGTGAGGAGCTCGCTTTACAAAAACGGATTGATTGATTCAGATGGGTATATAGTCTAGGCTCAGCACCTTACACTGTGACTTGTTATACTTTAATTTAACTTACGAGATTGTCTTTTTCTCCTTTTCTAGTTGGCCAGGATGATGTCCTAGCAGGGGCGTAGGAGACAATAAATTTCTGGGGGGGGACAGGGACAGCCTTGGGGACTTTCAATCAACCCTATACAAATCGCTCGTTGTTTACGAACTGCAGGCTCCGATAAATATACACAATCATATATATTGGAAGTGAAATAGGGAGAAAGGAAGGCATGTTTACACAGTCTGAAAGTATCTTTTATTGTTATTTATATTCACAAAGTAATTAGCTCAAATGTGAAAATAACATGTTGATTAACCTTGCATCTTCATGCACCAAGCAAATCAAGGTAGGAGGGTAAAAAGGAAGAACATACCCTTTGCGCCCCACACCCATCTTGCCCTTCGCGTCATGCCAATTGGAACCGCACTGGAGAGATCAAAAGCGATTAGGTACAATAGTTGTAAACTGTGCTCGGAAACCATAGTTCTAATAACACTTCTACTCCTGTGTGTAATCTTGGGAAGCTCAGCTCCACATCAGTCATAACTAGAAGCATTTCAACTGAAGAAACTCTTGGAGTTACAGTCTATATAAACATGGATTCTCTAATCTCTGTATAAACTGCAGTCACTAATTTCTTTAGAAACGACTGTTTGTGATGCACCAAGTCACAGCGTGTAAGGAAAAGACATTCACTGATTATAAAGAAAAGACATCAGAAAATGACTATGATAGGGTTATTACAGTCGAGTTCTGACATTACAATGCCTTCTGCCAGAGGTAGCAGCCAAGGTAAAAGGCAGATCAGGTCAAGGAGCATAATTAATAAAGCTCTTTAAAGCAAAAAATTTAATGTTGCTTTTCTTTCTTCTGCTCTACTTTAATAGCTTGGAATGACAGAACCTATGCACTAAGGTTTTAAGTGGTTTGTGGGAAAGTTGGTGGTGTGACCATGTATTATATGGGGTAAAATACCCCCTGTGTACATAAGGATATTGCAAGTCACCTTAAAGTTCATACCTTATAAACAAGCAGTGGCAAAGCCAATAGGTCTCGCCTATGTAAGTTCTATTGCCTTTGCCAATGTGTTTTAGCCATGCTGTACACTAGTGAGACTACTATTCAGCATGGCTCAAAGTTAATGGCATAAAGGAGAATGATGTGTCATCGACTGGTGTGGCATAGTATCATGGAGTAAGTAGAGTGTCCTAGAATGGAGCAGTAAACTTAACTTTGAAGGAACAGGGGTCCCTGGAAAAAAATGCAACACCACTCCCATAAACAATGATATTAAAGTAGTATGCAAATGGAATGTTTTATGCATTTATTCAATCAAAATA